>NC_087166.1:5235000-5372500 GCF_035594125.1 Scylla paramamosain
GTGTCACAGTGTGTACAAGTATATTGAAAGCCAAAGATCTGAAACACGCATTTACACACAAAATACAGGTAAGAGCACAAGCACAAGCCACTGCAACAATATCATCTCTACAAGTAGCATGCAACAGTAAACCCAGACACAGCGACAGACACACCCTCACACACACAAACAAGACCCAAACTGTTAATGGTGACAGATAGGGAGACAACACATGTAAAATTATAACAACAACGATAGATTCATCCTTCTGAGGCCACACTGTGCTATCCACGAGGCGGACAGACATTACTTTACAGGCTAACACATTGGGGTTGAGGAGTAACAGAATGTATAAGACCGTAAAATAATGTTAAGAGGGGCCCAGAATAACATGTCACTTTGTGGGTTGCAGAGCGTTGGACACCCTTTTTGACTACAGACCCGACAAAGGCTCTGTAGGAATGTACTGTTTTGGCTTCCAGTAATCTGTAAATACCAAGGAATGAGCGGTAAAGGAGGGAATTGGACGAAGAATGAGGGATATTTTGGGGGATTAAACTGTTCAAAAGTAAAGGGAAATACATAAATGACAAAGGAAGGATTTGATAAGAGAATGGGCAGTAATCTATAAACACTAAGGAATGGGAGTGATAAAAGGAAGGAAATGGGCAAAGAATGAGGGATATTGGTGAGGATTAAATAACAGTGTTTGAAAATAAGGGGGACAAAGGCAGGAATCGGTCAAGGAATAAAGATTTTTTTTTGGAAAATAAGGAGAAGCGGAATGAGCAGTAAGGGAAGGAAATGTACATGGAAAAGAGCAATCTGAAGGAATTAAGTGAAGCAATCTCGATTTGATGGGAAGAAAAATGACCGATAAAGAAAGGAGAGATTTTAGGGATTGAAAATAAAAGGGAAAAGAATGAACGAGAGAGAGGAAACGAATAAGGAATAAGTGATTTACGGGGGAAAGGAAGGTGTAAGCTAATAGTTTTAAAGATGAGAGGAAAAGAAGAAGAAGAATGAGAGGTAAAGGAAGGAATGGGACAAGGAATAAAGGATTTGAGGGTTAATCAATTGGAGTTGAGTATCAGAGAAAGAGGAATGAGTGACAAAAGAAAGAAATGGACAAGGTAGGACGGATTTTGAAGCTCAGCAAAGGGACTTCATTATGATAGGAAACAGACCGAACAAGGAATTGGAGAAAGATGGAGGGATTTGTGGAACTGAGGGAAACAATTTTGGAATGAGGAGGAAGGGACAGCGAAAGAACAAATAAGACGTAAATGGAAGAATTTAAAGAATAACTAGCTAAAAACAATTACACTAGATGAAGGGAGAAATCTAACCATACGTGTCTTCAAATGCAACAGAAAACTGATCAGAGTGAAGTATGAAAAGGCAGAGAGACAAACAAAAGTTGATAAAAGCTATCATGGGACTGACATTTAGATAACAAGCCTCGATGCTCTTACGATTCCTCTGTATTAACATTAATCCCCTTGTTCTCTATCACAGGGATATGCATATACATAATTGCCCAAGTGCTCATCTGTATATGAAAGTGTGTGTGTTGATTATACTGATGTTTGTGTTGTGTATTCCTTCCTTATCTGTGTCTGATTGTTAGTGTATCTGCCTTCCTGCATCTATTTCTTTGTGCACATATGTGTGTTCTCTATTTCTTTTCTCTTCTGCTCTCTCTCTCTCTCTCTCTCTCTCTCTCTCTCTCTCTCTCTCTCTCTCTCTCTCTCTCTCTCTCTCTCTCTCTCCTCTCTCTCTCTCTCTCTCTCTCTCTCTCTCTCTCTCTCATATCACACACACACACACACACACACACACACACACACACACACACACACACACACACACACACACACACACACACACACACACACACACACACACACACACACGTATAATTACGTCTTTACTTCTGCCTTCCATACAGTATAGTTATTAATGTATAGTCTTGGGTTGCTGAACGTCACATTTCACTTATGTGTATGTTTACAAGTACGTACAACGCTAACTTTATACGTACTTTTATTTACTGCAACAGGAATCGTAATAGCATTTCTGGCCTAAAGGAATATGTACTCCACGTATCAAATTAGGAACACATAATATTAAAAAATATGTGTGTGTTTGCATAGAATTTATGGACGTGACCATAAGTGTCGACGAATTTGTATTTCTTAAGTGTGCACTGCAGAAGGTGTCCAAGAACACGGTAACACAGACAATAACTAGAACTATGATCAATAATTTCACTCAAAAGTCCTCAGCAAATAGAATTCATGATTCTCGACGTGTGGAAAACATGAATGTATATTAGTTGAGGCTTCCAGTTTTCTCAAAGCAATTAATGTCAGGGTTCTTTTAAAGTAGATGTGAAGTATTCTCAAACTAGATGTCCAAACAACTATAGAGAGGCAGTTTTACTAAAAAGGAACAGGAAAGGGGAGATGAGAAAAGGGACACGTGGGAAAGGTGCAAAAATAATAAAAATGAGAGAGAGAGAGAGAGAGAGAGAGAGAGAGAGAGAGAGAGAGAGAGAGAGAGAGAGAGAGAGAGAGAGAGAGAGAGAGAGAGAGATTAAAGACAGAAACAGAGAGGAGAGAGAAACAGTAAGGAATAACTAAATAAAGGCTAATATTTTCAACTAAAAGGAGTCAAATGAACACAAAGGGACTAACCATATCCGGTAGTATCGTACAAGCGGGGCTTAGGATACTCTGGAAGTGAGGAGGAACAAAATAAAATACAGAAATAAGGGAATCACCAAAACCTTCTTTGTGGCGTTGACAGGGAAGAGGGAAGGAAATGGAGGCTTTAGGGAGGTACAGCTTAAAATGCACGTTTATTGAGCAAGGGAAAATAAGCAAAAGGGAAGGGATAAACAACAAAGGAAAGAAAATAAATAAATAAATGCATATATACACAGTACATAAATAAAAGATATAAAGGGTACAAGCAAAACAATATAAATAATAATAATAATAATAATAATAACAATAATAATAATAATAATAATAATAATAATAATAATAATAATAATAATAATAATAATTATAATAAAAGCAATAAGAGAAAGCCCAAATCCTCTTTGGGTTTAATGGACTTAAGGGTGTGGAAAATGCTTTATATCAGGGAACACAGATACACACAGGTAATTGCGTCCCGTGCCTCGTTACCAGTGAGACAGGCGGGGCACAGCTGAGGCGCAGGTGAACACAGCAGCGAGCAGATAACACGCGGGCAGCAGCGGGCGTTGAGGGACGGAGGGCAGCGAGTCAACGTGATGGGGACGAGATGGTGTTGGTTTTCAGCTTGTTACGTGTGTATATGGAGAGAGAGAGAGAGAGAGAGAGAGAGAGAGAGAGAGAGAGAGAGAGAGAGAGAGAGAGAGAGAGAGAGAGAGAGAGAGAGAGAGTGAAAGTGACATGTGATTGATCGAAACTATATTGCTTTTCAGACTCAGATTAATGATTTCACTGGCTGTAGTAAATTACATCGTCGTACGTAACATATGTAGATTAAATATTCTTTTATTTATTTTTCTTTTTATTTGACCCATTTCACCGACCGTGGTAGGTTATACCAAAGTGAGTGTACAAATTACTTTTCAAAATTTTATTCTCTCCTTCCACGAGAAACTGAACGAGAGAACACACGTAAAATCGGCCGAGAAAAACGAAGAGACATATATGCCGAGACTGACAGTCAGACAGGTAGTCATGTAGATAGACAGACGGATAGACAGACAAAGCAGGTAACGTAATAATATAGCATAACTATCTTAACACTTACTTCCTCTGAGGCCAAGCCATGGTAGTGGTCTCCAAACGTTCCCCGAGGCGCGTATGAGGACATAGAGAGAGAGAGAGAGAGTAGAGGATTTAACTCTTGTCTTTTTGTCGTCGTCTGGCGAAAGTTACTTTTTGATGAGTGTGGTACGCGGTCACCCTGACTTTTTTCTTCACACTTTTTAAAACTTAACTTTTGTTTACGAGAGTCACTGAAGAAACTGCACTTTTCGGGTCTTTTATGATAATGCTTTTTTTTTTATTTTTTATTTTTACTTATTCTTATATACACAACAGAGGTCAAGATCAATTTATATTTCTTTCTGAAAAGCCAATTTGAACGGATATCTTTCCCTGCTGTCAAGTCGAGACGATGCAAACTTTAGGAACGTCACCAAGTGGTCAGTTTGCCGCACTGAGTTTTTGCACTAGGGCTAGACTGCTTGGTGGAGGGAGAGCTGGTGGTAAGTGGAGGGTTGGAGGGAAGGAGGAAGGAAGGAAGGGAGGGAAGAGGTGTGAGCAGCGACGGCGCGCGGTGTGATGGCCGTCTGGTTGAGACAAGTGGGGAGGGAGAGGCGTTATATTCTCCACCACTTTCCCTCCCTCCCTTCCTCCAACCACCTCTCTCCTACCCTTCTCTCTAACCTCCCTCTCCTCTCCCCCTTACACCCTCCATGCCTACCCTAGCCCCTCCCCGGCCTAACACCTCACCTTTCACTTCCCTCGCGCCTCTGACACTGACACCACAACCTCTATCCTCTCTTTTCTTCCCACCCTTTCCTCGTGTCATCTCCCCAGACAGAGCTGTTATTTCTCCCTTGCATAACTGTTAAAATTATTACTGCTACCATTTACTATCACCATATCATCACCACTATCACCATATCATCATCGAGTTGTTATTCCGCCTTTGTATAAATGTTAACATCACTACCACCACCACTTGTTATCACCATATCGCCACTATCACCTATTATTACCACCACTTCACAGCAACCACTTCATCACCATCATTACTGCTATCTCTACTTGTCACCACCGTCGTCATCAATACCTCCGTCACTACAGTTTCATATCACCTAATAATCGTCCCCCAACCCTTGATATTATCGTTTTCATTGTCTCTTTCCAAACAGGATCATGTATCTAGATAGTGTAATGAACTGATAGGAACAGCAGCCATTGAAAATTTTAAGATTATTGTTATTATTATTATTGTTATTATTATTATTATTATTATTATTATTATTATTATTATTATTATTATTATCATTATTATTATTATTATTGTTGTTGTTGTTGTTGTTGTTGTTGTTGTTGTTGTTGTTGTTGTTGTTGTTGTTTTCTTTACCTCTGCTGTTTGTTTTCCCTTTATTATCACTACTAAGAAGTGTCTTTGTTACCTTATTTTTACATAGTTTCCCACGCTATCGCTACCAACACCACCACCACCACCACTACTAGCATCGTCTTTTAAAAATGCTTTAAATGATTATCAGAAACGAAGAAAGAAACAAGAAACAAACAAAGAAAAACAAACAAACAAACAAACAGCAGTATTAACAAGAACAACAACAACAACAACAACAACAACAATGAGAACAGCAACAAAAAGGAGGTCACAGACAGAAATAATACAAAAAGAAAACAGAATCAGTCGCGGCAAATACTCTCTCATCGCTTCTCGTTATCGATTCTCGCGCCGCGGACGCAGACGAGGACGCGGCGCTGCGAGGCTTATTTTCACGAAACTCGGAGTGTCAGAGTGAAGGAGCACAAAAGGAGACATAGCGTCAAAATAAAACGACCAAGGCGGACTAGACACAACAAAACAGCATAGGATTCGATGGTGTCATATCGAGAAGTAAAGGGATGACACAGAGGGACACAAAGAGAGAAAAAAAAACGTCATCAGAGGCATGCACGAACGTCACGGGTGTTTAACGTCACCTCAGCATGCACATGAGAGGGAGGCCACACTGAATGCATTACACGAACATTTACCAAGACTGACCATTGTGCACGACGCCGCCATCATCACCATCCTCACCATTACCACCACCACCACTACTCATGCACACCCACACCCACCGACCCTGCTTCGTTTGCATACTTACGTCTTCTCAATTGCGTTTCTGTAAAAGAAAATTTTACGAAAGTCTGAGTATGTTTCTAAGAAGAGCGACAGTCTCCTAGCCTTGGTCGTAATGAGCTAATTATACGAGGCATGCAATCACTGGCTTCTGTTTTGTCAATTGGCTGGTGCAGTGACAAAGCTGTTCATTCTACTGGAAGCCAAGGTAGAGAGGAAGTGCATGAACTGCTAGTGAATCTCCTTACTCGAACCAGAGCTTTTGGATCCACTAAGCTTCATTTGTAACATAAATATTAATTTTAACTGACGAAAAGTATTGTATCAGTGCATATCATACTTATTAAAAATGTATGAATAGTCACAAAAGCAATATATATTTTCTAGTCTACCCTGGAAAATCTACTTAGTGTACAAAAAATTGGAGCTAAAACACTACTACAAAAATGAAGCACCACTTGATCCCAGCGGGTGTTGTGGTGTCGCAAAAATACGCCAATAGTCCTTACTGTTCCCTGCACTGGTGTACATGACACGGCCGGGACGGAACCGCGAGGATTGAGAAAAGAAGGAAGAGAAGGAAAGTATATCGAAGGAAGAGACAGTAGGAATGTAAGATATTCTACGAATCTCCATCGTTATAAGGATGTTTTTGGAATCGTAGGAAAGAAAATAGAATGACCAAAAGTCTGTTCGAGCTCTTGCAAGCAACTCAAGCACCAGCAAGCCAAATCGAGTCATATACAAGAGCTCGAACGTAGAACCAGAGCCTCGAAAATAGTTCCGGAGGGCGAAGAAAAGTATAGTTATGCAGAGAGCGTGAAGGCGTTAATGAAGGCGGTGCTGCATCGCGATGGCGTGTTAAGAAGATTCCTTCTATGGCATTGAAGAGAGAATCGTATCAGTGCTAAAGCCTTTCGTAGCTCGCCAGCAAAAGGAGAGGAATACTTTGCAAGAGTGCGCCAAGCGTTAATGATGCGGAAAGAGAAAAGAATGCGAATACCAGCAGAAATTTGGCGTTGCTAAGAAGTAAGGCTTAGTGCAGGGCTTCTAAGCGGCCGACTTTACTCACCCTGGGGACTTCTCACCCACAGCAGGAACTCAGAGGGAGAAGCCGCTTATTGACAACGAACGAAACCAAAAGAAGGGAGACCGAGACCCAGATAGTTTATGTTTGATTTAAAATTTACTTACTGGTCTTGACCTGCGGTGCGGGCTCTCGGTACGTCTTGAGGTATTTGTCGAACTGTTCTGGGTTAAGGGTTGTGTTGAAGAACTGATGGATGCGGTTGGAGAGGCGGTCCTTCAAGATCAGTTTCTCTTTTTCTTTCACTGACGAGTTGGAAGGACCCGAGGAGCAGTGAGTATTGTGCTGTGTTATTCTTGTCGCTTTGTTATTGTGTGTGTGTGTGTGTGTGTGTGTGTGTGTGTGTGTGTGTGTGTGTGTGTGTGTGTGTGTGTGTGTGTGTTTTGGTTTAAGGTTTTTATCGATGAAGTAAAATGGAAGTATGTGGCTAAGTGACTCTCACTTGTTTCTTTTGAATGGAAAACAACTGAGGTGGAATTAGTGGTATGTTTTATTTAATTATGGACAAATGACTAATGAGAAGATACGTGAATGAATGAATTGTGATGAAAAGTAGGGTCAAGATGATCTTGAGTCCATGATGGGACTGAGAGAAAGAAAAAAAAAGGTCTTGAACTCTGTGGCTGTAAGGTGAATATAAGGATAAGGGGTTTTAGAGAACCACAGGAAGGGTGAATTTTTCTTAAGTACCTCGGGATGAGAAGTCAGTCGAATATTTATTGTGAACTTACAAAAAATATAGAATTGCTAAACTGATATTAGCGCCACGATTGCAAGATCATATGGCGCGGGACAAGATATAAGGAATAAGGCCTCTGCTCCCATCCAGTTTGGAATGAGTAAAGGTAACTGGGGAAATATGGAAACTGCCATTGTTTTGTTTTACTCGTTCTCCGTTATTGCGGCATGACGTGAGGGACCATAATAAACGTGACGGTTATAAACACCACCAGAGGGCACAGAGAAAAACAAAGGTATTGGAGCCTCATAAAGGGCGCCACTGACCTCTTCAAAGGGCAGTTGGTGCAATATTGTTTAAAGGTTAACCGGAGTAGGGGGTGGTGGGGAGGAAAGAGGGAGGCTTTGACCGAAAGAGGCAAAGGACGTTGAGAATTATTCTGATGATGACGATAGTGGTGATGGTGGTTATGGTTCAGATGATGAAATGTTGGTGATGATGATGGTGGTGGTGGTGGTCGTGATGGTAGTGGGGGTGGCAGTGGTAACAGTGGTGTTCATGTTGTCTTTGTGTGTGTTCTGTATTCTGATTAGTACTTTGTTCATTGAACAATACATTTAATTTGTTTACCAATTCAGGTTTGTTTTGCACAAAATATTAATATCTAAGTCTATACAAGTGAAAGTGGAATATAATTTTTCACAGTAGAAATGAAGAGTCAGAGGTGATGTGAAGATTTTGGTAATGTGTGGTGTTTCTGTTGTGGTGGTGGTGGTGGTTGGTCCAGGTGGTGGTGGTGGTGGTGGTGGTGGTGGTGGGCCATCCCGTGTGGTGGTGAGTGGTTACAGAGGTGCGTTAGTCTCCTCAGCATAGCGGCGACAATCCATGCAGCACTGAGTTGTTTGCGGCGGCGTTTTTTATTAGTAGTTTAAAGTCATTTACCTTTTTGTTTTCAGTAGTTAAACAACTTAAAACTCATACGGAGGCAAGAAGGAAGGAAGGTGGTGCTGCACTCGTGCTTGATTAGTGAAAGAATTTAGAACTTGCGTCGGAATTGTGTCCTCGCCTTTGATTTGGATTTGCGTGTTCGCCTGGCACGAGGGGCGCGCGCCCTTCTCATCTCGTGACCCAGGAGCGAACGGATCATTGCGCCACGCTCTTATCTGCTCGTTGCTGCCACACCTGCGTCAAGATGTCTAGTAATTTTGCCTCAATATACTTGTGGATTCTATCTTTCTTGCGGGAAACATTATGTCCTCTTGTAATTATATTTTGCATCTGGATAACGGAAGCTTTATTGTAAACCTACAGGAGGGAGGATTGTAACGATTTCATGATATACAATGAGGGGCGGGAAGCTAGTGTGTGTATGCTTTCCTGCTGCTTCCGTTTTCTGTGTTGTCTCAGAGGGGGAGACTTGAGACTTACCAGCGGCGGTGCGAGTGGTCTTGTAGTGGCTGAGGCACTGGATCCTAAGGTTGTCCTTCATGTGCTCATCCTCGGGGTAGTAACGTTGTCTGCGGGAGGCCAGCTTGGGCAGCTCCGAGTACTCCAAGGCTGTCAAATAGTCCCCTGGCGTTGGTTCCAGACATTCGTGTGGGAGCTCAGGGCAGTGTCGTGTTGGGGGTGGAGGGTCTCATGGGTCGCGAGTCACAGTCACAGCTGATGTGGACACGTGTACGACTCTCTCACTCTGACTCACAGTCCAGGGCCGCGGTGTGTGTGTGTGTGTGTGTGTGTGTGTGTGTGTGTGTGTGTGTGTGTGTGTGTGTGTGTGTGTGTGTGTGTGTGTGTGTGTGTGTGTGTGTGCGTGTTTGAAATTGTGAAATTGTAGAGTGTCTGTGCCGTGGTTTGGTGGACGGCACACACCCACTCACACCGCATTCTGAAGCTCAGGTGTGGCAGGTAAAAGGTGGCCGTGGTCCATGGGCGCGGAGGGGTTGGATGGGAGGGGCTTGGAATAAAGGGGAGTGTGCTGTGTGTTCGTTGTTTGCTTTGACGAAGCCGTGAAAACACACATAGTGAAGGTTAAATTATTCTGTATTTCTATAAATATGTCTTTGTTGGTCGTAAAAAATGTTTGAACTCTGGCAAATGGCACGTCTTGTTTTTCCTCGCCCGTCTGAACCATGAGTGACTTTGTGAGCCCAGAATGAGACGCCCCTCCGGGCAGCGCGGTGCTGCACGTACGTGTGACGGACGTGCCATCGTAATAGGTTGCCGTTAGACGGGAAAACTCCGGTGTTCACTGGACACTGGGCTCGCGGTTCATTTATGGCAATTTATTTTTCTCTTTTATTTATTTATCTATCTACTTACTCATTTATTCATGTATTTTATTTATTTGCATTTAGTTATTTTAGCTGCGGATCGATTTAGTGGTGTTACTGAGTGCCTTATTTAAGTGCCCCAGCAGTGTCAGATTGTGACGATGCCACGCGCAGCGCCTGGCGTGGTGAGTTTTGCAGTTCACGAATCAAGCTTAGGTTGAGTGAGGGGCTTTACGACGGCTCAAGACAAGCTCAAGCTTGTCTTCACCGCGACGACTGAGTTAGTCCTTTATTTATTAGTATTAAAGAATTAGTTCGCATTATCGTTACTGAACGGTTTAGGTGAAATAAAGTAAAATAAATATTATTTAATTTCGTAAGTATTGTGAGGCTAGAGGTGTGATGTTCTCCAGCGGGTTAGTATGTGAGGGAGAAGGAATATTTTTCTGGCTCAGGGTCAGAGCTGCTCGTGGGGAGCCGTCACACGCCAGCCAGACAGGGCGTGTGTCAGGGCGAGGGAGGGACAAGGTATCATCATGAAGGAGTGTGTCAAGGGGAGGGACAGGGTGTCATCATCTTCCTTGTAATGAATTAGAGGAAGGGTTGTGCCGCGCCCCTGTGAAGGGTCTCACGGAGGCCGGGGTGGAGGGTTTTTTGTTGCTGTATTTTGACATGAACGTTAAGGTGGCGGGCGGGAGACTGGTCAGGAACAGCTCTGGGACAACCCGCTGGCTGGCAGGTGAAGTTGTATGTGACACGCATACACAAGTACATTTTTATGCACACGCGTGTGTACGCACACACGAATCTACGCACGCATGCACACAAACACGTGCACGCTTGCACTCATGCATGTACACAAGCACGCTGCACGCGTGCACGCACGCACGCACGCACGCACGCACTCTCACACGCTCGCTCATACATATACCCATTCCTATACCCACGCAGACCCTCTCCATACACGCACTTTATTTCATTCTCACAAACACAGGTTATTAACGTTCATGCTTCAAGATGCTGTATGAACCACACTCACAACATACCCAATAAAGCCACAAGATACACTCGCATCCATCTCTGCTGCAGCCTCAGTTGCTCCTCTTTGTCTCACCAGACTCATTCCTTCTCCAGTATGAAATAAAATAAAATAAGAAAAATGAGTGTCAGTTTACGTTAATGAATTAGGTGTCAACATACGTCTCGTGCACCAGTCTGCTTGTACACCCCTAGTGGCTGGAAGCAGCGATGCGGCATTAGCACAGGGGTAGTCAAGGTGGTGTGATTGTGTGTGTGTCTCCCCAAGCTCCCGAGGGCCGCTGCCTCCCCGAGTCACGGGCGAGGAGTGGTGGCGGTTCTCGAGAGCTGCCTGAGGGGAGTCACCCATCTGTGCCAGAAGTGAAAGCGAAAAAAGAAAGAGAAAAAAAAAATCCTTGACTTCATTTGGTTTATTTGCCGTAATCTGTAATTTTCTTATTTGTTAATATGGCTTGACAGCAGTGAATGTTGAAATTAATTATAAGTAAAAAGTGAGTGGCAATTAGAAAAAAAAAAAGCACGAATTAATTTTCTTTGACGTCAGATCGTTGATCGAGGAAAAATTAAACGACATATAAAATAGAAAATTAACTTGAGCGAATCATGACGGCAAGCGCGACTCTGGGACAGTCGGGTGTGCACATGTACATTGATGTATGTGTGTATGTGTGGCAGGGTGTGTGTGTGAGGTTGACTGAGAAACATTGCTGAGAGGGAAGGAGATACAGACAGAGGAGGAATAGGGACCTACCGGGGTCTTTCTGAGTGTCCATGGGCATGGCCTGTACCCTGCATTGAGCTGCCACGTATTCGGGGTCTTCGGGAGGAAAACGAGCCAGGGCGCGGCGCTTCCACACGGGAGGGCCGCCAGGATACTCAACAAAGGTCTGGCGCCTGGGCCCTGCGTACCCAGCCTCGGGCGTTATTACTCCAACCCTCCACAGTCCACACCCGACGCTCCACTCACACTCATCCACTCCTTTCATGCTCACTCATCCAGTCACTCAGTCAGGGGGTCAAGGGGTAATTAAGGTGTTGGGTGTAGAGAGAGAATGGTAAACAGGTGAGGGGATTAACAAGGCATTATTTACATCACACATGGATAGAGAAATATTATATTAAGGCTAGATTTATGTATATCTTATTTATCTTCCTCTTTTAAAAGTCAAATGCATATGTATTTCTTTATATTAAAATACACAACTGTTGATTAATTATGGAGAGAGATAGTAATGAATATTGCATTTTCCAGAGTTCATTTTGAGACGTTAAGTATAAGAATTTATTGCTGTAAACAAAAAAAGTCTTGTAATATTGTAATATGTCGTACTTGTTGCAGTCGAGGATACCTGCGTCTAATGTCACAGATTAAACTTAAAATATATAGCCTAAAAATCATGTACCAAGATTAAGCATATTGATCTGAGGCTAAGTTGCTGATACTGAAACTCAACTATGGAAATTAAATACAGACTCCCACTACTTGGAGCACTTAAGTGAGCACAGATATAGATATTCATGAGGAGAAAGGAATGATTCATGAGGCAAGTAACTACATAACTAGGACAGGCATCGTGGGGCTCACCAGAGGAAGAAGTGGAGGAGTACTTCTTGTCCTCGGGGGCTGGCAGGGCGGGGACGGCAGACCTGAGGGAGAGAAGTCCTTAGCTCCTTGCTGTGTTTCCCTTCCCGTTCCTTTCCTTCTTTTCCTTCCCTTCCCCTCCCTTCCTTTCTCTTCCTTTCCTTTCCTTTCCTTTCCTTTCCTTTCCCTTCCCTCCCTTCCCTTCCCTTCCCTTCCCTTCCCTTCCCTTTCTTTTCCCTTCCCTTTCTTTTCCCTCCCTTTTCTTTTCCTTTCCTTCTTTTCTTTTCCTTTCCTTTCCTTTCTTTTCCTTCCCTTCCCTTCCTTTTCTTCTCCTTAACTTCGTTTCGTCCCTTCTCTTCACGTATCCTTTGTATTATCTTTCTTTCACATATCCTTGCTTTCCTTTCCTTACTCTTCGTTCCTTCATTCTATCGTCCCCTCTTCCTTTCGCATTCTCTCCGTGTTCCATTATTCTCCTCCTTTACTGGGATTCCCTCTTAGCTGCCATTCTCTCCGCATCTCCATTTTTAATAACACTCTCGTAATTTGAAACCTGCCATGGAAAGGAGTGTGATTAGATTTGTTAATTATCTCGTGATTCATCGTGAGCAAACACACAAAATGTCCTTCTCTTTATTTGTATTCTGTGGAGGAAGGTGCATCTCACGTTTACAGTTTTATTATTGACGGCATCATTATTATAATTTTATGCAGTTAGTGTACGTATATAACAGATTCTCCCTTTCAAGTATGAGGCCCCAAGGTTGCTCGTAAATTTAATAGCCTCATTAGTCCATTTTTATTCCCCTGCTTCGCCTCGTTTGCCTTACATCATCGAGGGATGTGTGTGGTGAGAGGAGAGGAGCGGGACTCATGGACGTGCCTTTCCGTTGCAGGGTCAGCATTATCACAGGGTTCAGAGTGATGCAAAACTTGAGGTTGCTCTCGAGAAGCCACGCGCGATGCTCAGCAGGAAGGTTATCTGACAACCCAAGGCTCAGACGGTGACCTCGCCGCACTCGTTCCCTAAGTCCCTCATTGGCTTGTGATTGAGTGATTTGATGCAGGTGCGACAGGGCGGCATTGAGGAACAAATGTAAGGACGTAAATGGATTCAGATTCAGAGGTGTTATGTAACTGACGGTTGGTGGTGAACTGAGACTATCTAAGCCTAACCTTCCCCACATCTATACCAGTCTTAGCGCCTCTGATAATAAAAGCTTAAGAAATATCATACACGCTGCTATAGGTTTGAATAGGTTTCCCCGGCAGCGGTACATGCAGTGCAGTACTCACTTCTTGGTAGTGGTGGTGGTGGTAGTGGTGGTGCGCTCCGGAATGACGATCTCGGGTACGGGGCCGGTAGGATCCAGGGAGTAGGCGAGGGACTTGAGGCGGTGGCGCATGTTCTCAACGTGATCGTGGAGCATCTGTGGTTCAGAAAGTCTTGTATAACGCCGCTCCAGGCGAGTCACACACGACTCTCCATCAGTATTCCCTGCCAAGTTCTTCGACCGGGAGTAGGTCTGTGACTTCACCTCAACGTCCTTGGTGTCGTCGTCCTCTTCGAGAAGTGCCTTTGCTGCTTTTACTGCCGGTGTTGATGTAGAAAGTGCTGCCTGTTGGTGTTAGTAGGTTAGTGGCAGCGACTAAACTAACAGGGGCCTCTAGCAGCTCAGCAAGTATCGCGCTGAGTCTGGTCCCTGCCTTGATGCAGTCAGACCAAGTAAAATATGTCTTAAGTCAAGTCCAGAGCAATACAAGTCTTAAGTTACAGTCGGCGCTTCTCTGTCTACAGCAAAACGTCTCCAGCTCACGAGGCATTTCCTACACCAGGAAAAAAATTATCAATGTCTCCAAAAATATTGAGACGAGTTCACAGCATGTTGGAAGACCTCCTCGGCGCCACAGATAGGCGGCTTCAGGCATGAAAGGGTCATGGTACTTTAAGATTTAATATGCAGCTATGTCTCGTCCCTTGAGTTGTGGTATTTACTAACCAAATGAAAATTACGTAGATATGAAATAACGTTCTGTTCAGTCATGAGCTGTAAGAACAAAATCAAGCATTACCGGTACTATACTAATACCAAGCACATATTCCACCTGCGAAGAGAGATGTTAGGCATTACATAAGTGATTTATATAAGGGAGGGGGAGGGAAGGGGAGACGCGGCATCCACAGAGGACTGACTAATGACACTATAGGGAAAATGTCCCTATGTAACTCGGTCTGTATTTCTTTTTGTTGGTTGGTCTGTCCGTCTACGCTCGCGCGCGCGTGTGTGTATGTATGTGTGTGTGTGTGTGTCTGTGTGTGTGTGTGTGTGTGTGTGTGTGTGTGTGTGTGTGTGTGTGTGTGTGTGTGTGTGTGTGTCTGTATGTGTGTGTGTGTGTGTGTCTGTGTGTGTGTGTGTGTGTGTGTGTGTGTGTGTGTGTGTGTGTGTGTGTGTGTGTGTGTGTGTGTGTGTGTGTCTCCGTCTGTCTGTCCGTTGCTCAGTCAGTTTCTTTTTTTTTCTTCTCTACATAACTAACGTCTTGTGCTCCAGAAAGTAGTGCAGTGCGGCGTGCTGCCTCGGCTTGGTGGGGGTAGGGAGAGGGAAGGGAGACCATGCTGACCACCAGACCACGGGGAGGGAGGGGCGGTGACGGGCAGGGGAGGGGAGGGAAATTGGTTCGTAAAAAAGAACAGGATGCTAGCATTGGGAGAGTGGTCCTTAACACCCAAATAAAAATAATAATAAAATAAAATAATACAGTTTTCACTACCGTTTTCAGATAATTAAACGGAAAAGGTCGATGCAATAAGTGTGAGCTAGTGCT
The DNA here is from genome assembly GCF_035594125.1 of Scylla paramamosain. Lineage (NCBI taxonomy): Eukaryota > Metazoa > Arthropoda > Malacostraca > Decapoda > Portunidae > Scylla > Scylla paramamosain. The sequence continues at coordinate 5,250,360 of NC_087166.1, forward strand.
AGGTACTACTTTCAATTACTAAAACTCAATATACACTGAAATAAAGCCAATGGGAACTCAAAAGAGATGCATAGAAATAAAGGTTACTTACTGGGGAGGAAGAACTTAGTTAGGCAGCAAATAAATAGATCATTGTCATCGTAGAAATATTAGACGCTGCAAAAATTAAAGATTATAACCTGTGTTATAAACCAATACTAAAACATAAATAATAGAGTAGTAAATCAATGTTAAATTCAGTCATATTGCAGAAACTACTAAAAACAACAACAGAGTAATATGAATAAATCATAAATAAATAAGCTAAAATCATAGAAATGGAAACAAATCTAAAAGAAATATAAAAAAATAACATATAAAAATCATAGATAGATTAAAACCTTTTAAAGCCTTAATAAAATATAACAAAAGTCATATTTGTATTAAGGTTTAATGTGACTAGTGTTAGGAGGTGGTAGAGTGAGCAGGTGTGGGTGTCAGTGGAGGCAGGTGTTAATGTTACCAGGTATGATAGTCAGCAGGCGTGTGGAATATATGCTGAGCAGGTTTGGGTGTCAGTGGAGCCGAGCACAGTATTAACCCTCCGACTGCTGTGACTTCTCCTTAAACTTGATAAAATGGTGGATGTTTAAAGTATAATTTCAAAAGACACCACAGACACCAAAAGAGGTGATTAACCCTCTAACTGCTATTAGCGTCTTTTGCCAGCATTCACACCGTTGCAGTAAATAGTTTGCATGGGTTTAAAGAAAGATGAAGAATATGACGTTAATTTAATCATTGCTGAGCTATATAACAACATATTTTAACAGACTAGTGTACAAAAAATTCTTCATTAAAAAAAAAGTATATGATCACAGAAAAGATTAGCTAGCAGTGATAAGGGTTAAGTAGTTCAAGTCTTTTACTGCCTGTAGTCTTATTTTCTTTCCTTAAAATCATCTAGGGTTGTACAAGTGAAGTAACAAGTGTCATACCATCATTAGCAGTCAGAGGGCGAATGTTACCAAGTTTCGTAGCCAGCAGGCGTGTGGAATATACGAGTATTTGCCCTTTGTGAGAGTTTGCGCATCCCATTAGTGTGTGTGAGTATTGCTGGTCACTCCACGTCAGTTTCTATGATGAGTTAGTGTGAGTCTCGTGGTGTTGAAGCTGCATAGTTGCGCTGGTGGCTTAGCGTTGGCAGGAGAGTATGTGTGTTAAGCTGCCGTGTTGAATGGGGATAAGAGACGCACAGGTGTGGGTGAGGTGAGACATAACGGAGGACGAGGAGGAGGAGGTAGCTAACATTAAAAGATGAGATGAAAGTGATAATGAAAAGGAAAACTGATATGATAAGATGGAATGGAAAATAAAACCCCAAAAATATGCCAGACATTTGAAATGAGATTAATGAAATGAAAGAGATAATTCACGCAACCGGGAAAGAAGCCAACGATAATGAAGGAGAAAGACGAGGCAGATAATGAAAGGATAATTGATATAATGAGATAAACTGGAAAAGAAAGATCGAAAAAATATGCGGGAAATTTCAAATGAAATTATTGAAATGGAGAAGATAACTCACATTTGATAGAAAGATGAAAATTGATCAGAGAGAACATCACAAATAAAGAAACGATAATGAATCTCTGACAACGGAGCAGTACGAATAACATCGTAACTGAAAATTGATCTTAACTACCATCAGATATACATACATTAAAGAAAAGAATACACTTAAAAGGAACAGGGTAGGAAAAATTTAAACGAAATAGATTATCCTCTATATCGAAAAAGATGTTATAAATATGCAAGAAGAAATTAAATTCCCGGCGGAAGTATGGAGTCAAGGTTAGCAGTAAATCCCGGACGTGGATATCATCTAGCTTATTAATTTCAGATCATGATATCGAAGAGGCAATGAGGTGAAGTAAGGGGGCAGAGGAACCTACTCATATCACGGAGGTTATTGATGCGAGTAGATAAGAGGTAATGAGAGAGAGAGAGAGAGAGAGAGAGAGAGAGAGAGAGAGAGAGAGAGAGAGAGAGAGAGAGAGAGAGAGAGAGAGTAGTATAAGTAGGAATAGGATAATGATATAGGTTACAAAAGGAGAGCCAGATTAACGAGACAGACTCTGGAAGGATGACATTTCTCATCTTCGAGCAGCACGTGTCGTTTATTAGTTCAGTACATAGTGGGAGTGACACAGGAGAGGCACAGGACGCGGTGTGTGACTGAAAAGTTAATGTCTGGCCGAATTATGAATGGGCACGGCTTGTACATGCATTTTTACAGAACCGGAGGAGCCGCGCGGTGTCAGATAAGAGAGTGAAAAATAAAAGTCCTTCTGCCGTGCTTGTATTAAGGTGAAATTTGTTTGCGACTATTGAAGCTGATTACATTCTAGGCTTAAAGCAGTGCATTCAGACGAGAGCAATAGGAGGCCTTACCGTCTCTCCCGCCGCTTCGATAATTCGTGCGGAGTGGACGCCTTTGCACCGACACTAACTAAGTCCATCCCACACATGAAATTATTTTCATTTATGATTCAAGGTCGCTTAGAGTAAAATCTACCTCAGGTATTATTAAATTAAATACCCATCCCGGGAGAGTGAGAGATGAAGGCATGCATTTTTCTTTTTTCTTTTTCTTTTTTTTTTCTGATGGATTATTTATGCTATTTATTTAATTTGTGGTGAGGAAATTGCTGCAAGTGGTGGAGACATACATACATACATACATACGTACGCATATACAAGCATAAGTAATTCCCTTCCATCACTGGAACTCAGATTAATCTACTTAGGGGATTACAATGAATTAATGGTGTTTTTTGGTGTTATGATGCTGTAGTCTGCTTAGTCTACTCAGAGAATTAGTAGTTTTTTGTGATACTGTAATCTGTTTTAGGTATTGCAAAAGAATTTATAGTATTTTTTGTTACACAGATAGTCGTTTGATTAAAATCTTACAAAGAACTATTTTATCTATTTATTTATCTATCTTTATTTTTTGTGACAGACTGCAATAACTAAAAGTACACGAACTCATTACATGTACTATTCTGTAACAGACTGTAACCTTCTTAACGTCTTACTACAAGAAATTCTTAGTTAACGACACAAACTGGACCACTGAATAGTTCCCGAATGGCGCTGTTGACTTTAATAGACCATAGTGATAGTAAAAACACCTTAATTGGCGATTTTATTCCTGTTCCTATTGGGTCTCGAACGATAGTGATACACAGGCTTATGCAAGCTCGGCGGATCACGCGTGTTTGTTGTCGTTGGCGGGGCGTCAGGTGTAGAAGCGGGAAAGCAGGTCATGACAGGTGTTCCGGTGACCACCATTCGCTTCTTTTCAGTGTAATGTTAAGGTTCATTGGATACTTTACGACTTAAAGACAGGCTGATGGCATGCGATGTGTGTGTGTGTGTGTGTGTGTGTGTGTGTGTGTGTGTAACTCACCGGATGGCTTACACACACACACACACACACACACACACACGTATAATAACATCAGCGAGTGTAAATTTGAAGTTGCAAACCAAAAAAAATATACATTTCAAGTAAGATAACAAAATACATTTCTTTCCTCTTTGTGCAGATTCAGTTTTCATAAGAGTAGCGAAAAATCCTCTAGAAATGAGCTTAAGAAAAATCTTATCAAGTTGAGAACAAAAAAAGTATATATCAAATGAATTAACGATATGAGGTCCTCTTCTTTGTGCACAGTCCGTATAAGAGTACTAATAAATTCTCCGGGAATCCGCTAAAGAAGGAGGAGAAAAGTAAGAGTAAGGAGAGGCAGGGCGGCCTCGGCAAGGCTTATTTATTCCCCGGGGAAATAACGAGGGTCTGAGGAGCGGAAAGGCTACCAAGGCTACCTGGCTCTCACTCCCGCTGGGCTACTTAGCGCCGCGCAGACTGGCTACTCGTACTTCTGGTGGATATTGATCTGCGTTCGCCATCCTATTTTGGGAACACGATAATGGAAAACGTGATGGAAGTGTTTGTGCTTCGCGGTGGATATCAAACGTTCTCTCAGCGATTGTCTTTCGGTAACTATGACTGTTTTTATGTTCTGCTGGGTTTATTGCACTGGTGTTATGATGCAGTTCATTTGTTATTCCTGGATCGAAATTATATCCTTTAGGAAAATACGTAGTTGTTTTATTGATTTGCGGATTTGTTGCTTGGTATTGTTTTTGATCTACAGATTTATGTTCTATCTTTTTTTCGCAGGTTAAACTTGTAGGAACTCATGTGTTGTTTTTCACGTTGGTTATTTTCTCCTCCCTTTTTTAGTTTTAAGTCCTGAATGATTACGGAACCTTCATCAACTGGGAAACCACAGACGTGCATTTATTTATTTATTATTTTTTTTACTTTTATTTACCAAGCTACGTACTGATTAGGTAACCCTCAAATACAGCTAAATAACGGGGAAACCTGAGCGCCTTTTGCCCTCGGTAGACGTGCAGCTGAACACGTGGACTCCACGCACGCTTCCAATCTCGATAGGATACATTCCGTCCGATTCAGTTATAATTACCCTAAAAATAGCGTAATTTTTCGTAATTTGCTACGTTTTATCCAATTTCATCATAATTATTCAGGAAATATAACCACTTTTCCCAGTTTGATATACCTAATATATATATATATATATATATATATATATATATATATATATATATATATATATATATATATATATATATATATATATATATATATATATATATATATATATATATATATATATATATATATATATATATATATATATATATATATATATAATTACTTGTGAAGAATAACATTATTTCGTTAACACCAGTTCACACCCTCAATTATAAAGATGAGTATGAATTAAGTGGTCAAGTAACCGTCCAATAAGATCCGTGGTCTGCGTGTTGTGTCCCTGACAAGATTGAGCTCAAACATCCTTTAGCATTCCCTGATCTTCGTTCCCCGTGTTCTTGTCTTGGAATGCTATCACTTCTAACTCTAAAGTTGCATTTTACTGTAGGAATTCAGCTTATTTCAATTAATTATCAGTTTATATTTGTTTTTTGTTTTTTTTTTTGTTCAGTGTCGTGACTAGAGCAACTGTAGTTTTTTTTTTTTTCTGTTAAGAGAAGGCTGTCAAAGTTCTCAAGAAACGAAACTAATAATAATAAGAAAAAAAAAAGATGCTTGCTGCTCTTTGAAAAATAAATAAATAAATAAATAAAAATCCATCACGCATTTCAGTTGACATTTCACGGCATCACGCCACCTATATTTATTATAATTTTCTCGGCTGATGCTTCTTTTCTTTCTTTCTTTCTTTTTTTTTTTTTCCTCCTCTCGACTTTGCAAGGGAGACGTGATAATGAGGTGTTCGCTTGACACTCACGCCCACGTCCCGACTCCCTGGGGTATTGTTAGACCTGTTGTGACCAGCGCCATGTTCTGGGAAACCCTTCTCACTACAATTCAGGAAACATTTTCAGTGCCAGTTTGTGTCTGCAGTTGCTTTTGTGATCTTATCTTACTTACAGCTTTTCACCTGATATTTTCTTCAATGTGACAAACTTAAAACCTATATTTTATTTGTTTATATTTCTTCAGTGACATTCACAGCGAGGGAAGGGAAGCAAAAATACTGTGTTCAATGATCTGTTATGTTTTTTTAATGTTTATTACACTACTTCACCAGACTACGCTATAGTACATGCAATAAGACCATCACCACAGATATGCAGCAAAACCATCATCATCATCAGCAGCAGCATCATCACCACCACTCAACACTAATGCAGCAAAAATAATCCTCACCACAAAATCAGCAGTTAAAACAACATTCCCATTAAATTAGAACTCTCTCTCTCTCTCTCTCTCTCTCTCTCTCTCTCTCTCTCTCTCTCTCTCTCTCTCTCTCTCTCTCTCTCTCTCTCTCTCTCTCTCTCTCTCTCTCTCTCTCTCTCTCTCTCGCTCTCGCTCTCCCGGTCTCCTCAGCACTTAGGCGAGGATTGTCGATGGGTAGTAAGTTTTAATCATACACCGACAGCGGGAACTCTCACTTACACCCGGAGAATAAGTTTTGTATGTGGTGATGACCTTCTTCGGTGTGGTGGTGACGCTGGTGGTCTGTGGAGGGAGTCAGGAAACACAGGGTTGACCAGATGTTGAGGAGCAATGCACACGTGGCAGGGAGGCTTGTGTGGAAGTACATGATAGAAGAGGATGACAAGGAACACGTACACACTAACCACGCCTAAACATCTCTTTTATGAACAGTGGACGTTCCTACTGGACATTCTTACAGGACGTTCTTACAGCAGTGACACAGTAGGACAACGATGTGAAATGTAAAAAAAAAAAAAAAAAGGCTAATTTCACTGATTTCTACGCATTTCTCGTGAACTATAAGCGTGTGGCGAACTTTTTAAAACTTCTCCAAAGCCCTGAGTTCACGGATCTTGTGTTGAAACGGTGAATAGCTGAAAAAATGCATATAAAGAAACTAATTTTTGTCTATTTCTATGCATTCCTCGTGGACTAGAAAACATCTGATGAAAATATATGAATTTCCCCAGACGATGAGCTTGGAAATCATGTGTGAAAAGGATGAATAGCTTGTTAAATAGCGAGAAGAAGCAAAGAAAAGCGTAGGCGGCTGTAAGGTATGCCTGCGTTGCATCACTGGGTCCTCAAGGCATCGAGAGTGACAGGACCTTTAGCCGTGCCCGTCTGACCTTCCCTCGAGGAGAAGGTATTGGGTTGCCGTCGCTCTGCTTACTTTAACTTGTGGATTTACCATAAGGGAAGGGAATGTAGTACAAGTGGCTAGATATGGGAATTGGGAGACATCGATATGACATAGTGATGGACTAGTAATACAGGGACAGAATACATTATCTAACTGTATTCACAAAAGACTACATACTACTTATATACACTACATATTGACTTACACGATGACTCTAATGATGACCTGACTACATATATACAGTCTATATCAACAACACAATATAGAATGAAATTTTGGATGAGAAACATGAAGAAATGGGGGAAAATGCAGCATCAGGGGTAAAACTGAAGGGGGGATATGGATAAAAACAGACAGTGGGAGAAAATAGACAGCAGGTGTTTGTAATATTTTCATAACCAAGAGTATAAATAATCTGTGTGTGTGTGTGTGTGTGTGTGTGTGTGTGTGTGTGTGTGTGTGTGTGTGTGTGTGTGTGTGTGTGTGTGTGTGTGTGTGTGTGTGTGTGTGTGTGTGTGTGTACGGTTCAATTACGTACCTTATCGCGGTAGTCTGTGTCGAGGTCGAGTGCGCGTGGGCGGTAGGAGGTGGTAGTCGACAGGTAAGGGGAATCCAGGTCATCCAGGTAGTCATAGCGGCTGAGGGGAGTAAGGTGTTAAGCCAGGCCCTCACTCTCCCCTCTCCTCTTCCCTCTCCTTACATCATTCACTCCCTGTCCCTCATTCACCCATTCAGGTTTACTCATCCATGCTTTTCATTTATTAAAGCATCCCAGACTAGAACATATAAAGTGTAAGAAAACACAGGTATGCTATTACGTTTTCATCCACACCTGATATACACCTGCAGGGAGAGGGACGGTGTGAGGGCCTTGACACACCTGAACGCACACTTACCTGAGCCTGGGGTAGAGATATGGGTAGTAGTAGCCGCCGTAGCCATAGTCGTAGTCGAGGTAGGAGGGGTAGTAGCGAGGAACGTAGCGGGATGGTGGGTAACTCTGTAAGGAGGAGCTCAATCAACTCACTGGTATTAATAATGATAAGGATGATGATGGTAGCAGTTGAAGGTGCGGACTATGATGGTGATTAGTGAGGATGTGAGAAATGGTGATAGATTGCAAATGAGATGGTTGCAGTGATTTTCGTAAACTGTTGCAAGGGAAAATGACGGTGATTATTTCAACAAGAGAAATGGTGATGGTTTTTGAGTGGCTGGCGAGATGACAAGTGCAGAATGAGTAGTAATGATTGACGCAAGTGAAGGAAGAGCAACTACTGCCGACATTCAGGCAAGACGGGTGAAACTGTAACTAAAGATTTCACTGTGTGCCTTAGAACTGCCTTGGCACTTGAGAGAGGGAGAAACAGAGGGAGACAAAACGGGGTACGTGGGATGAGAGGCATCAGGCAGTTCACACCGCCTCTGTTTGGCGGGAGCAGATTTAAAATACAGAGGGGAATGATAAAGAGTTAAGTCTCCTGGCGGTGTCTTGTTTGCCCGTCTTGCCTAAATATGGCACTAAGTAGGTAGTCAGGGCGGGAGAGAGTGCCAAGGCGTCGCTGCTCTCCTTGCTCTCCCTCCCGTCTGGCTTGCCACTTAATGGCCCATTTTCGGCTTAAACAGAGGGTGGTCTTGCTAATAACCTGAATTGAGAAATGAGTGAGTCTCGTATCAGGATAAATATACAGATTACAATGAAAACTACTTGTGTTAATAATGTGTTTCTACACTACGTTTTTCGTGATGCAGTAATATACGTTTGGTGAAGGCGGTCTGTGGCAGGGGGAGGTTCCAAAGATAGATACATGAGGCAAGGTGCGAAGATCTGAGAAAGACAATATCTCTACAAATACAGAGTTGGATACTCGTAATCTACTTATATTTGTTACTTGGTGTTATTGAGTCTTTGTTTAAAGGTTTAATGAAACATTATGTGAGTAATATAAGCTTTGTTAGAATGAGGGTGGGAAAGGCCAGAGTGTGTGTGGCTGTAAGTGTTTTGGTGTTATGAGAAGCGTCACGTCAGGTTATGGCGTGCAGAGTTTGGTAAGTAATTCTAGAAACTCGTACGTGGTGACTGTATATGAAATCTTGTTGTGATTTTATTTGCGTTGAAATACCGCCAGAAAAATCGAAGATACTTACATAAGTTAAGAAAAATCATAGATAGCAAGCGTTTTGGAAAAAAAAATATAGTGAGGAAAAATCGCATCAGGCGAAGAAAAGAGAAAAATTCCTCAGATATTAGCCGAGTTTGAAAGCGCCAGGAAATAAACTTTTGCTGCAGGAAGATAAAGAAACGTTAGCAGCTTTAAGATGCCTCGGGCGAAGCGAGGAAGTGTTTCAGAGAGAAGAAAAAAAAAAAATACTACAGAAACTAAAACGAATGTCGGCGGCCGAGCAAAGAAAGACTAGAGAGAAGCATTGGCAGGTCGCAGGGAGCCGCAGAGCGTGGGCTGAGACAGGTGAGACAGGTGCGCTGAGTGACGACCGGGCGTGGTGGGCGTCGTCTTACCCGCGGGAGTAGACCGCCACTTAGCGCCACCCGGTTGAGGATGAGCTGCGTGGTAGCCGAGGGTCGGTAGGAGGGCGGCGGGGGGGAGATGCTGCGACGCTCCTCCATAATCTCTGTTCTCTCGGGCGTGATGGTGGTGGAGGCCATGTAGGACGAGTATGGCGATGAGTCCTAATGTAAACAAACAGTGCCAGAATGGGTTTCGTGAGTCACCCACGGCAGGGCGATGCAAGGCTGGTGTGTAGCTGTAAATATCTCAACATTTACCATCTAGTGAATACTTAAACGAAATACAATTGTATGAGTGACCTATATGCATATTTTGTGAGAGTTTGAGTACTTTATGGTGAGTCTGTGCCTTTCGAGTGCCGAGCACTCAACGACTCAACTAAACTTAGTATATTTAGGAAGAGTGCAGTGGACTGAGTTTATAGTTTATGATGGAGATCGGAATGGAAAATATTATTGTTATCATTATTGTAAGTGTTGGAGAGGGGATGGCCCCCAGTACGTGACTGGATGGATCAGGTATCAAGGCTTAAACGTTGCACCACCTAGCAGAGAATAGCAACACCAAGGCCACGGTCAGGGGCGGCGGCGCGCATCTTAACGACGAGCGACGTGCTTGAGCCAGCCGCTGAGAGGAGAGAGGAAGAGAGGGAGGGAGGGCAGGAGGAGGAGAGGGGGAGCAAGAGGTGAAAAAAGCGAGAGTATGAAGATAGGGTAAAGGAAGGGGAAAAGAGAATGCAGGAGAGCTTTTCCTTATATGGTGCCACTTGATGTGGTGCAGCCAAGACAGCGAGTGAGCGAGTGTCAGCGGCAGGGGGACGGGGCGAAACCGCGGCACGGGGACCAGATTGCGTCTCTCTCCCGCCTGAGATGTCCCGCAGTGTGCTCCCCTCAGCCTTCTCTAGGTCACTACAAGGTCGTCTATAAGTGTTGATCCGTATTTGGGGATGGGGAACGTGAGGCTGTTTTGAGCTTCCTTGCCAGAACACTTGACATTCCCCGGGACACGGTCACGGTGCTGCTCAGTCACGACGTGGAAGGAAGAAACGCGATGCAGCTCAGATGAAAGCAAAGCGCGACATGAATTTGCGAAAATGTAGTTGACAACGACAGCTGTCTTGGCAGCGGTGTGGTTCAGTGGTGCTTGGTGTTCGGGATGTGTAGTAAATGCTCCTGTCTTGAAGTGGCTGGCGGATTTTATGTGACTTTCAACGGCGAATGTTGAGATGACGGAAGAGGAGCACAAGGGTGGTGCTGACAGAGAACCCGACAACTGACAGGTGTGGGTGAGATTGCTGGTGAGTGGAGGAGCTTGCTAAGGCAGAGGGTGCAGGACCGAAGCAAAAGGATTCAGTGGCCGCCGTGTCATTCCCACGAACTTACTCTCCAATAAGTCGACACGCTTAGGGGGGAGCTGGGATAACGGTACCAGGGCAGCCTCCAGATGCGTCCAGAGTACGGCCCCAGGCTTGGCCAGTACCTATCGTAGAAGGTAGTGTATGGCCAGCGGTAATTGTAGTAGTAGAAAGGCCAGGTCCTCCATCTGAGAGGGTATTTGACCAAGGGATCAACAGAGAGGGCCTTGCTTCGACGAACGGCTACGGTTGTTGGAGGGACGGAGGTGGCTCTCGTGCGCGGCTCACTGGTGGCTCGTTCCACGGACCTCTCAAGGAAGTTCATCCTGTCCTTGAAAGATGGCAGGTACCACATCTCCTCTGACTTGCTGGGGCCATAGTCAACGCGGTACCAGCCCTTGCGATCCGCAGACTCTGACTCCCTCTCGTGCCACAGGTAGGGTGCCCGCGGCCTGGGGCTAAGGCTACGAGATCTCATGATGGTACGGTGGTGTGGTGTGAGAACCATCCGTGAGCGGCGCCCGACTCCTACTACCTCAGTGCCGCCGCCAACACATCCAGGAAAGCAGGGAACCCGCCACACAAAAATAAATTCGGCGATGTGTCAGCAGCTCACCAAAATAGACAACACCAAATCAAGGCTGAGGCTTCGCTAAAACATACTATCACTTTATTTTTGAGTTTTCCATTTGTTTTCAGTATAGAGGTTTTTGTGATGTAGTCTGCCTTGGAAATTCTCCCGAGAAAAGCTAAAACATCGAACTTGGCCATGATCTTGAGGAGGCGGTTGCACGCTGACTCACCGCGAACCTGCTCACGCTCAACAAAACACTGGCTTGGTTTGGTGGTGTTATTTCTGTCCCCAGGTGTCATGTTATTGCGCATTAAACGTGTAATGGCTGTACTAAGAGAGGTGGCGATGGGTGGCCACATTTACCTGTTAAGGAATCACTGATATCTTTCGCTAGACATTTTTAATCTCAGGCAAGTTTATGAAATTCCATTTCATGAAACATAACACAGCGCGTCTTGAATACTATAACTATAACGAGGTTTTCCTTCGCCAGATTGTTTGTATCAAGTAACGAAACGAATGCATTACATGACTGTTCATCAGGTACGCATACACGTGAGTGTGCGCCCTTGCGTCAAGGTTGTTTACACTCTTTAAGAGGAAAAAAAACATTTCAGCCGCAAAAGGAGACACGGACGACCTTCCAGGTTCGATTTTGTAAGCACGGAAGCTATTCCCAGATTGTGAATATATCCTCAGTCCTACCTTTCCTGTCAGGTAAGAACGAATATGGAGCGAAATATAGACTTTCCCATAAATGTTGGTGAATCAGTGCGAGTTTTCTGGGCGCGTCACACACCAAGCTCAACCACCTGGCAGAGTTTAGTCGCTAGGCGAGGATCCGAAACGCAGCGAATTCGAAGCTTACCTTCTCTCGCAAGCATCCGACGATTGTAAACAAAGTGGTAACAAAGATGATGAGTAACGAGCGACAAATCACGTACACAGGAGAATCTTTGAACAAGCCATGACGGACAAGTGTGATATACAATAGTGGATTTGTTGAGGGAGTTACAGAAGCTTGAATAAATCGATATAGAGATGCTCAGGTTATGGGGTGTTGATGGTGCATGTCGTGACGTTACTTGGCAGCAGGCAGAGGGTTTGATTCATGCGTGAGTTGAATGACGTAATATTTCAAGAGGCAACGCTGCAAGATGTCAATTAAATATCCCATGCATCAAAACAAACCGTGATGTGAGCAAATTCTTGGGTCAAACAAAACACCACACTGTTAATATGGAAGGTGAGGGACTTATAGACACCGCCTGTAGCCTCCCAGGTGGAACAATTGCAGGTGTGAGACGTGGCAAAAGCGCCGCCCTGCCTCATAACTCTGGCGTGAGGAAGAGCCGCACCTCCGCCCCTGGGAGCTATATCTGGCCAGGCGTTGGCAGGCTTAACCGCTCCGGAATACTTTTTGACCAGAAAACTTCCCTCCATCCACCCTCCTCCTCGCACCTCCCCCCAGCCAAGTCCAAGGATGTCCAGTGGGGGTAATTTGGAATGGTGGACAAATGGGGACGTGTGGCTCAGGATGAAGGGATGCGATGAATGGGTTGAGTCATAAAATTTCAGGGACCGTTTTACGCTTCGTCGACACAGCAGAATGATGCCAACCAACAACCGCGAGTTCATTCCAAGACATGATGATAAAAACGATGCATCTGAGACTCTTAACTTTTAGAAAATTGAATGCACAACAAAGAGGACATGTGAAAATTGCGGATAATAAGAATAATAAAAAAATAATAATAATAACAATAAAGAAATAATAATAGACTTACAAATAAAAATATGCCCATTTTAAAATCTGAGAAAAAAGAAGCAATTGATAACTGATCCGAAAATCTGAACTGTCAAAGCGAGAGAGTGAACAGGATAAGAATGATAATAATAACGCATAAATGAACGCATGACGAAAACGTTGCTGCTACACGCATGGTCTGATAATGTAAATTTGATAGGAATTCACAGTCACCCATCGCTAGGAGTCGTTTTTCTCCGTCAGCAGCAAAATGTGACGCGCACAATACGTTTAAATTTAGTCCGTAATTATGTTTTCTATTTATAAATGTTTGGTGCGTGTTGAGTAATTTGGCGACGGAAGGGGAGGCATAAGAGGATTGCCAGGCGATCTCTCTCTCTCTCTCTCTCTCTCTCTCTCTCTCTCTCTCTCTCTCTCTCTCTCTCTCTCTCTCCACCGCTTAGTAGCTTTCTATCAATATTCCATCCTCTATCCCTGAGCCTCTAAGCCGCTACAGATAGAGAATAACTTTGCCCAAACACACACACACACACACACACACACACACACACACACACACACACACACACACACACACATAGTATTGAAAGCTGCAATAACAATATATATATATATATATATATATATATATATATATATATATATATATATATATATATATATATATATATATATATATATATATATATATATATATATATATATGAATATTCTCTTTTCTTTACATTTCTATCTCTTTCCATATATCCGCTTAGAAGTGGCTTGTGTTGCCCGCCCGTCTACGTGGACCTCTCAAGGGACAGGCGGCCTTCAAGAGGCGTGGGTGGGGTTGGCATTTCTCTTTTGTCAACAGCTACGTATGACCTCCGCTGGTCTATTATGTGGCACCAAGTGAAGGCCGCGGAAACAGTGGGTGAGTGAGTGGGTGGGATTGATCAATTTTACGACGTCAGGTGCGGCTTGTTGACGCGTGTGTGTGTGTGTGTGTGTGTGTGTGTGTGTGTGTGTGTGTGTGTGTGTGTGAGCTGATTAGGGTTAGGAAATAATTATCACAGAAATATAGAATTAACATTTTTCTCTTTCTGCGTGACAGTTATCAGGCAACACCGGGAATAGATAATAGATGAATTAAATAAATAAATAAATCGTTAAGTGAATAAACAAATAAAAACGTTCATTTCTTCTAGTTTGCTGATAATAGTAAAAAATAATGAATGCTCGTACAAAAAATTAAAAATCTATTAATTTTCACCTGTTGTGCGTCTGTCAATTTGATATCACAAAAAACTATGAAATGAACATATTTTCCCCCTGTTTATGAAATGCTTATATTATGGGGCAAAAAATCACCATAGATATTCAATATTGTATAAATATTCTGATAATCTCGAGTAGATAGGACCATGAGGAAATGGCCCGAAATAGTGCTGGATATACCATATAGATCGATTAATTAAATCATTACTGTAGCAAAATACGAGGTAATTATCTAATCGACGAACAAAATAGAGGATTATAAAAGTATATGGCTGGCAATCCGCGCCATCGCTCCTCCGTTTTCTCTCCTTTGTGTGTGTTCATATACAGAAATAAAGGTAAACTATTCTTGAACAAAAAACCTGCAGCTGCTTATGGTGGAAAAATGTAGAGAGAGAGAGAGAGAGAGAGAGAGAGAGAGAGAGAGAGAGAGAGAGAGAGAGAGAGAGAGGGGGGGGGGTGGGATGGGCGAGGGAAAATGATGAATACGTAGATGAATTTTTGCTTGCCGAAACTGGTCTGTTGTTTGGCCTTAAATAGATGATGAAACGACGCCGCCGTGATAACCTGATAAGACACGGACGCCTCGCTGATGAATGGCGCCATCATAGGTTTCCGCTTCCTCCTCCTCCTCCTCTTCCTCAGCCTTTCCCGATATGGTCCTTTCCTCTCCGCACTGCTTCCAATACTCTCTCTCTCTCTCTCTCTCTCTCTCTCTCTCTCTCTCTCTCTCTCTCTCTCTCTCTCTCTCTCTCTCTCTCTCTCTCACTTACCCCTTCAACACTCTTGTTTTTATTTTCTTCTATCAATTTTGGTTCTCCGCTTTCCTTATAGTTTATCCTCCTCCTCCTCCTCCTCGTAATTTCTCTCCTTTTCCTTTTCACATTCTCCTCCCTTCTCTTTCCCATTCGGCTGCAATATTCCTCATCCTTATCCCTGACAGTAATCCTTTTCCTCTTTTCTTGTTTCGTTATTTCACTTCCCATCCCAATAATTTCTTAGTATTCTTTCTCTTTTTTTCTGTTTCCTCCTTTCTTTTCTATTTTGTCTTCTGAATTTGTTTTTCTTCGTTTCCCTTTAGTGGTTTTCCCTCCTCTTTCTTTATATATATATTTTTTTTCCTTATTTTGTGTCTTGTTTTCTCACTTTTTCCTTTATTCTACCTTTTATTTTATTCTTCCTTTGTCCTCCTGACCTTACCTTTCCTTTATTTTGTTTCCTCGTCTGTTCTTCCTTTTCTTTCTCCCTTATTCCCTCTTTCTTCTTTGATTCTGCCATCTTTCTTTTCTTCATTTCTTTCACGATACCTTTCTATCTCCCATCTCCTTCAAAACATTCCTTTCCTTTCATTCCCTTTCCCAATTTGCAGCTAATATCCCCGTCATTTCTTTTCTCATTCCTCTCGCCATTTTTCATTCTTTCATTCCCTCTTACACGCTACTCTTACATAGTCTCTCCCCTCCCCGATATTCCTTTTCCTTCATTTCAATTCTGCATCTGTAGGCGATGTTCCCCGATTTTCTTTTCTCTCCTCTCCGTGTTTCGATTCCAAATCTCTTTCTGCCTCCCAGCGATTCAGCGTCCTCCCCTCGACCAATAAGCTAAGTAGCCTGCAGGTGTCGCTAGGTGGACTGAGGAAGCGACACCGTTCTGGCTTTTACAGTGATGAGTAGCGCCTGCTGTTGTTCGCCCGCCGCTCGTCCTCCGTTTTAGTTCTCCCAGCCTCTCTCACCGCCTCTTAAACCGCTGCGCAGGCTTCCTTGGCAATCTGCGCATGTGATTTACGTTTTCTATAGGCACCCGTTTTCTCTAGCGTGCCCATGGTTGTTTAAAGAGAATGGATGGTGTACAGAAAATGGGAGTTGTTGGGGTGACTGCGTCGTAGGATTAGGGTGATGTGTTCTGGTTGGTATTGATTTATTTTTGAGGTTTAGGGTAAATTTCTATCGGTTTACTTATGGGTTCGATAATACAACAACCGATAAAGGAGTACATAGTAGGGTAAAGATAAAGTTTGAAATTACTAGTTTGTGTCCATCAGGAAGTTATATTGCATAAATTATTTTAAAGGGAAATGTTTGACTGACACTGCCACTAACGCCGTATAGTGATGTGAGTGGTGTCCTGGGATTATGTATATTCGTGTTCATGCATAATTTCTTGAGTAACTAAATGTTCGTAGTATTATGTTTTGTTGAAGGATAAAATTATGGGGTGTGTTTTAGACTATGTGGTACAACTCGAACTTTATACACAATGTGAATGTTTTAATGATTGTGGGCGTACTGTTAGTTCTGAGTCATTTGGCAGCTTCAGAAAAATATTAGATAAATTAATTCATGAGGATGATAGATGGAAATAGGTATCTATGTTTCATGTAGGAACTGGCACGAGTAGACAATGATGGCTTCTTGCAACTTCCCTTATTTCCTTATGTTCTTATATATCAGATTATCTGCTATTCAAAGAAAACAAAATCCTGACTACCAAAGAGCTCAAACATACTGAATAAATAGTTTTGATTCACAGCTCCCCTTCATTCCCTTATCCTCCCTTCACCCAGCAAAACATTATTTCAAATATAAATAAAGCCTTGGCAACCAGGTCGCCAGGTGGGGCGCACAGGTATACGTGCATCACCTTGATGAGTTCACGCCGCCGCCGTGGCGCAACAATTATTGTTCCCCGCGGACCCAAGACATTAACAAGCCTTACAAGTATATATAACTTGTACCAAGACACGCGTGTGAATGAGCGCTTTGCAGGGAATTCAGTTCTTGAGTAAGATTGAAGGTCTTTAACCCCGGAATGAACCCAAGAGGAAGAAGCTGTAAAGAAATAAAATTACTGGAACCACAGAAAAAAACTGAATATGAAACTAAGCAAAATAAACAGATAAATATGTAGTTAAGTAAATTAATAGGTAAGTAAATAAGTTACTAAGAAAAAAAGGGATTTACACGATTGGGAGATTGCCCGAACAAATGAAGGTAAAATAAAGTTGTGCTGAAATGCAAATGTTCTAAGAAAAAGTAAGCGATAAAGAGAGAAGCTAAGCAGGAAAACGAGACATGCACCCTGTAACTCTGAGAGCGTGGGAGCACTGGCTGGGCTGTTATCTCTCTCTCTCTCTCTGCTGCTCTCGCTCTCTGCGAGGAATGCTGTAAGACATTGTCGGATAAAAAGTATTCACCAGTATTCTAAAACACGTCTTATTATATAGAATGTTCCTTCTGCATCAACTAACTGTGGTACTCGCTGTATGGGCGTGAAGTGCATTTAATAACTCTAGTCACTTTGCAGGTACGCTTTTTTACGTAAAAATAAATTAACAAGTAAATAGATAAATAAAAACAAGTCAATCAATATACAACTGGGAAAGCGCTTGCCGCCTATCTCGTGGAATTTGTCAATAATTTTTTTCGATATTTCAGATATTTTCGTCACAAAACCACGAGCATCCAAAACACTTAACATGACGCTCTTTACAGTGAAGCTCGGCGAGGAGAATCGTTTTGGTGTTAATTTCCTTCACTTAAAGTACATCACACTCGCATAAAGTATAACATTGCACTGGAGCGGAACATTCGACATAGGAACAAACAAAGAACATGCAACAAATTTAAAGCCAAATTCCCAAAAATAAAAATATTTCAGTAAAAGCTTAAATACTAAGAGAAGATAAAAAGCACCAAATAAATGAGAATTCATCACATAAACACGTAAGTAAATCCACGCAGATTGGGGCCGAGAAGGGTACGGGGAAGCGTCATTAATAGCGTAACGACCTTCAGTGATTTATTGCAGGCTCTTTCAATCGGCTCTTCTCTCCAATCGCTCTGCCGGCAATCCGATTTATGCCGTCACGGAGCCAACTTGATAACCTCTCCTGCAACCCCGCGGCAAGACACGAGTTAGGAGGAGGATCGGATTTGAGTTTATGGAGTTTTGCTGGAGGGTGATCTCTACTGCGCATTGCCTTTTTAAATGTTGATGTTAGTTGATCCTAAATTTTGTGGTATTGGTTCAGGGAACATGAAACCCAACACGTTCCTTGATTTTTTGGTGAAGAAAGATCCACTCCTTCCCATTCTCATCTTCTTCCTCTCGTTTATCCCTTCCCTATTCCGTCTTGTCTTGTATTTTCGACTTCTCTACATCTTTTTTTTCTTTTTTCTTTTTTTTAAATTTCGTATTCTTATCCTCTTCTTTCTCTTTGTCCTCGTTTTCCTTCTCTTCGCCGTCTTTCTATTTCTGCTCTCCTCCTCCCCCTCCTCCTCCTCCTCCTCCTCCTCCTCCTCCTCCTCCTCCTCCTCCTCCTCCTCCTCCTCCTTGTCATTATTATTCTGTCTGCCTGCCAGCATGACAAAAAAAAAGTGAAAAAAAGAGAAAAGAAAAAGAATGACGCTCACACGTGGCGATGTGTAATGCAGATGTGTCCAAAACAAACAAGAGCAAGTGCCATGTGAGTACGCGGTATTATTAGTAATGACCATAGTAGTAGTAGTAGTAGTAGTAGTAGTAGTGGTGGTGGTAGTAGTAATTGTTGTTGTTGTTTTCTGTTTTAAAAGAATCAGCAATAACAACAACAACATCAGTAGTGATGTTCCTAGTAGTGAATGTTGATGTTGCTGTTGTTGTCGTTGTTGTTGTTTGCTAATGTTTTTGTTGTTTTATGGTAGTAGTACTAGTAGTAGTACTAGTAGTAGTAGAAGTTGTTGTTGTTGTTATTGTTGTTGTTGCTGTTGTTACAGTTGATAGTATTGTTGGAATTATACTAACATATGGTGTAGAATATTGGTTTTATCTTAGTCACCGGTCTTGACATACATGTAAAGAAAACTAGTCTAATCTCTACGGTCTTGAAGTATATCTAAAGAAAACGAAGCTAGTCTAGGGTCTCCACCTGTGTGTAGAGAAAACGGTGTTGAACTGTGTACAGAGAAAACGGTCGGGAGCCTTA
Source organism: Scylla paramamosain (assembly GCF_035594125.1). NCBI lineage: Eukaryota > Metazoa > Arthropoda > Malacostraca > Decapoda > Portunidae > Scylla > Scylla paramamosain. Next base: position 5,269,550 of record NC_087166.1, read on the forward strand.
CATAAGAAAAACGAGTTTAGTCCCCCCGAGATTCACTACCGATCAAGGAAAACGGGTTTGTGTCGACGCTTCCCGTTTTCCTTACATGCACTATTTCTGGTGCGTGGTTCTTTCTTTATTTTTCATGTTGATGTTGTTTACCCCACTGCCTCCCTGCCTCCTCCACCCTCCGCCGAGTCTCCTTTGCTAGGAAAATTTATGTTTTTCATCTCTGCGTTATTTTTCTTCCTTTTTTATTTTATTTTCCTTGATATTTGAGCTTCTATTTTTGCTTTTCTGGGTTGTAAATCTGACACATATGCCCTACTATATTATGCGTCTCTCTCTCTCTCTCTCTCTCTCTCTCTCTCTCTCTCTCTCTCTCTCTCTCTCTCTCTCTCTCTCTCTCTCTGAATTAACTTTTCTCCGCTTCCATCCCTATGCTTCCCCTGCTCTGGTGCGAACACGTGCCGAACTTTTAATGAGTCTCCAGGTGAGATGGGAAGTCAGGCAAGTAACAAGAGATGAACACGTATTTGACTTCATTATTTGTGCATTCTTTTTTGTTATGCCCGAACTTCGTCACCTGGGTTTTATATCTTTGTAGTTTTCGTGTTCTGCGGGCAAGAGAGAGAGAGAGAGAGAGAGAGAGAGAGAGAGAGAGAGAGAGAGAGAGAGAGAGAGAGTTTTGTTTTCATGGGTGTGTTTTTTAGTGTTTGTTTTTATATTGAATTCATCTTTCTCTCTCTCTCTCTCTCTCTCTCTCTCTCTCTCTCTCTCTCTCTCTCTCTCTCTCTCTCTCTCTCTCTCTCTCTCTCTCTCACACACACACACACACACACACACCCGAGTCAACACACACACGACATGGTCAACAAAGCCTCCCATATATCTCACAGCCTTACACACGTGCCCACCATCACACCCCCACACCAGCACTGCTCACATCCCCGCCAGCCTCGCCAGCCTCGCCCTCCCTTCTCGCCTCACCCACAAAACATAACTGTGTCAAAAATGCTGGGATGGTAAAGCTCCGTGTGCTCTTTTTGTGTTGAAGGGAGAGGATGAAGTATAGAGGTAGGCTGCAGAGAGAGAGAGAGAGAGAGAGAGAGAGAGAGGTCATATTTCATTTTTTTTTGTGTGTGTGTGTGTGTATTTTTGTTCTTTTTACTCCATTTCTTCCAATTAACTTCTTTATTTTCATGTCAACTGCCCGATAGCGTTAGTTCTTTTTCAGCAAGACCTCATCACTGTCACGAAGCAGTATCAGTACGAGATGAATGCAGTGAAAGGAGAGAAATGGAAGGTTATAAAGATTAATAAATTATAAAAAAGAAAAGAAAAGCTCGAAAGTAAGAAATTCCCATCTTCTTTCACATCTGTTGCTGAGTTTCCGTTTTCTGAAGCCCTCATCTGGCCTCGTCCGTCTTGAGTTTGTTGGTGTTAGTGGTGATGTTTGTGTCTTGTGTTAGTGTCAAGCCCACGTGGAGTCTTTCCTCTGGCCTTCAAGATTCTGCGATAAGTTTAGCAGCAATATACCGTATGTTTTTGTTTCTCTACATTTTCTTAATAACAAAATTATATTGTTTAGTTGTTTAATATTTTAGCTTTTGTTGATCTAGAAGCGATACGTTGCAGGAATATGTTCATTTTTACACTTACCTACAAAGTGGGAATATATATTTTTTCTAGAAGTTAGGTATTAGTAAATCTTGAACTTATTTATATACATTGTTTTTAAATCCCCGTATGTCTACCGAGAAATTCATAAACCAATAAGGATTTTCTGTAAAAATACTATTTGTATGTGCGCTTTCTATTACTTTTCCTATTTGTGAAATTGACTTATTTTCTGTTTTTTTTTTCTTGTTTTTTTTTTTTTTTTTTTTTTCGATTTTCAGAGTGGCTAAAAGTTCCGTCTCTTTGTTGCCTTTTAGATCCATGATCATATCAAGGGAATCTCCTCGAAGTTCTGAGGGATCTGCGGTAAAATATTGGTCTGTAAGATATATGGAAGCGTAATTTATATTATTCTTGGCGCGTGTGTTATAGACTTACTCGAAAACGGGGAGACGCAACACTAAATGAAGCTAATCTCTCTTCGTTATTTTCAGCGAGGGCGTTGGGTACTTGTATTTCCTCCTACTCCTCCTCCTCCTCCTCCTCCTCCTCCTCCTCCTAGAATTCTCCATGCTTGTTTATTTATTTCCTTACGCCTTCTCACATCCGCCCACGCACTTCCTGGCCCTCAAGCTCAAACTTCCACGCCTACCAGTGATACACTCCCCTTCCCTCCACCCTCTTGCCCTTCGTAAAACATCGCACTGGAAATCCCACCCGCGCACTCTTCCCCCATCGCCCTTTCATCCCCAAAATATCCACACGCCCTCGCACTCACCCACCACCACCACCACCACCAGGAGCTCTTGCCCTCCACGCCACGCCCCCGGATCAGATCGACGTCATGTTCCCTATACAGCGCGTCTCTACTAGCCACTTGTCTCCCATACTTTGCTCTCTCCTCTCCCATTGCATCACCCATCACGTCACCCACCCACGTTACGTCCCTCGCCCACTCTCACTGACGCCCCAGCCACTCCTATTCTCTCATTGGCTCTCCCTCCCTTTCCCTCTCTCTCTTTCCCTCTCCCTCTCCCCTCTCTCCTGTACCTCCCTTGACCAACTTTAGCTTTCACCCTCTTATGTCTCCTTCCTCGTCCTCCGATTTTTACTCTCTCTCTCTCTCTCTCTCTCTCTCTCTCTCTCTCTCTCTCTCTCTCTCTCTCTCTCTCTCTCTCTCTCCTCTCTCTCTCTCTCTCTCTCTCTCTCTCTGCCCTCCTACACACACGTACAAACAATCTATTGCCATCAAAAGCACTTGGTCAGATATTGATTCTATTTTTCTGTGGACAAAGAAAGAATGTCTTGCTTCACGTCCTGAGGCTGCGTGCGTGTTGGCGAGATGCGGTTGTGAGGGAAAGGAGAGGAAGCTTAACCGGCAGTCAGAGAAAGGAAGAGACAAGGACGGTAAGGGAAAAAAGAGAAGAAAGGTTGAAAGGGCGAGGAGGACAAAGGGAAGGAAAGGATGAGGAACGAAAGAGGGGAGTAAATGGAAAAATATGAGGTACTGATGAAATTGCACAAGGAAGAGATGATGAAAGAGTCAAAGATAGGAGGAGGGAGAGTTAGATAGATAAAGAGAAGGGAATGGAATGCGAGATGTGGTTGTGAGGGAAAGGAGAGGAAGCTTAACCGGCAGTCAGAGAAAGGAAGAGACAAGGACGGTAAGGGAAAAAAGAGAAGAAAGGTTGAAAGGGCGAGGAGGACAAAGGGAAGGAAAGGATGAGGAACGAAAGAGGGGAGTAAATGGAAAAATATGAGGTACTGAGGAAATTGCACAAGGAAGAGATGATGAAAGAGTCAAAGATAGGAGGAGGGAGAGTTAGATAGATAAAGAGAAGGGAATGGAATGTGAAGAAGGAAATACAGCTGCGATGAATACTCAAGTTTAAATGGATTGCAAGGAGTGTAAAAGCATGAGAGTAAAGATAAATGTAGAATTATGTCTTTACAAAAACCAAGAACAGTGAAGATAATGTTTAGACAGACGGGAAGTATCTGGAGTGTAAATATAAGCATACTAAGACAATGTTTGGGCAAGTGGGGACGTATTTCCTTATGCCAACTGAAGATTAGTGAGTGATGAAAGGAAGAAAAGACAAGAAAATGGATATGGAAAAAAGCAGAAGAAAGGAAAGTAGGAGTAGTTTTAAAGCGAAAAAAAAAAAAATACAGTTAAGGAGAGAAAGAGATAAGCATGAAAATATTGACAGACGGGAATAGAATGCTTAGAATAGTTCCAAAAGGCAGAAAATTATATAACGAAGTAGAGGAAGAGGAGGAGGGGAGAGAAGGAAGGAAGGAAGGAAGTACAGTGACAAAGGAGTCGGCAGTAAAGAGGCAGAGACACGAGCCAAAGAGATAATAGTAAGCAAGACACTGCCAACATTTGCTCACACAACCCTCACCATTATGCTCTTGGCTTCCGCACTTTCTCCTCATCCTTCCCTCCTTCCCGCCCTCCCCTCATCCTCCCTCCGTCACGTCGTCCCGGGCTTCTCTCTTCCTGGATACATTTGTCACGCCGGGCACATGGACACATAACCCCAGCGTCTATCCTTGGGAGGAATGAACACTGAGAGGGACGACCTGATGCTTCCACCATTTGGCCCACCGCCACGGAACATACTCGTACCTCCACGCCCGCCATCTCTCTCTCTCTCTCTCTCTCTCTCTCTCTCTCTCTCTCTCTCTCTCTCTCTCTCTCTCTCTCTCTCTCGTCTCAGCAAACCTCATTACACAACCAGAGGGCAGAACTTAACATTTCTCGCCTGAATTTGCAACAATTCGAGGGACGCTGTGGGAAATAGGGCAGTGAGAATGCAAGGGAATGGAGGGAGGACCAGTGATGAGGTGTTGCGGGAGGGGGGGAGGGGTGAAGGACAGACAGTTCGCTGGCACGTCCTTCGCATAGGGAGCTTGGACTGTGAGGCGGCTAGTGGCCCCAAAACCAGATGCGGGCGCCACCTGGCAGCAACAGCCCCATACCTCCCACACCGCTCCTCTCCGGGACATGAAGGCTGAGCGACACGAACATTAAACAGATCAGTAGTGAATGAAAAATAAAGACCGCTCCATTAAACCCAACTAGTGAGATTAAGAAGATGTGCGTTAAGGGGATTCAAAAGACTATCAGAACTCGTGCGCATCGGATTGGAAACGTTTTAAGGCAACACGAGGCAGCGAGGGTCAGTGAGGAGAGGCGGCGCAATCAAGAGGCAAATCCAGGAAGGTCACCACGGGAAGCACAGCAGTAAACGGCTGGGAAATGAGGGCGTAAACGGGCGTGACGGAAGACACGTCACAGAGCACTGACGAAGGGAACGGTAAACTCACAGGCATGTAATGGAACAGACAGGTACAGGGAAGGGCAGATAAAGGGGTATACGGGCAAGTTAGGGAAGTTCTGCAAGGAAAAAAAAAAATAGGTGAGGGGACACGGGGAGGTTAAGAGACGCAGACAAGTGAGGGAGCACAAAAGAAAGAAGCACTGCAGGTGAGGGAGTTTGGTAAGATGGATACATCCAGATAAGGGGAGTCTAGAGATGCAGGGTACAGACAGGTGAGGGAACACAGTCTGGTGAGCAGATATGTGTGGGGACTAGACAGGTGAAGGGACACAGCTGGGTGAGGCGTTGCAGGCGGATGAGGGGACAGACACGTGAGGGAACAGAGCTGGGTGGAAACAGAATAGGAAATACAGCACCGTTTGTCGAAGATCGCTTGTCCAGAAAGCATAGTGCATTAGCCCCACTGAAGCATCAAACACTTTCCCTTCACGACAGTTACGGTAAATTGTTGGAAATGTGTTTTGATTCCATACATAATTTTGTGACCCAAGAGGCAAATGTTTGTCGGTGGATATTCGCAGCAGAGACAACGGACAATGTTATAGGATTCAGAGATGCAATGGCTCCTCGTAGACGCGTGGCTCGGGTGAGGTGGCTAGCATGCCACTTGCACGTACCCGTGGCGTTCAGATACTTAGGAAAGACCCTGCCAGTAATTCTAAATAGTTTTTATAGTTTTATGACCATTTTTAAGCGTGGGTACATTCACATCCCTTCCTCTCCCGTGATGTGGAACCAACTTGATTGCCATTCGCAGTTTACTTTTACTTTTTAATCCATTATTATTCGAAAGTATTCAGCAAAAAAGTTCAGAATCATCATCTTCTGAAATATACATGAAAGACACAAGAAAAGTGATGGAAAGTGAGCGTTACAATTATGTAAAAAAAGAAAATCACAAAATTTAGGCAACAACACATAAGAAAGCTGACGCCAGAGATGGCAGCTCTGCCAGCATTGCGCCTTCATGCCCCAGAAACTCCCCCAAGAGAATTTTGCATACTACTTCTATTTTCTGTCTCTGCTTATTACTCTCTAACTCGTCTGACCGCACTCTGAAGCATGCGGCCAGTCATAATTTCTAAAGTTGATTCAGAAGTAGCTTACGTTAAACACACACACACACACACACACACACACATTCTGACATACATATCAACATATCCCCTTTTACTTTTATAAATATAACATTTTCTTCGTCGTCGTGCTGCTGAATACATGGTCAAAATATCGTCTCACAGAAGGCGCTGATGAAGTAAATAAATGAGCAAACATATGTTTCCTCGTGTTATTATACCAGACAGCGTGATTTACGATGGTTGTAAAGAACGTAATGTTAAGGTGTCACCCTGGTGGTGATTAGTGTCAAGTGCTGCTTCTTAACACTCACGCGACAAAAGAGAAACGCGCCCTGCATTCATAAAAGCTGACGTCTGTGAATCATTGCTATTGTCCTTTTTAGAACGTCCTTTGATGTCGATGTCCTGCATAAACTGGCATCGACTTTAAGGCTCCGCTCTTTTCCCGTTTTCACTTGTGATTCGTAGTATTGCTTTAAAGCATTCGTAACTTCCGTGTTGTGAATATTGGGAGCAAATTATTTGTCTCTGATAATTGAATTGTCAGAAGGCGAGAAATTTGGGAGTATTTCTTTTTATAGCACTTTATTGTGTTCAGTTGACCGGAAAAAAAGGAGAGAAAAAAAATACGTGCTGAAACCTTTGAGGCTGTGATGTTTACAATAATTACTATACTAGCACTAAAGCCTCACTAATAACTTACCGGCAGCCAACACCTTCATACACCTCCCCTTGACTTGTGTATTTCGCTCACACAACTCACCAATATTCCGAGCACAACCACTTCCATCACGGCTGCCATCGTTCTGAGGGAAAATAACGCGCACTTCTATGTCAGCACCAGCCGGAAATACCACGCAAGTCTCGAATCTCTTGATGGGGTGGAGAACTGATTGGCCTTGTGTTTGTCTCTGTCCCTTTCATCACAGCCCCGCTCCAGCCACAGGTATACGCACAGGTAAAAGGGGAGCGGACATGCACATGCACACCAGTCACCTCTCCCGTGTTGCTGCTGTCTCCTATACGAACAATATTTCTTTCCTTTACCTTCAACCATCTCCCACTGATTTCCTGACACGTCCTGACACACACATTCACTCAGACACAGGCAGACTGGCAGGCACCCACACACACACACACACACACACACACACACACACACACACACACACACACACACACACACACATTACCTAGATAGATAAATAGATAGATAGATAGATAGATAGATAGATAGATAGATAGATAAGTAGGTAGATAGATAGATACATAGATATATAGATAAATAGACAGATAGATCGATAGATAGATAAATAAATAAACAGATAAATAGATAAAGACATATTTTATCAACCATAAACCTGTAAAAAACTGTAAAATCACACTACCTATAACATTCAAATAATGATACTAATGATTCAACACAATAATATGGAAATCACACACACACACACACACACACACACACATGGTAGGATGCTTTGGATTAAGAGATTTGAGGGGAAAAGGAAATGGTGCTTCTTTCTTTAATACATTTGCATCATCCGATAAATGGGTCGCCATACGGCTGAGTGGAGGTAGGGAAGGGGAGAGAGAGAGACTGACGAGAGAATGATGGCAGATATTATGTAAAGAAATATTCCTCCAAGTACGAACTCAACAGGCATCGCTCGCAGTATATATTTCTTTATTGAATCATGAGTGACAATTTTATTTACACACTATCGAGTAAATGAGATAGCAAATAAGTCTCGAACACGCGTCCTTTATTTTGTAATGAATTTGTCGCTCTTTTCTGTTTTATTAATAGTATATTTTGCCTCATGATAAATATTTTTTTACGCAGTATCACGTAATGACGGTAAACAAGTATCATATGTTTACCTCTCGCTCGTGACGTGCTTGTCGTTTTTTCTTACTGTGTCTTTGTGTGTGAATGTTTGTCGCTTTTGTGTGTTTATCGTATGTTTTGCTAAATGCGGATGGTTTTATACTCTCACAATATCGTTACCATGTTATAAAGAAAAAGAAAGAAAGCACGTGAATTTCCCCTCTTTTACAACGTGTTTGGCTTTTTATGTGTGTTTTTGTGTGTGTTTATTTGTAAATATTTGTTACTGTTGTGTTTTTCCTAGACACTTCGCTTAACTGTTGCACATTACTTACATAATTTTCAGTAATCATACGTTTCTTCTGTCGCGCATTGTGTGTGTGTGTGTGTGTGTGTGTGTGTGTGTGTGTGTGTGTGTGTGTGTTTGTTTGTGTGTGTGTAAATATGTCACTATTTTGTTCATCGTATATTTTGATAGTTATTTATTTTACAATATCGGGAAATCATGGCGAGAAAAAAAGAAAAAAGAAAGTCATGCGTGTTTCCTCTCTTTTGTAATGTGTTTTTCGCTTCTTGTGTGTGTTTGTGCGCGAGTGTGGTGGCCTTTGCAGCGCTTCCGTGAGGTAAAGGGCATGTAGCCAAACGAGCAAGGACACACGCTCCTCACAACCCTGGGAGAAGATAAGCCTCTGTCAGCAAGGTCTTTACTCTTAAGTCTTAGCTGTCACTCTGAGTTCACCGGAAATCTGCTCCCTCGTTATATAAGGAGAGTTGGGTAGAAAGTATTGTAGTATTGTCACATTCTGCAAGTAACTGACTGCACTGGTGAATCTATACTTGCTGGTGTGTGTGCTGAATATTGATATTAAAGGACGCTACCTCGAGATCATTTGCAACAGTGAATGAAATACTTGAAATACCTTTGTAATATATTCCAAAGAAGATAAAATCAGCTACTTATAGCCAACAGTATTTCCGTCAACTAATGATGGAAAAGTCTGCAACAAAAGAAGAGAAAATAAACCTTTGTGACATTTCTGTATGTCTTTCAAGTGCCTTTTCTTTTTATAGAACTACTTTGATGACTGCGTTGCTCTTAAGGTCTTGTAAAAGATTGATTATTAAGGAAATCTAGGTCAATATCAGTAACATATCGTTGTTCATAAAACCTTTTACATTTATTATTAGATTTAGAACTCCTCTCAGCGGTGACTTTGTTCGAGAAACCTTAGTTGGTAAGGAAAGTTTCCTGACCTATTCTCCGTTTCGAAACAAACAAACTTCTTGGCGTGGCGTGGCGTGGCATAGTATTTTTGATATATGACGTGATTTTCTGTTATGTTATTTCACTATACTTCGTCCTTGGTCTACAGTAGAATATTAAAAAAGACAGTAGAAGTGTGTGACGGATTTCACTGTGACGTTTTGTTTTATTCCAGCTGGATACCAAACTTTCCTCAATCGGCTGTTGTTGAGTTTACTTTGAGCTGAAAGGTTGTTTTGATCACTTCCCTCTATTTTTGTTACCCTGTTTTCGCTATTGACTTTCCAGTGTGCCTTCAGTGGAAATAGTTTGGCTCAGCTGGTCCATACATCCAATGATGGCGCAGCTTTGTGGGATTATTGGTGGCTGGGATTGTGTTGTAGCTGTGATGTTTATGATTAAATCTCTCTCTCTCTCTCTCTCTCTCTCTCTCTCTCTCTCTCTCTCTCTCTCTCTCTCTCTCTCTCTCTCTCTCTCTCTCTCTCTCTCTCTCTCTCTCTCTCTCTCTCTCTCTCTCTTCCTCTTCCTCCTCTACTACCACTACTACCACTACTACCACTACTACTACTACTACTACTACTACTACTACTACTACTACTGTTACTACTACTACTACTAATATTACTACTACTACCACTACTACTAGTACTACTAGTCTTTATATCTAACAGTCTACTCTGTACCAATTTGTCTCTTTATCTGTATGTTTATTTATATGTAAGATCTGTGATAAACAACATCAATTTTATTTCTAATCATCATGTACACACACACACACACACACACACACAGCTCCTGGCAGCTCCCAGTCCATGTCAGCAAACGGCCACGCAACGTCGCCAGGAACAAAACAACGAATATATGGCAGTTGTGTGTTTTTTGTCTCCCACTGTCAGATTACACACACACACACACACACACACACACACACACACACACACACACACACACACACACACACACACACACACACACACGATTTACAGTCAGGTCTAGAATTGTTCCGTGCTTTCTTGTATTCTTTATAGGCTCGGAGTGACCTTCCTGATATTCCGTTGCTTATTAACTGGTTTTATCATGCGCTTCATATATACGTGCATTTACATTCTTGGCACGCACAGCTTCCTCTGGTAATTTTATCCGCAGGTCCATTACTCTTGTTGGAAAATTATATTCTTTTTATATTTTTCTTTTCTCTTATCATGAACAAATTTTACATGCAACTTTTGGGTCTTTTGCTGGCGGATTGCAGTATTTTTTTTTTTTTTTCTCTGTTTCCTTGTAACGGAATTGTGTATCATTATCTCATCCCCTCATTCTTTTCCTTCTTGTAATGTGGGAAGGCTTTGTTTTTTTCTTCCCTTCCTCGGAATTACTGTTTTTCAAGCTATACATTTTTTTTCCGGTGATTTTTTTCCTTTTTCGTAATGGAATTTCATAAGGACTAAACATCTGAGCGATAACTTTGTGAATAACGTGATTGATTTCTCTATGACTGTACAAAAGCTACTATGGATACATCTTCCTCCCGAATTAATACACACTAACACACTTCTTACCAGCAATTTTAGAACGATGCGATGAAAAGCTTAAAAAAATGCAACAATAAAAAAGTAAGCTCATCTGTTTCCTTCAGTCAGATGCACGTCAGGTTTTTATGCCAGTGAAGCATGAAAGATGGATAGTCAGGATTAAAGCCGCACGCGAACCTGCACAGAATTTGCTCCTAATAACCACCACACAACATCCTGCAAGGGGAAAAGTAGGGATAGCTGATACACTCCAACTCAGCTGCCCCCTCAATCTTAAATCCCTGATCTACTGACAGTATTCTTACACGACCTTAGAATTGCTGGAGTTTCAGATCTTAAGACGGGAGTGAAGTAATAAGTTGTGAAGGACATGACATAATGGAAACGTTGAGAGAGGAGGGAAAGTAATGATAGAAAACGCTGAGTAGATTAGGAGTGAGTGTAGCGGGTTAATTGACTACCGACCACGGCTGTACACTTGTAAAAATGAAATGACCTTTAGCGAAATACAGGATGAGGCTTTCCTTGTTGTATTTTCATTTCTCTCTCTTCCTTTTTCATTAAGATGGTCTCCGCTACCCTCGGTAAGAATATGAGGGTTACAGGAACACGCTTCTGTATCAATTCAAAGGTAGTAATTTCTACCCACAAAGACTGCTCAGTGAAAATTCTACCTATGCAAAAAAATTCTGCCTAACACTTTTCCTTCAATTTTGATAACGCTTTTGGTCTTTTCATTTAGGGACTGGCACCTCAGTGGACCTTTTTTATATAATTTTGTGTACCCTTGGCCAGTGCCTCTCTTACATAAAAAAAAAAAATCGCAACATAACATAATCTATTACGGAAGAGCTATTTTAGGGAGTGGAAATCTTTTGAGTGAAATTTTGTCGAAAGGAAGTTCACCTGGGAGCAATTTAGGGTATGAGGAAAATTCACCTGCCTGTCCTGACTCACCTGACTCACCTGGAGAAAATAGATTCGCTAAAAATGAATCCCCAACCTATATTTCCCCACCACGTAAACGTATATCCGTCTTTCCCTGCCTGACCTAGCTGCGTAATTCTGAGTGTGTCCCATTTAACGTCCTCCCTAAAATTTATGTTGGTAGGGGGAAGCTTTTTCTGACAGAATTCTTTTTTACGTGAAAGTGAAATATCTGAATGACGGTCTTCCATTAAGTTTTTTTTTTTTCTTATTTTTCTATTTTTAGGTCTTTTTTTTTTTTTTTGAGGAATATGAAACTGAGTCCATGTAGTGGTGAGTGTCTGAGTGTGCTTTGTAGAATACGTAGTGTAGAAAAGGTATGGTGTATAGGAAATGTGCAGAAGGAACTGTATATGGTGAATCATGTATTTTAAGAGGAATATAGAGGTATAGGAGATGATCAGTGTGTAGGAGAAAGTGTATTATATACCAAGTGTAAACTGATGTAGCAAGTATACAGTGATATATGATGCATCGTGTATAGTGAATAGTGAGAAGAGTACAGTGTATAGGAACTGTTCAGCGTGTAGGAGGAAGTGTAATATATAGCAGGTGTATACTAGTGTAGCAGGTGTGTATTGGTATGGTGATGTGGGATGGGGACATGTGGGCTGGTGACGGAGGTGGCTTTGAGCATGGTGACTGTGATGTAGTGAGGGCATAGCGGCGGGTCGTGGTGGCGGGGATGAGGCGATAAGAAAGCTGTGAAAGACATGACGTAATGGGAACGATGAGAGAGAGGGAGAGGGAAGTAATGACAGGAACGCAGTGCTGAGTCTTGCAGTAACCTTGATCTATGCAGTCAGTCCCATCTCGCCCCTTCTTCACCCTCCACATCGCGCCTCCACCTGCGCCATACGCTTAGCACATCGCCACACCAGGAATTCAGACCCTCCCCCTACGCACAATCATAGCTGGAGATTGCAAATTTCTCTGCTTTTATATTGTGGTTAGCTTTTCCCTTAGTGTAAAGCATCGTAATTAAATCAGACACTTTAGTTTTCCTCAATACTTTAGTTAGTTGAAAATAGTGTAGTGAAATCAAATAGCTTCATGAGAACCTAAAAATCTATTGTTCGAAATCTCCTGTAATTCTGTACACGCATTTAAATCAGTGTTATATCTTTTTTTTTTAAATTAAATCAGACATACTAGTTTTCCTTGATAATCTAGTTAGTGTAAATAAGTGTAGTGAAGTCAGATAGCTTGTTTGAAATTTCTTGTAATCCTACACACATTTAAACCTGTGTTTCTTCCTTTTCCTCATTCTGCCTTAAATGCTATCTTGTCTCAGTGGAGCGCCTTGTTTATGCCAATACGTGATTTCTTTCCCAGCTTCTGGTTAGTCACGTCGCTCGAGAAAATAAGCGGAGATAAATCTGTATTTCCTGAGACTCAGCTGGGGGTGGAGCAGTGTGCCAAAGCTGCTCGGAACAAGTCATTTATCTTTTACCTTACGAGTACAGTTGGATAATGGGAGACGGTGATTGGCTAATTAATGTACAGTAAAGGAGTAAATGAATAATAAAATGTAATAATGGTAAAACAAATTGCTAACGACAAAGATATGAGAGAGAGAGAGAGAGAGAGAGAGAGAGAGAGAGAGAGAGAGAGAGAGAGAGAGAGAGAGAGAGAGAGAGGCGAAAGAATAAATATAGCATCCCGTCTCAGTCCGTCTCGGGTGATCTTGTCTGATGGGTCGCCGTGACTCGGGAGGGGGAAAGGAGGGAGGAAGGACGCGGGGAATGCTGCTACAAGCCGCGTCTTGGCACTGGCACGGTCTCATGTTACTGTCCGGCAGGTCATTCTGCCAAGCGGCTCTACCTCAGCTCGCTGACACACGCGAAAGAAGAAAGAAAAAAAAATATACAGTGGAGTTATTGGTGAAATGGAAAGGAAGAATACTGAGACCTGGTGAAGAATTCCAATGTTCTCTCGGCAACTTTTTATCAAGGTAACGACGTGATTCAGTGAAGGACTGTTTCCAAGATAGCGTGTGGTAGGTTTAGGCGGTGAGCGCTGAGAGGGGAGGATGTGGAGTCCCCTCGCCCCTCGCAGCAGACACTCGCTCTGTCGCTCTATAAATACAGTCAATCACCACCAGAGCTGACCCTCACTCGCCAGAGTTTACGCTGAGGAAATATTCTATACATACTCAACACGCAGTCACATAACGAACGTTCATTTATATGCGTCACTCACTCACTGGTTGGGAATGCCAGATGCTAATGGCACCTTAAGAGATCTGCATCTCTCGTGACTACTCCTCTAACGTTTTGACTGCCACGGCTTCCCCTCAACCTTGCTAAAACGATATGATGTAAGATTTGAGTAAAATTTCAAAGACGGTAATCTTGAATGGCACTGGGGACAGCGAATGGAGTGATCAAAACTGTAAATCTCAGTGCCTACAACAACTTAGCAGTCAAAGGATTGAGATAACTCGAAAGATGATTCCTTAATAGCAAACCTTTGTTATTCAGTGCCATTATCAATCTCGGGAATAGTGGAAAGCAAATTCAGCACGCCTGGAGTTACGGAACGATTGAGTGATCAAACCCAAAGCCGTACTCTTAATTCCGCCAGCTCTTCATCAAGGCGGCGGGAGTTGAGAGGCCGCAGGACATCTGAAGTTCCATTCCAGCCAGTCCTCGGGAAGCCGCGCACACTCCCCTTCAGCAGGTGTTTCATTAATATGTATCAAGGAACCAACTCAACTTCGCCGCAGAGCTTCCCCCGATTCCCTCCCCAGGCTTCCACATTTTACCATAATTTCTCGAGGGCGTGCGTGGTGATGACAGAGTGGGAGGTGATGAAATGCGATTGTCACACACACACACACACACACACACACACACACACACACACACACACACACACACACACACACACACACACACACACACACACACACACACACACACACACACACACTTCCACTTCATCTTCCATTTCACGCTAGGTATCCATGTCTTCCCCTCTCCTCTCTATCTCCTTTCCTTCTCTCTTCCTCCTCCATTCGCAAGATATTTTCTTTTTTATCGGTAATTTCTTCTTTTCTTTGATATCTCAGTCCATCATTTCTTTCTCTCTTCTTTTCATCTGTTTCTCCTCTCCTCATTTTCTCCCTTCTCTCTTCATTCACAACAAATTTTCTTTCATTATTTTCTTCTGTGTCAGCTCAATTTTTCATCCTTCGCTAGGTCTTCATATCTTCTCCCTCCTCTTATCTTTTTCTTTCTTCTTCCTTCATTCGCAACATAATTCTTCTTCAACAGTAATATTTTCTCTATATCATCTCAGTCTTTCATTCTTCGCTAGGTCTTCATGTCCTTTTTCTTTCTCTTCCCTCTTCTGTCCTCTCTTCCTTTTTTTTCTTGTCATTCGAAACAATTTTTTTTTTCTTTTCATCAGTAATTCCTTTCTCTCTGTGTCATTTCGTTTTCTGTTCGCCCTTCTCTCCCTTATCTGTCCCCCTCGCCAGTGCAATGACGGGTCACTCCAATAAATTGCTTACTCCGGCAAAAATTTCAGCACACCAAAATAAACGTAACAGTGAACAGAAAAATAAATAAATAAAGAATGTAAAAAAAGTATGTTATATTTTTGGTACCTGAGTAGAAGAAGGAGGAAATATTAAAGACAGACGACGCATATATGCAGAAAAGAAAGTGTATTTTTATCTTCACATGAATTCAATAGTGAATGGAGAGTGAAAAAAAAAAGAAAGGAAAGATAAAGATGAATAATCTAATGTATTTTTTTCCAGTGTTCTAGATCTGTATGTAACAAATAAAGTGGATTTTGAGTTTTATGCATTTGATAGTGAAGAAATAAAAGAAGGTAATAGGAGAAGAGCGGAGATGGATAACCTGTGCGTAAAAAAAAATAAATAAATAAATAAATAAATATATGTGCATATGTGCATGCCTTTTTCAGAGGTATTGTGTCAAGAATAGCTTAAGGGCACGTGTTTTGAAACGATTTATTTTCTAATCTGCACTATTTTCAAAGAGCACAAATATATGATTGGTGAGGTTCTCTTGGATGTTTTTCTTTCCCAGTCACGATGCAAAATCCTTGTTAAACTACACGAACACACGAAAACATCCTTGAAAACCCACTAACTTCTACTGCCCCTGTTAGAAGTTATCGAGATAAAGCGCCGAAACCTTTAAGAATACGAAGCAAAGTCACCTCATTCCTTTGAAGCTGTTACGCGCGGAGTACCTTGATCTACGAAGCATAAAGGGGAAATAATGAAGGATGACGCAAGGGAAAAGTATTACACCACCTGCGCTTTTTATAACGACAGACTATTACAGACCTCACAGTGGGTAATTCTATACCTGAACACGCTGTTACAATACTTTTAACTCAGAATAGGAAAGGAAAGGAGTTGACTCATGTAATATATATATTTTTTTCATTATATTCCTTGTTGTATTTGTTTGGGAGATTATAGTTGTCTCGTGACTGTATTAGATTTAGATTAGGGGGAAAAAAAATAGGAGTTTGATTCATATAATGTAATTTTCAACGTATCCTCTGTGTTGTATTTATTATGGGAATTATAGTGCATTCCATTACACTGTCATCACTTAAGAGTTATTTATGTGACTTAGATTTCTGCATACAACACAGATGGGCGCCATAACTCACGGTTTAAGAGCGACCGAGTTCAAAGGGACTTGTCTTAACAATGTATACTCGGTACCTCTGTCTGCTTATACATACGTGTCTGTGCATCAATCTTCATGTAAATTTACCCACCTATTCATTTATATCTATCTATCTGTCTCTCCAACACTGTCTCTCTCTCTCTATCCTTCCACATTATTCTATCTATCCACATATCTATCTTATTCTATGTATTTGTCCACTTATCTATATCTATCCATCTGTTTATCTATTTATCTATCTATTCATCTATTTATCTATCTCTGTTTATCTATCTGTTCATCTATCTTTACTTTTATCTATCGATCTGCAGTTCTTTTTATCTATATGTCAGAGAGAGAGAGAGAGAGAGAGAGAGAGAGAGAGAGAGAGAGAGAGAGAGAGAGAGAGAGAGAGAGAGAGAGAGAAAGGGGCATTAAGGTGATGAGTAGAGACACTTGAGACATAGAGAAGGAAGAGAAGGGAAGGGAGGGAAGGGCAGGGAAGGCAAGGGAAGGGAAGAGAAGGGAAGGGGGAGAAGGGGATAGGGGCCTTTGATGCGCGCGCAGCCTAACCTCAGACATATCTGGACCAGTGACAAGTTTTGAGTATTTTTGGTTGGTTTAGTGTCGGGTTACCCCTCCCCTTTCTCTCTCCCTCCCTCACCCTTCACTCCCGGCCTTTTCCCCTTCCTTCCCCTCTCTTCCGTCCAATCTCCCTCCCCTCACTATCGGTTCAGTTATGCCCATCTTCTCCCTTCCTTATTCTGTTGCTTCCTCTTCCCTCTTGCCATTATTATCTGAGTTTTTTTTTTTTTCTTTTTTGCTTCATACCTCCCTCCTTCCTGGTTTCTTATACCTCTCTCTCTCTCTCTCTCTCTCTCTCTCTCTCTCTCTCTCTCTCTCTCTCTCTCTCTCTCTCTCTCTCTCTCTCTCGTCCCTGTTTCATCGGTCCACTCTTATATATATTCGATATTTATGTTATTTTTTTTCTTTTTTCTTTAGTTAATCCTATTTTTCTTCTGTTCACGCTGCAACAGTTTTATTTCTGCGTTTTTTCCCTGTGTTTTTATCATGCGTCTTTTTGTTTCTCGTGTTTCCCCTTATGAAAATTTTTTTCTCTTTCGTTTTTTTTCCCCGTGTTTTTCATCTCGTTTGTTTTGCCAGTTTTCATCTCCACTTTTCTTTTTGTTCTTCATCTGTTTCGTACAGCCTTAAATTTGTTTTTGATTTGATATTCCCTTTCACTTTTTTCGAAACATTTTTTTTTCATCTTCGATTTTCCTTGTTTTGCTTTTCTGTTTTATTTCGTTATTGCCTTTTCGCTGTGTTTTTTTTTTCTTTATCTCTCGTTCTCGTCGTTTTTTTTTTTTTTATGCATTTCTTTCCTTTTCCTTTTGATTTCTACTTTCAGTCTTTTCCAGCATGTACTGTTTTCTGTAATATCGTAATTATTCTCACTTGTATGAATAGTAAAACAGAAACTCCATACTGTGTCGATTAAAAGAATAAATAAACAACTAAACGACCCTAAAAAAATAAAGACTTAAATAGAACTTCGAAACACACACACACACACACACACACACACACACACACACACACACACACACACACACACACACACACACACACACACACACACACACACACACACCCTCCAAACACACGCTCCCTAAAATGTAAATCGATCATGCCTGGAAAGCTTCAAACGCATCGAATCACCTTCCATAATTACATAACTGTGTCATGCGGTGCCTTTTAACAAGACTAATAACCGCCGGAAAACCGATCGCTCAGCAGATTGGTGGCTTTTGAAGCGATGAAAGTGAAGGAGAGAGGGGAAGAGGTGAGCTGGGGATAATAGAAGAATGAAAGTGAAGGGAACGGGAGAGAAGAGGTAGCTTGGAGATGACGGGAGGAATGGAAGGGAAAGGAAAGGGAGGGAAGAGCTAGGTAATGGCTTTTAAAGGGGCGGAAGCGAAAGGAAAGGAAAGGGAAGAGAATCGAGGTTGGAGATGACGGAAGGGAAGAACTGAACTAGAGATGATGTGTGGTGGCTGAGTGATGGGGAGAAGGAAGAGGAAGAAGGGGGGAAGAGAGGAGGGGTATAAAGCGAAGAGTGATGGAGGGATGGGAGGTGATGGAGGAAGAAGAGGAGGGCAGTGGTGAGGGAGGTGGAGGTGATGGAGCGTAGAAGAGAAGGAGGGCAGAGGTGAGGTGAGGAGAAAATAGTTATGATTGATTGGTGACTGAATTTACTTTTTTTCGTTAGGTGATGTAAAATTAGTTACTAGAATGGCGTGTGTGTGAGCTGCGTTTGGCGAGACGAGCGATGAGTGGCCAGGCGGTGAGGAAAATAGCCGGCGAGGGAGCAGTTTGAGTTAGAGTGAGTGAGTGAAGGAGTGAGTGATGGTTAGGGCAGCAGTATGAGTGAGTGGTATTAAATAAGGATAAAAACTGGAGAGAGCTGTATTAGTGAAGAACAGCGGTATTAGTGAGTGATATTTTATGAAAAGTGGGTGATTTTTTGGTGAGGATAGCAATATGAATGGGTGATGTGAGGTGAGAATAGCAGCATGAATGAGTAAATATTTGGTAGATGATATGAGTATAGCTATACAAGTCGAGTATAGCAGGTCAGAATTGCAGGATGAATGTGACATCAAATAAAGATAACCATTTAAATCAGAAACATCAGGTGGAAGCATAAGACAAGGAACAAGAACACAAGTATGAGACTGTACGAATGTTATCACGCAAAAAATAACAAGAACACAAGTATAAGTGTGAGTATGAGGTATCAGGTACGGGGCATAATCAATATAAGTATCAGAGACGACTTGAGCGAGTGGGGAGGTCGGTGGTTGGTGAAGGCTAGCGGAACATTGGCAGGTAGGTACAGAGTCACCTGAGCCCCGTCTCCCGTGCTCTCGCTCCTCCATAATAGGGCCAGCTGCTACCTATCTGTCTGGGCAGCGCGGCCAGTGAGTCAGTGCGGGCAGAGTGACGGACTTGCGTTGTAAAAGGGAGAGAAAAAAAGTGTAATTCGTCGGTGGGATTATTGGACCAGAAAAATAAAAAAAAATGTATATCGGCGGGATGGATAGAAGGGGAACGAGCGACGGTTTGTCAAAAATAGAATATATATTGTACACTTTTTTTTTTTTTGTTATCGCTCTGGGTAATAGATGGAAAATTAAAGTAAAGAGAAACGATATTTTTGGTGATGGTTGTCTCCGTGATAGCCTGAAATAGCGATGATAGCGTGGTGTTGTTATCGATGTAGGTGATGGAAGTGGTTGCAGTTATTTATATAAAAAAAAATGAGTGGTTGTGATCATTGCAGGGAATTGTGTCGGGAGATAAAAATATATAAAAATGCATAACTCTAGTGTTGCGGTTTTTCTTTTCTTTTTTTCTTTTTTTTCTACGTGATTGTTTAGTTGTTAAAAGGGACTATGAAAGAACCATAAAACCTTCCTAAAAGAATGCAGTAGAAGACTTCCAAACGTTTATGTAACAGATATAGAAAAGTTATACTAAATATTTACTGGTGAGGTATCAAGTTAACACGAGCCATAACCTCCCACATGCCAGTGACATGTACAAGCGTCCGTTCCCTCATATTTGTACATCTATCAAAAGCCGCCACTATTTAGTTTTGCCATAACTCCTCTTCTTTATGGCCTTGTCTCTCCGCTGCGATGAGGAGGCAGAAATATATGCAGGAGGATAATTATGTAGTAACTCAGCAGGCTAGACATTACATCACCGTCTGAGGAAGGAAGTTTACGAGGCTTGTGAGAGAGTGTGAGGGGTCCTTCTGTCCTAAAGCTGCGCGGGACATATAGAAGAGGATTGTTCGGAACCTTTGGGACTTGTAGATGAGAATTATAATCTGAATTTAAAATCTTCATCTTCAGACAGCAGATGTCGCTTCTCTTCTCCATCCCGATGATAAAAGGACTTGGATCCGATATCTAGTTGTATTGACATCGAGACCAGTTCTGAGTTCGAGTTACGAGATCGTTTGTCTGCGGATGAGTGGGAGAGGGAGAACGCGAGTGGAAGGAGGCGAGTGGCAAAGACCCATCTCGATCTTCCTCCGCTTGCCCTCAAAGCCTCCTAGTTACGAACTCCTGAAGGTGGAAAGAGCCAAGTGCCAAAGTGATTATTGCTGTGTTTTCAAACCTGGCGACCTCCTGATCTTGGCTACTGCCCTTGTTGTTACGCCTTACGCCTCTCGGTTTCCTCCTCACTGCCCCGGCTGCCCTCTGCTGTCCTCCTCATGAATGGAAATGTGAATGCCATTTTCCTTAGACCACGTTTCCCTTGATCGTCTTTCCTTCCACTATTAATATTTTGATGCAGTTTTTCTTAATTGAAGTTTTCGCTTTCTTCTTCATTCCAATACTAATGTCACAGATCGATCTTTCTTTCATCTTCTCTAGCCTTCAGTATTGTTATCATGTTTTTTTTTAAGAGGCAGGTTGGTTTACACTGGTCAGTATCTGTGTGTGTTCAGTCGTATCTCCTTTAGTCATACATAACGTTCATAAATTACTCACTCGTAATCTTCTAAAAGCTCCTGTCAGATAGATGCGTCCTCCCTGTGATTCGCTGTTCTTTATACACGTGTTTGTAGACTTTTTTTATGTATTCCCAATGACGTCTTTTGATGTCCTCGATTCATCTTGACGTTTGTGAGTACCTTGATGTCTCTCATCTCGTAGACATGTCAGCAACATTCATACCTCGCCCTTGAAAGTGTGCTGAGCAATTTTAGCTCGCTTGTCGGTGGTTAAGATCCAAACGTGATTGAATTACATATTAACTTCAAAAAGAATCGTATCGCGGTTTCAGGTTCCCACTGCGAACTATTTTTCATTCACTTATCTCGTGAATTTTTATTTTTGTGCCTGGAAGCGTTGACCAGTATTAATTTCCTCCCAATCTCACGTCTGCCCCTTCTTCCCCATCTCTCGCTTCCCTTCCTCATCGCTCGTCCTTCCCTTCCTGTTCATCTCTTTCTCTCTCTTCCTATCCTCATATTTCACCCTTTCCTTCCTCATTCCTCGCCCTTTCCTTTTTCATCTCTCGCCCTTCCCTTTCTCATCTTTCGTCCTTCCCTTTCTGTTCATCTTTCAACCTTCATATCCTCATCTCTACCCCTTTCCCATCCTCATCTCTCGCCCTTTCCTATCCTCATCTCTCCCCCTTTCCTACCCTCACTCTTGCCCTTTCCTCTCCTCATCTTTCACTCCTTCCTTCCTTTCCATCTCTCGTCCTCCTCTTCCTCCTTTCGCATATGACAACACCGAAATGTCAAGGTTGAAGGAGAACACCTTTCACTTACTTCCTCTCTCCAGCTCCCTTCCTCTACCTGCGAGATACACACTGAGAGTTAGTTGAGTTGCTTTTCTGGATACAACTTGATGGCTGCTGCAAAGTCACTGAGGGAGCTTCTGATGTAGGTTTCTTACGTTGCTAATGAGGGAAATGTGTGTGTTAAGCGGAGGAAATGAAGGTGAGGCAGTCATTCATCACCTGTGGATGGAAGAGGGTTGTCAGTTGCTTCCAAGGGTACAGTCTGAGCACCTATTACAGTCCCCTTTGTTTTTGTAGTGCTTCGTGTCCTTTTGCGGGTTTCCTGACCTGTGTGTTGTATGAAATTGTTTGAAAGGGATGGAAAAAATGTTGGCTGAAGATTGCAACTCGATATAGAATAGTGCACCTGATATGAATACATGGAATTGTTCTGACGTGATGTGTTGTGGTGAGAAAGATAATGTTTGTGTCGTTTAGGATTGAAAGTGATGTTTTTACAAAAATTTTTAAAGTTCAAACAAATACGCATCTTTGTTCTTCACTCTCTCTCTCTCTCTCTCTCTCTCTCTCTCTCTCTCTCTCTCTCTCTCTCTCTCTCTCTCTCTCTCTCTCTCTCTCTCTCTCTCTCTCTCTCTCTCTCTCTCTCTCTCTCTCTCTCTCTCTCTCTCTCTCTCTCTCTCTAATATGGCTTGCGATCATGAGTCTGGCACGTGTTTCCCCCAAGGCCGTGGGTGAATTACACGGAACACAGGCTTCGGATATTAGCGCGCCTCGAAGGATTACATTTATACCTGCGTGTATTGTTTATAGAGTTTCCATCATTTCCGGGGAGTGAGAGGGACAAAGGTCTTTTATAGTGTCTCAGTCCCCCTGCAGCTGATAACGCAAGGCTGCTGCATGGTGCATGGTTGTCCCCTCAGCTGCAATACTATGGTGCACATGCAGTTGTCTCACTGTTATCTTCTCTATATCTAGCCAGGCAACCCAAATACAACAATTTATACAGAATCTACAGACTAACTACAGAAAACACAGGTGATATAATTGATGATGAGTATAGGTAAATCATGCATTTTTTTTTTCTATGGTCACTACCCTCCAGGGAATATACTGTGTGGCTACACTACACAACACTCCTGCAGCTACAGGCACAGGCACAGGCACGTGATCATGTCTTTCCACATTGCTTGGAAAATCTGCATTATTATTATTATTATTATTATTATTATTATTATTATTATTATTATTATTATTATTATTATTATTATTATTATTATTGCCATCATCATCATCATCCTACCACATTAGTGGTTTACCTCTTCTTTTGTAAAGCAAATCGAAATCGTGCCCAGAAATTGTGTTTCGGCTGAAGATAATATTTTATGACTTTTCTAATTTCCCGTGACTTGGACAATTTCAGGAGTGCAGCATCAAGACGCACCCGGAACTAAATTGGCTGAATTGATTGGGACGCTTTACTGCTCTTGGAGGGCTGTGGTTAAGCAAGATTTATTATTTAATTTATGCTAGCCTTTGGCCAGCTTCCTTAACACATGAAAGACTGAGAAAAATTAATAAATAGACGCACACGTGGCTGCCAAGAGGTGTTAGGTGGAAGTCCTCAGTTTAAGTCTTATTTTTCACCTGTGTAAAACAATATCCAGAAAACACCTTCTGAGATACACTAGTACCGGAAACGAGTATTGCCAAGTGTTTATATCAGCCAAGAATGTGTATCTACCTTTTCGTTTTGGCAACGGTGCGCAGGATCTTATTGTGCGCTTAGTTTAAGTGGAGTTCATGGCCGCCTGAGGAATGGTAGGCGCCAGGCAGGTGACGGGCACCACCAAACCAATGGAAATTATTACCTCTAAAATTTCTGCTGTTTGGATACGAACAAGACGTTTAGTATTTACTGACACCATAAAATATAAAAGACAGACAACCTAAAGACTTTGCAACGGGGTATTCAGATAAAGAAGCATCACTGACACTGAGGTTAATGGCACTAGATCCAATAGATATTCTTGACAACAGTGGCTCCTTACAACCTGAGAGTGGTGCCAGCTTGTGCAATGCCACTAGACCAACGAGTAAGGACACAGGCAAGACCGGTTGCCATGATGAAGGGGCATGACGCTGTGCTCGCTAAGAGGCCCCGCCAAATGATGGTGTACTGACAAGCCATGCTAAGACAAACACCATTTATTACAGTCTAGTCATATTATCTTGACGGATAAGCCTGCTCGCATCCCACCCAACGATCGCCAGTCCATCACTCGTATTCCCCAGCAAGATTCGCCAATCACAAGCAAGGGGAGGGGGACAGGACGAACTGATCCATCAAATGAACCAATGATGGGCTTCTGAGCGCGGGGAGGAGGCGGGGCTAATCCGTCAAGGTAATGTGAACAGGGTGTACTTGGCACGAGGACTACGGAACAAGACTGTCACTGGGAAAGGCACACAGTCACGAGTATTACTGACCGGAGGCATGTATCCGTAGGCCATAGGATCCTGCAGAGAAATAGGGACAAGTTATGTAGTAAGAGACCAACAGAGGAGGATAGGTAAGCCTCCCTTCCCCATCTTGAATGGCGCACCCCACCCTTTCCATGCCCTCTCAAGGATCTGTACCCATACACTATGATATGAAGATGTTGTCCAGTTGTGTGTATTGATTATTGGTATTATTAGTATTGTTGTTGTTGTTGTTTATATTAATATTATTGTTTTATTATTATTATTATTATTATTATTATTATTGTTGTTGTTGTTGTTGTTGTTGTTGTTGTTGTTGTTGTTGTTGTCGTTGTTGTTGTTGTTGATAATAATGACATTAGTATTCTTATTATCATCATCATCATTATCATTATTATTATTATTATTATTATTGTTGTTGTTGTTGTTGTTGTTGTTGTTGTTGTTGTTGTTGTTGTTGTTGTTGTTGTTGTTATTATTATTATTATTATTATTATTATTATTATTATTATTATTATTATTATTATCATTATTATTATTATTATTATTATTATTATTATTATCATTTTAATGAAATCAACTGATTTATGGTTAGATACATTAGACAAAAGCTGTATATTAAGAAGATATTAGATATGAATTATTTAAATAATTTTCGAATTTTCTTAAAGATTATATTGCGAGAATTCGTGAATGTAAATTCTTGTCTCGTTGTACTTAGATATTTGTGTGGTTTAGACACTTATAGGCCATTGGAATATTGAGTGTGCTTGGGAATCGTCAGTGTAATGTTATCTGCATGGCAGTACTTGAAATGTGTTTGAACTGTGACGTCATTAATATATTGCAATTTTTCTACTGAACTTATTTCAGATAACAGTAAAAACTATGAAGCAAAATGAACATAAGCAAAATGACATACACATAAAACATAACTGCTAGAGAGAGAGAGAGAGAGAGAGAGAGAGAGAGAGGGGGGGGGGGGGGGGAACTGAAATCAAATTAAAGGAATGGAAAGGAGAGAAGAAGGAAGAAAACAGAGGAGATGAGAGAGAGAGAGAGAGAGAGAGAGAGAGAGAGAGAGAGAGAGAGAGAGAGAGAGAGAGAGAGAGAGAGAGAGAGAGAGAAGAGGTTGGCACTGGTTATATTTAGTGTGAGCAGCAGCAGCACTACACCACACCACCAGCAGGAGGAGCAGCGAACGTGGCAGCAGAGAGAACAGGGAGTGAGGGAGCAAAAAAACAACAGGAAATCCCTTTAAAACAACAGATGAAAATAATAATAAAGCAAACCATAGCTCCAGCGGGCGGCGGCTTAATCTGCAGAGGTAGTATAGCAGTTACAGTGTCAGAGTTGTAAGGAACAGTAGGAAGGCAGAAGGGGGGAAATATGTACAAGCTGCTCCGTAAAGAAAAAAAAATATGGCAGAGGAAGTAGATAATTGAATAGCTGAGGTATTAATAGTAAATACACTTATAGGGAGGACGAGTAGGAAGGGAATGTGGACGAAGAGGAGTAGGAGGAGGAGGAGGAGGAGGATGAGAAGGAAGAAGAGTAAGGGGAGAAAGGGGAGTGGTAATCGATGTGTAGGTATTTTAATGAGTTACAGAGACCGGTGTTGTTACTGATGCGCTGTCAGAACAACCTCATCCATCTGTACTGAGTGTTAATTAAAGGCATGTGCTAGTTATTTTAAGATCAGTCAGCTTCTCGTGTTAAGTTTGGTCTGCTACTCATGTGCAAAGGTGGTAGTGTTTCGTTAAGTGTTGCCTTTGTGTTGCTTCAGTGTGTTGCTTCATGGTAGCTCAGTTCAGTGTGTTATATTCGTGTGTTTGTTGTGTGTTTCGTTTATACATTCGTTCTAATTCTGCAATTCGTGTGTTTCTCTTGCGTTTTGCGTATCCATGTTGTGTTTCTTGTGTAGATTTGGCTTCGTTTTATGATTTTTGTGTTTTTTTCATGTGTTTGTTTCATATTTACTGTATGTTTAGTGTTCTATACATCAGTTTTATATTCAATTATTTTTTTCTTTACTAAAATGACTCTTGATTTGTTTTCTCTTCTATTGCATTTTCTGTAGTTCGTCGCATGCAATTCAGGTGTTTGTCTATTAGTGCTGCAATGTTGTGTTTCTGTCTGTTTGTGTCGGATGTTCTAATGAGGCACACTTTGTTTGTATTGGTGTTTCAGATTTGTTTTTGTTTATTTGTTTATTTATTCAGGTATTTACTTATTTTTTGCTTGCTGTTTTATTTTTGTTCAGTATGTTTGGCATGTAGTGAAGAGACGCTGTTGACTCTCTCTGTCTCTCTCTCTCTCTCTCTCTCTCTCTCTCTCTCTCTCTCTCTCTCTCTCTCTCTCTCTCTCTCTCTCTCTCTCTCTCTCTCTCTCTCTCTCTCTCTCTGTGTGTGTGTGTGTGTGTGTGGGTGTGTGTGTGTGTGTGTGTGTGTGTGTGTGTGTGTGTGTACTTGTTCGCGTTCATGTGAGTTAGAGAGAGAGAGAGAGAGAGAGGGGTAGAGAGAGAGAGAGAGAGAGAGAGGAAGAGAGAGAGAGAGAGAGAGAAGAGAGAGAGAGAGAGATGAGAGAGAGAGAGAGAGAGAGAGGAGAGCAAATACCTCACTTTTCCAGTCATAATTTTCGAATCTGTAGCGCGTTGGATTCGTTCCGTGCAGAGCCGCAAGAGCCGCCTATCCTTATTTGGGTCTGAGTTCGAGAAGAGGGAGAAAGGAACACGAGGCCGAGGCTGTGGGGGGCCCGTGAGCCTTCGTTTGTGGACTTGTGGACTAAAGCATGAGATAGAGTGTGTTTGAGTGTGAGTAAAAGTGTGTTTGGATAGGTAACTTGTATGTTTACGCTGAATTTGGCATTCGTTCATGTATACTAACTTAATGAGTGTTTGAGGGCAGAGGAGTGGGGGGGAAAGTGTGCAGTTGAACCAGAAATGAATGTAGAGGGACAGATGAGAGCACTGTGTCAAAAGAAGTAATAAAGAATGAGTGGAGGAGAGAACAGCGTGTGTTGTAGGGATGAGATACACTGCAGTGGTAATACAGCAGGGTCTTGTTGACACGAAGATGATAAGCGTGAGAAAAGAACTGTAGGTAGTGAAAGCCTTGGTGGAGAATGTAAGGGAAAATAGGAGGGATAGTGGCAGAATGGTGATAGGGGTGCGTGGGCCAGGCTGAGGCTGCGGGCAGCGCCAGACTCATACCATCTTTGCTTTTCCCCTGTCCCCCACCCCCCCTCGCTCCCGGGTAGGTGTGTGGGGGCGGCAGAACACAACGTGGTTCAGGGGGCCAACGTGGGTTGCTGCTTCCCCACCCAAGAAAATGTTATGACCCTCGTTAGTGTTGATTATTAAGGGATAAGAACAAGTGAATCAGCCTGGGACACACAAGGGAAGGCGGTGTGCTCTCGCCCTACCTACCTGCATGTAGCCGCCGTAGGGGGGACGCCCGTAGGAGATGGGCCCCGGAGAGTTGAAGGTGGGTCCAGGCATATGCGACATTTTTCGAGTGATGTAAGCGTCGTCGTAACTTGGTCCTCGCATCATGGGTGCCTCAGTTGCTAGCGACACTGTGTGGACTGACAACACCTCGCGGCCCCGCTCCTAGCGCCCACTGCCCGGCCTGCTGCTACCCGAGCCCTGCACACACCACAAACAGCTATTTTTGGATCCTCTGCCCCCTTCACGTCACTTCCTCCACCATCTTGAAATAGCTACCTGCCACCAGCGCCCCCGGCCTCTCCTTCACGCCACCAGCCACGCCCCGCACGGCCAATCACAACTCATATTTTGTTGTTCATGGACGATGGACGCCGGTGAGAGGGTGGGAGATTCCGCACCGCCCGTCCGCTGCTGCCCCCACGCCCTGCCCCGCCACGGCCGCCCCTCCGGCACTAGCTGCTCCCGACACCAAGCACTTCTGATCACCTATAGGTCGCAACACGCCTCTCCTACAGACCTGAAGCACCGCTTGAGGTTTCAAGTGTCTGACAGTGAGTGACAAGAGAGATTGCATGCCATTCTCTCAGTCGCTCTCACCAAAGCCGGCTTTTCCAAACACGTCAGAAGAATTGTTTATGTATTTCTTGAAAGACAAAACAGTCACGGGTGTTGGGCAATGTTTGGTACACTTACATCACGTGTATGTTCCTCTCGGTGTAATGATGTTTGGCTGAGTGCTGGAACGACTCAAGCATGTCAGGGAAGGAGATAAGGGAGTGGCTTCTGAGTCTTGCTTGCTGATAAATAGTTTATTTTTAAAGGCTATACATAATTTCTTATGAAATAGATATATACTGTACTTTTTGTGGTCTATATACATGCTCAGCTAAAATATATGGATAGTTTTAGTCCAAAACTACCTGTATTTTTCTTTGGGTATATATATAGTTTTTGGATATACATTATTAATAAATACCAGCACCTCTCACACCCACGGCAGACTTCCGCCTCTAGCACACAGGCAGGAATTTCCCTCAGCATTGTCGTCACCAGAAACACTGCTGTTTGTTGGCTTTTTTTTTTTGTGCTTATCCCAATAATTTATGCACCGATCGCACGCATTGCACACACACACACACACACACACACACACACACACACACACACACACACACACACACACACCACACACACACACACACACACACACACACACACACACACACACACACACACACACACACGACACACACACACATCGCTTTGATCAAACGACGACCAGTTGACAGCATCAGGCACAACGCCTCACAAGCCGTCACATTCGCTTCGTTCGTCACACATTCAATACACAGATTTTGATGATTACGATGGCACCGTTTGCCGGATTCTCTGTTCCATCCCTTCCCTGAAATTTCAATATTTGATTACCAGGCCAGTTTCGTTCTGTTTCTCCACGCCTCCCTGCCTCTCCCCTCCCTCCTGCCCCTTCATCGCGAGGCAACGGAGGGACTAAAGCGAAGACCCAAGACCACCATCGACTGCTCTGAGTGGTGAGGGTGATAAACTATCCCCGCTGAAGGTTGAGTGTACCCGGTAGTGAACTAAGAGGCCCCGTGGCAGTCTCGTCTAGGGCCTCAGTGCTCCCCGGTAACTGAGGTCATGAGAAAGTGGGTGTGTCTCAGTATACATGTACGAAAACAAGGCATCATGTAGGTGTTTTTCTTCTCTTTTCTTTTAAGGAGACGAAGATGAATAAGTAGGGTCCTGTGTCTCTTGTGTCGTGTTTTGAGATTGTTGCTAAGTTGTGTTGATCGAAAGTTTTTGCTGTGGTGATCGAAAGTTTTTGCTGTGTTGATCGAAAGTTTTGTTTTGCTTTCTTTTCTTTATTCTTTAAAAAAATCAGTGTATTCGTCGTTTTTGTGTGGTGTAATTGTTTCCGCGTGACAGATAAAAAAAAAAACTGATGTGTTGGTTGGATTGTATGTTTGTTGATGCCACTTTTCATGACAGCGATTTATTCATGGATGGTAAATTTGTTGCTTTCACATTCTTTGGGACACTAAAAATTATGTGGTTTATGTGTGTGTGTGTGTGTGTGTGTGTGTGTGTGTGTGTGTGTGTGTGTGTGTGTGTGTGTGTGTGTGTGTGTGTGTGCACGTGACTGCTTGGTGTAAGTACTCGTACATGGCTTCCTAGATTTGAATTTTCTACGAAACGTTTACTTCTACATCTATATTTGGCACTTTATTTATCCTTGGCTTCTTTGGCGTCCTTTTGGTCCTTTACTTCCTTGGATTCCTTGGGGTCCTTGGGGCGCTCCGAAGGATTGGGAGCGTCGCACCAGGTGGAGCCCGCCCGCCTGCACCCTTCCAGGACATCGTCAAACACCTCGTCTCGGTTCAAGATGGCGGCGAAGAAGTAACTCTGTGGGTGTGAAGCGGGGATGTTACTGGGCAGTTTGAAATGAGGAATGGCTGCTTAGGACTAAGGACAATATTTTGAAACACTTCTACGCCGCACCTCTACTATTTTCAAAAGGCTCTAGTTGAAGTAACGCGGGTTTGTAAGTTGTTCTATGTTTGCAGTGACAGTTGAACAAGATTTCTTCTTTATTAACAGGAGAAACACTCGCAAGAACCCGGCTAACCATCTCTGTAGCCTTTGAAAACATTGTGAGGTGAGAGAGAATAGCGTTTCTTAATACGGGTCTAGGTCGGGCTGAGACAGGTGGGGATGGTTTTCTTTGTGCTAGGCGTGGTTAGTAGTGAGCTTTGAGTGGGCGAAGACAGGGTGGGTGGGACAAGATGTGGATGTGGTTAGGTTACGGTAGGTCTAATTGTCTTCGTTTAGGGAATGATAAAGGAATGCAGGGGAAGACTGATCTAAATCGTGAGATAAAATGAGAAGTCTTACTAAGGTGGCTTGAAATAAACGAGCTGCTGGCGGAGACAGGTGGAGAATGTTGTCGAAGATATTTTTTTCTTGCAGTTAAATCTTAAAGGGAAATGGTGATGATGAAGGTGAGAATAAGGATGCTGATACCGATGATGATGATGATGATGAAGATGATGAAGATGATGATGATGATAAGAAGGAGGAGGAGGAGGAGGAGGTGGTGGAAAAAGGGGAAAGAGGAATTTGATTGGGTGCTTTTATATTTGGCTTCTGAGGTTTGAATTTAGTCGGACTTTGAAGTAAATTTGTGTGGATCTGTTTTGTCCTTTTTTTTATTCTTTGGTATCTGGGTGGGACTGGCTCATTCTGTGACATGTTAGTTTCATTATTTTTTCTCGGTACTTCCCTTTAGGTCTACTTTGGTCGGGTTTTGTTTTTGTTGGGCAAGGGTGAGCCGTAATGCTTGTGCTAAATGGGAGAATACAGGGATAGGTAATGCAAGAGGAAGACAAGTTAATATTTTTTTATATATATTTTTTTTTCCACTTCCATTACCTCGTGTTTATTTTATGAGGTGCTTGTTGACTGAAAATTACTTTCTTGGAGTTTTAAGATCAAGAGTTTTATTTATTTAGTATTTTTATGGTTTTTGATGTTGCTGTTTGATTATTTCCTCAGTCACTTGTGTACTAATGGATGATGTTAAGTGGCTTTACTTCATTGTTTTGATTTATTTCTGCATGTCGTGTCAGTAGTATGGTAATTTTTTTTTCATAACTGTTACTTTCGTTATTTTTCAAGATGTAGATTTTTTTTTCATGACGTCTAGGTTTAGAATGACACTTAAGGCACGTCCATAAATAACTTTTAACTTCCCTTTCATCACTATTACTACCACCATCGACAGCAACAAACTCATCACACTCACCTTCCCTTCCACAGACACCTCGATGGCCATGCCGCCTCCAGGGATCCACGGGTAGCTGTTGGCCTTCTCCACTTTCGCTTTCCTTCAGCGGGAACTTTAGATTCTTGGCGGAGTGACTCTTACTCCTCTCAAAACACAGGAAGCTGCCGGAATATAAGTAGGCAGGTGAGGGTCTAATTAGGAGAATTGCGTTAAGTGTGAGGATGACATGACGTGGACGACAGAATTGTGTGTGTGTGTGTGTGTGATGTGTGTGTGTGTGTGTGTGTGTGTGTGTGTGTGAGTATGGATGGCTTCGTCGCGTGCATGGCGTGTCAGTGATGAATGACCGTATTTCCTAAATGTGAATGAGCCGTGAGAACAGAAGGGACACGTCAAGGGGTGAGTCTGTCCATTGGTGATGGCGTGAAAGGTGAAATGGGTCGGAAATGGCGTGAAGGGCGAGGCAGGTGGGAGGCAAATAGGCGGTCACGTCAGCACCTGGTGGAGAAGGAGCAGAAGGGATGCAGAAAATAACAAGGTTCTTTGAGTGTAACTCCAATACATAGACTAAGATATAAATAAAAGGAACACCTACCAGTAACTCTGAGGAAAATACTTATATTCTTGTACTGAAAATGAAAGTAAAGTGTGCATGTATAGATCTATTCAACTATACATTGAGTGATTAAGGTAGATTATAGTTGAACACTGAAAAGCATATTACCATTAACATTACTCGCTGGGAGAGAAGCACTTCGTGAAGAGGAATATATTAGTAAAAACAAGACAAACTAAAGAAGAATTTTAGTAACTGTATCTTAAATTGGTTTTGTATCTGTTTTGAGGTGATAAGTAACTGGGGCTCAAATAAGGAGACATACCACAATAGCACCATCCTTACGTGATAAGTGTCGACTAGCGGGGTGAGGGGAGTGAGGGGACGCGAAGACCAGCGGCAGTGGCCCCAGCACACCCCAGATACACATACCGCGACGTAACGCCGTTCATACGCCAGTAACTTCCTACCGTACTGAGGTTAGACCTGTGTTAAAAGATTATACTGAAATTCGAGCTTGTGTTTTATTTTCAGGACTAGATTATTATTACGGCGACACAGAGTAACCGGGACAGAGAACACCTGATGATTAGTGTGATATTTGGTATTGCTCTACGGAACGTCACAACACTGCCACGAGCTGTGTGAGGGCCTCGTGGCGGGCTGGTGGGTCTAGGGTCGAGATAATGACACTCGATCAACTAGGAAACGACGAATGTTTGTTATCACACGACAGCAACGACAAAACATAGAAGTCTTTGTCTGACAGCACAGTGTACGATGTTAACGAAGGACAAGACGAAGAGGTAAAAGCGTTAGTAAGTTAGTTAACCTCACATCAACGTGCAACAAATTGATCACAGGTCAAATGTTTAGAGACCAAGTTAGTTCAGAGGAAGAATTATTATTATTGTATGCCTTCTTTGCTTTAAGGTGAGTCAGGCGATCATCTCACTCCAGGTCAGGTCATCAGTATTGTCACACAGCATCGGAGGCTCAGAGACACGTGTGAGATCACTGAACCACCCGCCTTGGGTCCCAGTCAGTCACACAGCGGAAAATACGCGATCGTTCAGCTTATCGATCACTGATGTTCTCGGTTTGGCTTCATCAGTACTGAGAGACTTTAGCATATTAAGGCAGGACCTCTTTTGTTTTCCTTTATCACTCTCCTGCTCTGTTGATCCCTCTGCCTTGACTCTCTTAATGTCCGGGGAGGAGCAGAAAAACATTTGTGCCTTCATCTCCCGACGACTCTGTCTGCAACTCGCATTGCTCGCTCAGGGAATGCAGCAGTGCCCCCTTCGTGTTGGACAGAGAACGGGGCTGGTTTTCTTTGGCCTCGCTCAGGGTCTTCCACGTTTGATGGGACAACTCTCTGCGTTTTGTTAGCTTGGGGCTGCTCTTTGGCTCCCACGCTGGGAACAACAACTTTGATGGGATGATGGGCTCTTGCTCGTCACACGTTCTCCAGGATCTTCTGTAGTTCCTGCAAGTCATCCTCCTTTTCTTCCTTGGCTTCCTTTCCCTTGCTTGATTTACTTATGTTGAGGAAGCTGAAACCAGAAGAGGTGGAGGCAGTTTCTGAATAGGTCCTGGTGAAGGCGCTCTTTTTGCTGCTTTCCATTGGGTGTTTCGAGGAGAAAGATGCCGAGGCTCTCACCTTCGCCCCAGTCTTCGGTCTGTGTGTCACTGTGAGTTTGCTAGCGGGCGGCGAGGCTGCAATTTTGTTAGTAGGCATTGTTAGTTTGGTAGAGGTGAGCGGTTTCTCCTGCTTGCCTAACCTGTTGGTGAGGTAGAGTCGACCATTCTTAAAGGCGGAGGTAAGGGAGCGGTCTCGGTTGACTAAGGTGCAGCGTCGACCACTTTGCCAGCCTGGAGGGAGAGAAATAGGGGAAATAATGCCTGACTACTAGAAAGAAGAATAAGAAATATGTGAGCATTATTTCTTGTGTGAGAGTAAATATTTCTCAGACGATCGTGTTTCTTTCTTGCTTCGTTACATAAGAAAAGTGTCATGTAGGCTGTGTCCCTTCTGAATTAATGTGCTAGTTACACTCTCCCCTCCAAAAACATGTAGCTCCTCACATCAATTAAAAAAAAAAAGACATTACTATGGAAGAGTCATCCCGCGGAAAATATCCTGCCTGAGCAAAAAAAAGAAAAAAATTTAATCTGCATCTTGTTGCCTCAGGAGATGTGAGGAGCACCATCTTAATAAACATATCTGAAGGAAACTAAATAAGCTGGAGAGGAGAAGATTTAATATGTTGTTAACTGTGACACAACAAGATTTCGGTGCAAGGTGCGTGAGTCGGGAAAGTGGAGGTGCTGAGAGTGTGTCTGTGTGTATGTGTGTGTGTGTGTGTGTGTGCTGTGTGTGGTGTTTGAGTGCTTAGGTGATGATAGTGCTTGGGTCTTTTGTTACTTGCTATACTTGTGCTCTTGTTATACTTGTGATCTGCTTTATTTTGTTTGTGATTTTGGTGGTTAATAAATCTTTTTGTCTGTAGAGTGACGGCGATCATCAGGTGTTTTTGTGCTATGTGAAGGTTTATGGGTAATTAAAGATGATCCCATAAAACGCTTGAATGACCCCACAGGTATAATTGTTCTTAATGGAGGTGCGTGGTGGAGATGGCTTATTATTATTATATATTATTATTATTATTATTATTATTATCATTATTTTACTGTTTACATTATTATCTTCGTCTCTTTCTTTTAATTCCTCTCTCCTGTATTTGCATCCTTCTTTTCAATTATTCATCTCGTTCCTCGGGTCTTCGCAACCATCATCATCATCATCATTATAATCATATTCTTTTGTGAGGGAAGAAAAATTGAAGTAAGTATAATTTGATAACAACACGCGAGTATCATTGACACGTGACCGAATTCACCTTGGATTGTCCGTTCATTAACTCTGAAGGTTACTGTGCCATTGAACACGTCATTAATTATGACAGATGATTGAGAATTGTATTGGCAGGGAACGGTAATGAAGTGGTTTTGGTGTAATAAAAAATGATGCATTGCAATTATCTGAATACATCTGATTTACAATTGACTTTAATGATGCTGTTGATTAGGATTATACTTAACACACCTGTAACCTGTAACCTGTAGCTTGTAGTCTATAGCCTGTAACCTGTAAGCTGACCCTTGTAACCGCTCGTCACCAAACTCTCATTAAACGGATGATGTTTTCCATCTCACATCAAAGAAAAATGTTACATCAAACATTTTTTGGGGTAATTCTCTGCTCTCTCTCTCTCTCTCTCTCTCTCTCTCTCTCTCTCTCTCTCTCTCTCTCTCTCTCTCTCTCTCTCTCTCTCTCTCTCTCTCTCTCTCTCCTCTCTCTCTCTCTCTCTCTCTCTCTCATCTCTCTCTCTCACTCTCTCTCTCTCTCTCTCTGTGACAAACGATTATTTTCCAGCATATCGTAAATCATAACAGTGACATACTTATGGAAGGCCACGAGAAGTGCGTTATGTCATGGCTTGTGCGAGGATGTTCACGAATCGCAGCGGCCTGAAGACACCTTGGCTATTGACACTACTTCCGGCATTACATTTCCTTTTGGCTTTTTTAATACAGATACGCAGTTTATGTATAATGCATCACCCTTAAGAAATCCATCAGTGAGTGAAAATGTTTGGGTTGTATTCTCAAACGTGTTTTTCTAACACTTAGATTGCTTTCAAAGGCTAAAAAGATGATAACTTGAATTATTAGGTTTCTTTTTCCTTTGATGGTAAAGAATCATTCTCAAAGTTTCACTAGGAGCATGGAAACATACATGGAAACCCCAGTAATTTGCGGTAGAGCCTGTGTATGACTGTGGGCCGGCTCTAGTCATCAAGGCCCACGTCACCTCGACTTTTCAAGGTGACAATCAGCACACATACGGTAGAGCCTGTTAAAAGCACTCCAGATCAGCCCGCGAAACATTGATGGATACGGAGCTTTATTCAACGGCAAAAATACACCATCCATTAAGTGCTACGAGACCACATATTGTCTTCGTCTGGTGTGATGAGGATGGCATTCAGACCCGGAGGCCGCAGACACAAACAGCCAGCAGTGAGCATCGATTTCAATTTGCAGGGAGAACCTTCCGTCGCGGCCAATTCTACTATCCAATTTTACTCTCCCCCGCTGCGAGGAGACAGTCAGTGCGGGAGAGACTCTTATTTAGGAAACCACCTCGCTACTCTGTTTTTCTTAGGTTCGTATCCTCAAACATTTCGCGATCCTATGTGGACTGCTTTTTTTAAATACTCTAATGGGAGTATTTTTTTTAGATTTTTTTTTATGACTCGGATGATAATTCAACAAGGACTTTGCATCATTATTAGGAAAAAAATAGTGGGAAACCGAATAATCATGTCTCTGGGACCTAAAAATAGTTAGAATGAAACTTCAAAGGGTTCAACAACACGAGCGAAATATTCCAAGGCATTGTAGAGCTCTGGGCTGAGTTTGGGAGTGTTATAGAGCTTTGGGTATAGCTTTGTGTGTGTTATAGAGTGTTCTGGGTTTAATATGGGATTATAGGAGATTGTAAATGAGTGCAGGTGAATGATAGTGGTTTGTGTTTGAAGGTCGTAGGTTGGCAACACACCTGGAAGCGGAGTCTCCGTGGGGGGAAGGTTGAACAGCTCCAGGAAGGAAGAAGAGGTCAGGCGAGGAGTTGCCGTTGTCACTGCGGTTCTGTAAGTTAATGAGGAGGTTAGTCTTTGGGGTGACGCAGCGTGACCGTGTTGCCGGGGTGGTTGTGAGTGGTGTGTGTTGTTGTTGTTGTTGTTGATGTTGTTGTTGTTATTGCTCTTCTTTTTCTTATTATTATTATTATCAGTAGCATTATTATTATTGTTATTATTTTTTATATTATTATTATTATTATTATTATTATTATTATTATTATTATTATTATTATTATTATTATTATTATTATTATCATTGTCATCATCATCAATGTCATCATCATCATCATCATCATCAGTACTAATAGTATTGTTAGTATTATCAGTAGCAGTAACAGCTGTTGTTCCCAGCATCCTGCATCCACGTTTGATGACAGGTAAATATCATGCTTTGAAAATATAGTGTAATATCCTGTCTGCAAATCGTATGAGGTACAGTTTGTTCAGCAAGTAATGTTTGTTACCGTGAATAATTATTTATACTTATGATGAAAATTCGTTTTTTTTTTTTTAGTACAAGAACGATTCAATTGGCAATAATTATTCTTCAGCCTTCAAATTAACTAGTTATAGTTCAGAATCACACTAAAACACTCTCTATGCCACCTGTTAAATCAACACATGATACCAGCCTACCACCTGCGACTCACACATCCCGCCCTCTCCTCTCTCTTGCAGAGCCCACCTTTTCCCCGCGCCGCTCCAGATCAGCGTCGGTGGGCAGCGTGTCCCAGAGCCTCGAGGTGGTGTCATACTTGAGGCGGATCCTCGGGTAGCGGAAGAAAATGAAGTCCATGACGAAGAACTTGAGTCCCAGGTAGATGCCGGTGATGGTGAAGAGCTCTGGGCGGCGGGGAGCAGCACGGAGGCGATCAGCAGCAAGCACAGGAACAGGTAGAGGCGCTGCGTGGCCTCGTGCTCCCACAGGCAAAGGCTGCAGGTGAAGGGAGCTTGATGACGTTGAAAAAAAAATAGGTAGTGGTTATGGTGAAGTGTGTGTGTGTGTGTGTGTGTGGTGTGTGTGTGTGTATGTTTCATGGCTAACTTTTATTTGTAGCTGAGCTGCTTAGCTTTGCAGCTTTTACTGGAAAACGTGAACCGAAAAAAAATGCAGTCCAAACACATATTGAAGCAGATGAAAACGCAGCTCATTTAAAAAAAAAAAAGTCATTTATGTTGTAATAAAACTGGTCACATTTTTTCAATACATACGTATGTTTTTTTTTTTCATATGTAATTTCATTTCCGAGTGCGGCATCCGTTAATCAGGTTTTTACAGTCATGTTTCAGTTCCACATTCCACTTGTTTTCATATTCATAGACCTAATTTTACTGACTCGAGTTTTTTTTTGTCCAATTAGGCAATATTTTCTGCGTGTGTGTTGTAAATTTGTAAACTCTAAACTTCATTAGTGTCTAACTTTAAAAGGTTTTTGACTGCATCCCTTTAGACTCTCTCTCTCTCTCTCTCTCTCTCTCTCTCTCTCTCTCTCTTCTCTCTCTCCTCACTCTCTCTCTCTCTCTCTCTTCTCCTCTCTCTCTCTCATCTTCTCTCTCTCTCTCTCTCTCTCTCTCTCTCTCTCTCCTCTCTCTCTCTCTCTCTCTCTTTCTCACTTACTTTTTAACTTTCTCAGCTGCATTGGGACACCGCTCCCAGCTGGTTCTGGACGCGACGAGCCACTTGCAATACCAGAGCAAACTTGTCTCCCAGCCCCGCCTCTCCCGCCGCCATGTCCACCGCCTCGCCGCCCTCCCGCCGCCGCAGCCGCCGCAGAAAGATTTGGGTCCATCCTCTGCAAGTGGCGAGGAGAAAATCAAAAGACTGTTTGAAGTTTGACAGGTAAACGAAAATATGTGGAGGAGAGTAGGAAAAATTTTGGGGATTTTTTTTTTTTTTTTTATATGTATGCGGAAAAGAGAAACGTTTTTAGTAAGGATTTTTTTATATGATTTCTTGTCGTGGTCATGTCCCTCTGCGGAAATTGCTACCTAACAAAATTTTTGATGAATTTTCTTCAAAAGTACATTCTGGTATAAGATGTGAGATAAGTCTTTTTCTCTCCTGCAGTTTTTACATTCATTTTAGGATAACTTTTTTACATATCAGGGATCTTGGCTTATCGTCCTCACCTTTTCTTCAGGTAGTTGAAAGAGAGTTTGAGGATGCCCAGAAGGAGCACAAGGGTCAGAAGCCAGCCGAAGAGGACGCTGTAGAGGTAGATGAGGAGGGCGAGAAGTGTTGCTGAGGGCGATTCCCACCTGAGGAGGGACGTGACCACCGCCGACAGTTCCGTCAAGGGTCGCATCACGCACCCAAACCTCAAGATATTCTCCTTCAGCCTGTGGACCAAACCCTCATTACCGACATGTCCTCCAGTGCGCTCCTCAAGCACCTTTGGCTCAATGGCACTTTTTCATCAGTAAGGAGCTTGAAAGAAACAGTGAAAGTGGATACAAGTGAAGGGCGCTGAAAACCACTAGACTGATGGACTGTACTTTCATTTCCACTAGTCTTGCGGTGTGTTCACTAGACTCTTTGGCCAAGAATAATGTTCCAGTGAACCAGCAGTACAGGTGAATATTGTGTGTGTCTGTGCGGGATGATGAATGTTGGCAAACACGAAATTTGATAATTCTGTATTAATTTTTGTGGTAATGGTCTAGTGTAGTACAATGAAATATAATGTTACAGAAAATCTCAAAGACAATGAGGCCGGCTGTGGAGCAGACAGCGTGGGCCAAGGAGCCTCCATCCTTGCTGTTGTGGTGAGTACTCAGTAATGTTTGATTTTAGAGGTAAAAATTCATCGTCGCTCTACATGTATAATGGCCAAGGTTAAGTGATTGCTATTTGTTTGTAACTTGAGAAACTAAAGAACGTGGCCAATTCTTGTTTTGATATTCTGGAATGACATCCCGGTCAGCAGAGTGCAAGAGAAAACAATAACACTGTTAATCAAATAACGTGGATGGATGAGTGCTATGGGGAACAGTATCTATAATGGTCTCTGCCAAAAGCTTTCGTCCATTATGTCACAGTTCTATAAAAATAATTTCATCATGTAAACTGTGTGCATTAGTCTAGTCTTGCGTATTAGTTTCATGTATTTTTTTATTTGCGCTTTGGCAGCATTTGAGTTTTGTGAATGTTTTTTTTTTTTTTTATTTGATTATTTTATGATATTGAATTATTGCATTTATTATTATTATTATTTTTTTTTAATTCGGAGTTGAACTTTTGTCTTATTCCTTCTGACCATTTCTCATGCTGACGTGTTTTTCTTTCATGCCGGAGCAGCACCGACGACTTATCTTATCTTAGTGTGTTACGTAACTTGCAGCCGAAGGAAGGATGTAGCGCTGAAACTGATGCATTTTATATATATATAATACTATATATATATATTATATATATATATAATATAGTATATAGTATATATAGTATATAGATATATTATATATTATATATATATATATATATATATATATAGTATATATATATATATACTATATATATATATATATACTCGTATATATATATATATATATATATATATATAATTATATAATATATATATATACTATATATATATATATATATATATACTATATATATAATACTATATATATATATATATTTATATTATTGTTAGTGCATGCTGAGTTGCGTGTTTATCTCGATGCTTTGTATCCATCAACTTGGGATTGAGAAGGATCGTGCAAACAAACAACTGCATCTAACAAGCTAAAAGTTAAAGAACAAGAGAAACTTATAGCAGAAATAATGAAAACAAACAAACAAGCAAGAAAGCAAGTGATGTGTGCTGAGAAAGAAAACTTTTACCAAAACACACTACTGGTTGGTGGGTGTGGGCGGCGTGAGGGCGGCACCTTAACCTTCACTCACTTTTTGACGAGTCAGCGGGTCACCCTCGGGATCCCCGTCAGGTTGCTCCTCCTCTGCCACTTCGGAGAAATCCCTGAGGAGCTCTCCGATCGCCGTCACCACCTGCACCTCCATCCTCCTCCACCAAGGATCCTTGGGACTCACGACCGGCGGGCGCTATCTGCTCCGCGGAACACGGCGGTATCTTTTGTGGTATGCCCTGGTCCAGGTCACCACTGATGTCTCGCAGGAGGCCTGGGGGGAGGGGGACGGTGGTGATAATGGTGGTGGTGGCTGTGTAACGTAGCATGTAAAGAGAGAGAGAGAGAGAGAGAGAGAGAGAGAGAGAGAGAGAGATGAGAGATGGAGAGAGAGAGAGAGAGCGAGAGAGAGAGAGAGAGAGAGAGAGAGAGAGAGATTTTCGTGTGTGTGTGTGTGTGTGTGTGTGTGTGTGTGTGTGTGTGTGTGTGTGTGTGTGTGTGTGTGTGTGTGTGTGTGTGTGTGTGTGTGTGTGACTAATTTTTTTGTCTGTATGTATAGTAAAATTAAAGAAAAGCACAGAATTCAATATTGGCAAGTATGAAACGACCTTTTCTTTTTCGTGTGGCTTGTCAGATACAATATTACTGGATATCTCTTACTTACTTATGCGACACCCTGTCGCCCTCCATGATACTCTACCGCATCGCCTTACCTCTCTCACCATCGTCAGAGTCACTTTCTTTGTCCCTAAAGGTTTCTGACCACGGGCTGGAGACGGAGGAGGAGGCGGCGGCGGCAGTGGTGGTGGTGGTTGGCGGTGGTGATGGTAGGGGTTTCGGAGCCTGAGCTGCAAGTCGCCCCGCCTCCCGCTGCATTCGCGCTGTTTAACGAAGCCAGAAACTCAGACTGATCGAGGGACTTGCTTTTCTCGAGGCCGCGGCGCTTCCACGCGAACCTCCCGCGTGAGGAGCTTCTGTAAGGGACGTGAAGAGCTGGGCTAGAATGTAGATCACCTGCTTAGCTCACTGTATCCAAGGGCACACACACACACACACACACACACACACACACACACACACACACACACACACACACACACACACACACACACACACACACACACACACACACACACACACACACACACACACACACACACACACACACACACACACACACACACTCAACTCTATTAAACTAAATTGCGGTCTCCACTTTATGATGATAAGTGATTTTAATGAAGTGGTGTCCCACCTCAGTTATTGACCAAAATAATTGCCTCACTTAATGTTTTATTATTATTCTTGAGATATGAGTTTACTTCGTACACACACAGCAGGAGGGGCTCATAGCTGCATGATACTCCGGAATGTTTAGCTGATAAAGGAAGTAAAAGGTGTGGACGCGCTTTGTAAGGAGTCATTACTCACCTGGTTTTCCTGCCTGGTCGCCAGAGTGGGTAGTAATGAAACACAAACACGTCTGGTTACCTTAATTAAAATCCCCAAACGACCCATAACCCTGCCCGCTATTTTTGGCGTATTTTGGCGTGTGCGGGGGACGTAATCACCTGCACTGCGTTTTTATTAATTTATTTTTTTGAGCATTTATCGCAATACATTCCTCTCCCTCTCTTCAAAAAAATATTTATTAATGCATGCGGAAAACAGATGATAAAGGCAGGAGGAATAAGAGGGAGTGCAGCTCAGGGATGATTTATTTCCTGACCTAACGAGGACACAAGGGAGTGAAGGACGCGGGGCGTCTCCTGAAGGTGCTGATGGCGTACTTGAGTGAATTCATTAGCAGCTTTAATGCGATTTTTCCTCTGCGGGCGTGTGTTAGCTGTTTTGTGCTTAATTTTTAACTTTGTGTTGTTTTTAAAGCAGATGGTAGGCTTTTATTTTTGCAATTGTTCTGTTTTTATTCAAATGAAGTTTACTTTTGTGAATGAGAGAAGATTGTGTTACTGTGTTGTGTTGCACTGTGTTGTAGGAAGCACTGCTAGTTTGTATTGCGTTATGATATAATACTAGGGCTGTACACACTTGATCATACTCGTATTACCATCTACGTACGTATACTCTAAGGGAAAGGAATCTCGTCTACTTCAAAAAACAACATAATACATGCCAGGAAAAAGCGGCTGCTGGAAGACTAGATGCATGTAGACAGACAGACAGACGAACAGACAGACGAACAGACAGACAGACGGGCAGACAGACAGACAGGCAGACAGACAGGAGACAGAGAGAGGTAGAGACACTAACTCAACAACATCAAATGGAGAACTCGACTTGGGATTGGCTGCTTCTCCTCCGTACTTTACATTCTGATTGGTTGAATGTTCGAGGGACGAGGACGACCTCTGACTGAGCTTCTCATCCCCCTGGAGGCGGAGTCTTTCAGCCACCGGGGTCTGTGGGGGACCGGGGCAGCTCTCCTCCACCTCGAAGGACTGGGTCTTGTGCATCTGGTTAATTCTCTTTCTTATCCGCTGCGGCAGGCTGGCAGGGGACGGGTTAGTGGGGTTAGTGGGTTATTGAGTTAATAGCATCTGTGTAGGGTCAAGGGCAAGGGGGATTAGGGGGGTAGTGTGGTCAGTAGTCGAGTAACATACAGGATTCACTTCCATTCAGCGTTTTTCTGAAGTATTAAGTAATCTGATCCAAAGTCTATCGATTATCAAGTTTTATAAGGATGTTGACACCAGATCTGGAAGCTTTACATTGAGGGAGAACAAAGCACTGTGGAAGTGAATGGAAGCGAATAAAAAAGGATGCTTGACCTATGACCGCCATCTGTACGTACATGCTTGGGTTACTTCTTGGTGCATTTAGTATCATGGTGTTAGGACAGGTGCACATGTCACACTCAACCTCATGCGCGTATACACACACACACCACACACACACACACACCACACACACACACACACACACACACACACACATACACACATACACACATCATCAGTTAGGTACAATTCTGAAAACTATTCTTCTTCGTAAACTATTCAGTCACAAGTTTGGCGAGCCCTGTTAAAGTTTCTTGTGTATCG
Organism: Scylla paramamosain; assembly: GCF_035594125.1. Taxonomy (NCBI): domain Eukaryota; kingdom Metazoa; phylum Arthropoda; class Malacostraca; order Decapoda; family Portunidae; genus Scylla; species Scylla paramamosain. The sequence goes on from NC_087166.1 coordinate 5,313,109, forward strand.
CCTCTCCTTTTTCATTGGTCGGGTGAAAAGACATGATCCTTTTTTAAAGCAGCAAATTAGAGACTGAATGAGGAAAGTTGCTTATCAGTAACTTTAGAAGAAAAAACCTAAAACAAACAAAATAAACTCATCGTGTTCAGTCATTTTTCTCTACCCTCCTGTGACTTCAACCCTTTAGAAGAACGATCATTATTGACATATTTTTTGCTTTCTCTTTGTGGAGTGACACCATCAGTGGGAATTTTTCTCTTTCTTTTGTTGTCCTAGACCAGTGTCCCTCATATAAAAACATTACAATTATTATATCATTATGCTTTAAAATGAGTGATTATATTAGTAATTATGAATAATACATAAGGATCCTGATTTTAATAATTTGAGTTTAAACTAAGTAAATCCTGTACAGGCGCCGTATTGCTACTGAAGATTGTTAGCATTAATCCTTCATCTCGTACTTCGCTTTTTAGATCATTTACACATACATAAACCACACGAAACATGCAATTATACTAAATATTCCTCACCTTGGTGACTTATCTCCTGGAGGCAAGCTTTTCTCCCTTGTGTGCCTGTCCCTCTCTCTTGCTTCCCTCTCACTCCTCTCTCTGTCCTTAGCTTCCTTCTCCTGCAGCCTCTCCATCAATATCCTGCTCTTCTCCCTCTCCCTCTCTAGTTCCTGCCGAAGTTGCTCGGTGGCACTTGCTTCCCTCAGGGCCTTGGCTTCCTCCGCTGTTGAAAAATAGTGTGTGTGAACAAGGGAGGTAGACAGACAGACCAGCAGACAGACAGAGGCGGAGCAAGGCAGAGACAAGCAAAGGCACAGAAAGAAATTATGAAAAGGAAAAGTCTGTTTTGTTTTATTTCCGTTTAATCAGCAAATTTGAGAGTTTCGTCGAAAAGAACAGACGTATCCGCTACTCATCAGCTTGTTTCTCTTGTTTCTCCTCTACCATCATTTCCTTACTGGCGGAGAAGCAACATGACATAATCTGAGCAGGAAGCGTGAAATAAGGGAGAGGGAAAGTCAGACAGATAAACCAAAATAATCTGTGAGGGATGAACGAGGATTAAGAATGAGCGTAATGGAAGCTTTATAAGGTCAACGAATGTAATGCCAATGGACATCAATAGGGGAAAGATACTGAGATAACGAAGAGTTAATAAAGGGCTACAAGTACATCACAAAAAAATAAATAAATACATAAATAAATAAATAAATAAAATGAAATAAAGAACTATAAATATATCATGTAAATCACTCATAAATGAAAGAAAAATTATTTGGCGACATTTTTGTATCAATACTGCTGGGCTTAACTAGCTTAACGAATTCACTTCAGCACAACCTCGCCTCGGGAAAAATCCTGCATCGTAAAATTCTGTCCGCTTCGCAATACACTAATGAACACAAAGGAACACAAATGAAGAACAGATACCAAAAAGACGAAGAAAAGGAAGAAACATAAATGGATTAGGAGGAGAAGAATTACGAGAAGGTATTAAACGGAGAGAACAGTGAGAAAAAGAGGAATACGCCGGTAGATAAAGACGTGGAGTAGAAGAAAAAGAGAAGGAAATGGATGAGAAGAAGAATTACTACGAGAAGGTAGTGGACGAAGAGAACAGTGAGAAACAGTGAGAAGAGGAAGAAACTGTTAGATAAGGACGAGGAGTAGACGGAAAGTCAAAAGGCAGTAGACAAGGAAAACAAAAAGGAAGAAAAGGAGGAGTAGAGGGAAGTATTATGCTAACGAAGACGACAAGAATAAAAAGGGATACAAAAAAAATGGATCATCAATAAAACACATAAAAAAAAAGATGAACTCATTAATACTCCTCACGAGATCGCTAATTAGGAAAGTGACACCAGCTATCCTAGTCATTAGCTTTGTTATAGGGAACGAAAATTGCTGCATACATTATAGATTCTTTTCATTCCTATTAAAGGGAATGATATAAGAGCTTCGTTAACTGTTTTCCATGTATTTTTGCATCCTGTTCGTGTACATGGCTTGGCGAGTGAGTGCTTCAATGAACACAGTGCTGATCTGGTAGTATTGTAATGAAGAGGAGAGAAAAAGGGAGGGAGAGAGAGAGAGAGAGAGAGAGAGAGAGAGAGAGAGAGAGAGAGAGAGAGAGAGAGAGAGAGAGAGAGAGAGAGAGAGAGAGTAATGATGACATCGACTACATAACAGCACAGGTATGATGGGAGTTATGTTTCCAGCGTGCTAATGATGTTGGTGAAGTGACCAGCGCCGGTGACAGTCCTAATGACACAACTCAACGGTGCTGTGAGGAAAAATGACCCTTGGGATGGCCACGCATAATTTGTCGGCCTAAAGCTTATGTGTTGTTTTTGGGAAGGGAGATGCAGTGTGTGGCAGTGACGGAGGCTGAGGGGAGGGAGGGGGCGACGTGGTGGTGGTGGTGGTGGTGGTGGTGGTGGTGGTGGTGGTGGTGGTATTGATTGCTATGTACTGGGATGGCCTGCCGGGTTTTGGGAAAGAAGCTCAGGAGGGAATGAAAAGGAGTAAAGATATTGGTTTATTGTGTATGTAATGAATTCGTGTATCATTTTATATCTATTTTTTTGTTTCTCACCAAACTTCGTCTTAGGTAGCAAACGATATATTCAGTGTTGAATTACACTTATTTGTGTTGGTCAGCCAAATAGGCAAGGCAGAGAGAGAGAGAGAGAGAGAGAGAGAGAGAGAGAGAGAGAGAGAGAGAGAGAGAGAGAGAGAGAGAGAGAGAGAGAGAGAGAGAGAGAGAGAGAGAGAGAGAGAGAGAGAGAGAGAGAGAGAGAGAGAGAGAGAGAGAGCCTGCTTCTTTTTTGTTTTTTATTATTACAGCAAAGAGTGTTTAGATATTGAATAAGAATTTGGTTACATATGATATTAGTAGGCCTACTGCTTCCTTTGCTCAGGCTGAGATGAAAGAGAATGAAGGAAACTGTATGGATAATAGTAAAAGTAAACCATTGTTGAACGGAACACGTGTAACAAGGCTTTTCTTTAAAATTTGAACCCCAAAGTAATCTGAGTTCAATTACTTTAACGCACACACACACACACACACACACACACACACACACACACACACACACACACACACACACACACACACACACACACACACACACACACACACACACACACACACACACACACACACACACACACACACACACACACACACACACACACACACATCAGTACACGGAAGTGCACGCATGTATCTTCAGTTCGATGAATGTCCAAAACAAAGTGAGCCGAGGTAAAAAAAACGATCACAGATTATAGCAAATTAAGTGTGTGTGTGTGTGTGTGTGTGTGTGTGTGTGTGTGTGTGTGTGTGTGTGTGTGTGTGTGTGTGTGTGTGTGTGTGTTACATATTCATACTGCAATAACTGAAGGGACAATGATTTGTTAAGTGTCCTGGGTATTAATGTTGATCGCCCCGCCAGCCTCGCCTCACCCGCTGCCCTGCAATGGGTGCACTGGGTGAGGCACGGTGGATTTAAGCCAGCCAGTGCATCAGGAAATTTGAAGAACTTAGTTAAACCTTAATAAAATATCAGTCAGTCCGAAATATATGACTGCGGATGTGAACGCTGCCTACTGGATAAGCCGAATTTCGTCAGATTTGCATTTACGTATCTGTGTGCCGCTTCTTTGTGAGGTAGATTAGCAAAGCACTATAGAACGTGCAGCTTGAGAGAGAGAGAGAGAGAGAGAGAGAGAGAGAGAGAGAGAGAGAGAGAGAGAGAGAGAGAGAGAGAGAGAGAGAGAGAGAGAGAGAGAGAGAGAGAGAGAATGAAACGTAAAGGAGCATTTTTATTCTTAGTAGAAAATCTATAATGTTTATGTACTCATTATGTTGAGAGCTGGGCTGAAAATCTGAGTTAAATGCGAATTGTGTTGGGAGAATAAAAAGAATAGGAGGAAGTGGTAGGGTGGGAGAGGAAGGGAGGGTGGAATGGAGGAAGAGGGAAGCAGTAGATGATGCGAAGGAGGAAGGTTGAAAAGTAGAAAACAGGGGAGGGTAGCAGGGTATTATGAGAGAGAGAGAGAGAGAGAGAGAGAGAGAGAGAGAGAGAGAGAGAGAGAGAGAGAGAGAGAGAGAGAGAGAGAGAGAGAGAGAGAGAGAGAGAGAGAGAGAGAGAGAGAGAGAGAGAGAGAGAGAGAGAGAGAGAGAGAGAGAGAGAGAGAGAGAGAGAGAGAGAGGATCGACAGCGGAAAACACCGTTTATGAAAAGTTGATAAGTTCACCCTAAACTAAAATTTTATTAGCTTTATTTTTCCAAAAGTTTGCCATAAGTTAGGCTGGGCTGAAGCGGCGGACGTGCATGAAATATTAAACAAAGAAGTCACTCTTAAAGTGTGCGTGTCTGCAGGCCTGCCCGCCCATCACGACCCTCACCACTTTCGTGGCAATGACGTTCTTCACGTTTACGAGATGCTAAATATAGTGTAAAATGTTGGGTCGTCGCCCTATACTGTATCTCCTCTCCTCCAGACGTGTATTATGGCTGCTGTCGCGTCTTGCCCTTATCAGTGCTGTTAACACCCGTGGCTCTTCTGACGACACTGTCAACACTCCACCTTTCATTGGTGGCTTGTCCCCTGATGTTGCATCTTGCACCATTATATAAGCGAGTCACGACTTTGCCTTGTGACATGGTCTCAATGAACTTCTGAGAAGCCCCTTTGACCTAACCTGAGTCGCTGCCACCGGGCAGGAAGGCGGCATCGCACAGGTGGTGGTGGCGTTGCTGGAGTAATAGCGTTGACGTGACCTTTAAAGACTTATTGGTCTTTTTTTTTTTAAGTTGATTGGAGGTCACTGTGTTGTTGGTTTCGTTTGCCTTGCATCAAAGTGACTAATCGAGAAACATGAAAGAGCGCTTGCAATTTAAGGTATGTTCCTGAGAAGGCAATTACTGATAGTTGCTGAAAACTTCCTTAAACCTCTTTACGATCATATGCTCTCTCTCTCTCTCTCTCTCTCTCTCTCTCTCTCTCTCTCTCTCTCTCTCTCTCTCTCTCTCTCTCTCTCTCTCTCTCTCTCTCTCTCTCTCTCTCTCTCTCTCTCTCTCTCTCTCTCTCTCTCTCTCTCTCTCTCTCTCTCTCTCTCTCTCTCTCTCTGTGTGTGTGTGTGTGTGTGTGTGTGTGTGTGTGTGTGTGTGTGTGTGTGGGCACACACACACACACACACACACACACACACACACACACACACACACACACACACACACACACACACACACACACACACACACACACACACACACACACACTATGTATATTGTATTTGTAGACTTGAATTGTCTGGCACGAATCCCAAACGCCTTCAAGAGACACTTCAGCAATTGTGTGTAAAGCCAAGTAAAGCTTGGGCCACATTTATCAAGCAGGGCCGCCATGCGCACCGTCTAAATTTTAGAATTAGTAAAACGAATAGAAATAAAAAATATGAAACAATGAAGACCAGATTTCAAGTATGAGCCTTGAATAAACAAGGACAACAACTATCACCGCAAGTTTGTGACAGAGACAATGACACTGAAATAACTGTTTACCCCACAAGCTTGGCTCCCCTGCTACCTGTGAAGAGAGGCTGCGGTGACAAAAGTGCAAACGGTATTGTTCCAGAGTTTATATACACATCAAATACAGAACTGTAAGCTTTACAACCTGATCAAAGCTTGCAAATTGAATGTTGCACGCTTTTAGAAACACTTTCGTCGTAGTGTTTTTGCTCATTCATTCATGATGCAGTTCATCTTTAGTCATCACACTCCTAAGCAGTTGAAACACAGTTTAGGTTACAACCATCGCGGTGAGGCCACATCCACGACACTGAACACTACTCATTAGAGAAGGGAATTAGGTAGGGATTGTAGCGGAGATTTTACAAATGGTGAAACATTAGCAACGGGCTAGACTTTAAAGAAAAAAATCCCTCAACAGTATTGTTGTTGTAGAAGAGACACAGTTACATACGGAGGAGGTGCAACCGCCATGCTCTTGATTGGAGGAACACACTTGGAAAGCTTGTGGTAAATTCATGTCGTTTCTGTTTCTGAAAGGTCAGCGTTTTGCATCGGCAATAATTTAATAACACACAAAAGTAAGTTCTTCCAGGAGAAACCGTTTTTACATACTATTTGTTATTTTCGTTCAGTTTAGAAGCTGAAATATATTTTGTGACTAGACTGTAACATGCTGACTGTTTGCTTCATTAACAGACGATGAACAGTGACAACTGGTGATGACAGTCTGTTAATGAACTCGTCATCACTACCGGAGTTGCCTCGGGGTTTGGCAAATAGTTTTTCCTCGGGTGAAAAAAGGCTTGCATCTCAAGGGAAGCAGATCCAAGGCCCCAGACAAGCAGTAATGTGGGACATTAATATGAAGCCTCCCGCGCTGCTATTGTCGCTTCAACCCGGCCAGCGTCTGGCGAAGAGACTAAACTGACTCAGAGCTTGCTGCATGCTGCTCCCTCCTCCTCCTCCTCCTCCTCCTCCTCTTCCCTTTCCCTCTCCTTCTTTTCCTCCTCCTCCTCCTCCTCCTCCTCCTCCTCCTCCTCCTCCTTTTCCCTTTTCCTCTCCTTCTTTTCCTCCTCGTTCTCTTCCATTTCCCCCTCCTCCTCCTCCTCCTCCTCCTCCTCGTTCTCTTCCATTTCCCCCTCCTCCTCCTCCTCCTCGTTCTTTTGTGCCCTCCAGTCAAAATGCGCCACTGATTTTTTTTTTACGTCGAGGCTGAAAATTGAAAAATAACAACTATGTAAAGATGTATTCTTCTCCAAGAATTTAATTCAATGAGGGAAGTTAGTTTCCTGCCGGTGAAGGACGTTGACCTTTCGGAAATTGCTAGATCCTGTTCACAAAAAAAAAAAAAAACCCTAGAAAATATAGACTACTTATCGTTATTTTTCCAACGTAACTCGATAAAAAATGCACAATGAATAAGTTGATTCTTTTGGTGTTTTCTTTCCTTTCTTCACCGACTATTTTATTCTTTTAATATGATAAGTACGGTGAGCTTCAGATGGCTTAATGGTGGCTCTTTCAGAAGAAGGAAGAGGGGAAGGAGGAGGAGAAGGAGGAAGAGGAATGCATAGAGAGAATAGGAGAAGAGAACTGAGAAAAATACACGTGAAGAGAAGGTCATATATATATATAAAGATGATGAAGAAGATAGACGGAGAAGGGGAGAAGATAAATGAGGACATAAAGGATGAGCGGAGAACATAGTGGCGAATAAAGATGAAGACACAGTGTGGTAACCTAAAGAAGAGAGCTTGGTGCGGAGGTGAGGAGCAGGGCACGGAGGACAAGGTGGAAAAGAGAGACACAACGAGATGCAGGAGGTAAAATAAAAGGAACGAACAGTTGGTTTAGAAAATGTAAGGGGAAAAGACGAAAAAGGGAAAAATGTTGAGGTAGAAAAGATATAAAGAAAACGAAAAAAAAAAGATACAGAGAAAACAGAGTGAAGAGAAGAAATAAATTGATAACGTTATTGAAGAAGATATGCAAAGGAAATCATATGGACATGTTATCATTGAAAGTAATCAAGAAGAAATGGAGAGAATAAAGGAAGAAAATAAAAAAAACGGAGGGGAACAAAGGATAAAAGACAGTAAGGAAACATAAGCAGGGACGGTGGCACAAAAGAAACAAGAGAGAGAGAGGATCAAGAGAGAAATAGCCTGGATGAAAAATATGGAGGAGGACAAGGAAGTAATCATGAAGACGTAAGCAGGGAAGGGAACAAGAGAAACAGTGAGAGATGACAACGTGAGGAAGAGGTTGAATGAAACATGTGAAGAACAGGAAAACGGATCATGAAGACGTAAGCAAGAAAAATGGCTGCCTGTTTACACGCGGAGGAGGTGCAGCCGCCAACGTCTTGCCTGGAGGAACACAAGACACATTAATACCACGGAAGTAATTAAGTGGCGTCCTTGGCCCCGTCAGGTCGCGGCGTCAAGAGTAGGTCGTGCCGAGATATTGTTCCCCATGATGGCTTAATTTCCCGGAATAGCGGAATGGCATATTCAAGAAAAATCATCACTTGATTTTTTTTTTTTTTTGTGAGGCTTTTTTCTTGGAGGAATATACTTTGAAATTCCTGCAGTGTCGAGCTTCCGGAAGTTTTATCATTTTAAGTTCTTTCTCACATGACTCTTCGCCGTGTTCAGATTTATGGAGGTAATTCATGTCAGCTGCACACACGCAGAGAAACGTGTTGCTTCCATACTCACCTTCCTCCCCGCGGCCTTGGAGTTGTGATGGATCAGGATAAGTATCAGAGTCTCGAATGCCTTGTGACGATATCTCACCTCGCGACACACATTTATTATGCCGGGGTCCTTCAGTTTACCTTCGTCAGGTCTTCCCCCACAGACCTTTATCAGCCAGCTCAGGAAAAAAAAAAGGATGACCAGGAGATGGGTTGCGTATCTTTTCTTCTCTGCCATTTGAATAGGTTAACAAAAACAACTGACTCTAAACCAAAAAAGTCTTAACATACTTGAACATTGCCAACCAGAAAACGAGGAAATGAAAACGAATAAATGCCAGGAGAGAAGAGAGAGAGAGAGAGAGAGAGAGAGAGAGAGAGAGAGAGAGAGAGAGAGAGAGAGAGAGAGAGAGAGAGAGAGAGAGAGAGAGAGAGAGAGAGAGAGAGAGAGAGAGAGAGAGAGAGAGAGCTTCGTATCCCCGCAGCGACTTATGGCCCCCTTTGTCGCGCCATCATCAATATCCTTAGCAGTGATCATCTCTGCCTCGCACTCCCGTCAGTGGCTCGCTTCGCCTTGGGGGTTTGTCAGACACCCTTTTGGTGCAGGAGACTCACCCAGGTGTTGGTTTTCCAGCATGACGGCCACCAGCTGTTCCTGAAGAGCTGACAGCTGCGCCTCCGTCGTCAGCTGGTCCGCATCGCCCTGAGGAAAAGGAAAATACATTATTATGGACCGCTTGATGACCTGTTATGGAAAAAAAGGAGGACATTTGCATCTGAAATTACGCAACCAAAGTGAAGAGATTTTCCACTGTAATGAATTGAACATGGAACGCAGTGGACACGGGAACAGTGCACCGGGAACACAGAACTTGTAAATAGAAAAGTGGAAAGACCTCCGTCTGTCACTCTTCCAACTTGTTCCCAAAAAATCCAACGTGAAATATGTTCTGCATCAGTGGAAATGAATATTAGATGAGACAAAATGCCAGTCAGTGAACGCGCAGATCAAAGGCTCTTTATTTATTCTATATTTACTTGTCCATTTCATAAGTGAGCTTCCGCGAGAACAAATATTATTAGAATGAACATAAAACGAAACAGTTGCATCAGATCTGAGAACAAAATTATTCTTTTTTTTTTTTGTCCTTTTTTTCAACACTACTCACCGCTGCCACTTTACAGGGACAAAAAAGATCTAGTTTATCACTTTCCTGGAACTGTAGGAGAGAGAAAAGTCGCCGTAACATAAAATAAAAGAGACAGGGTGATAAACTCTGCTTTCCAAACGGTAAGAAAAAAAGAGGGAAGAGAGAGAGAGAGAGAGAGAGAGAGAGAGAGAGAGAGAGAGAGAGAGAGAGAGAGAGAGAGAGAGAGAGAGAGAGAGAGAGAGAGAGAGAGAGAGAGAGAGAGAGAGAGAGAGAGAGAGAGAGAGAGAGAGAGAGAGAGAGAGAGAGAGAGAGAGAGAGAGAGAGAGAGAGAGAGAGAGAGAGAGAGAGAGAGAGAGAGAGAGAGAGAGAGACCCGGAAATAGGTGAATCATATCGAAATAAAAATTGCCGATTGACGGAAAGATAAATAGGCACAAATTGTAAGAGGCATTTCATTGGTGATGAACAACCTGAGAGGGAAGGAATAGGAAGTGAGGGAAAGAGAGGCAGGAAGGAAGGAGGGAAAGAGAAGCAGGAAGGAAGGAGGGAAGAGGAAAAACCTAAAGTGGAAAGGTCAAAGGAGTTCAGAGGTAAAAGGAACAAAGAGAAAGTATCAAAGGCGGGTGTAGGAAGGGTCAAATTTCATCCTTTGCCCTATAAACCTTTCCTCACCTAACAGGAATGTAACTTACCCAGATTGGTAGCACGGGCGGCGCCTTACAAACATGTGGGAAATTGGTATTATATAGCTCTCTCTTGCACTTTCATTCAACACGTGAGGAACTTTCATCTAACACGACTGAAACTTTAATATAACGCAGAAACTATTTGAGTCTGATACGGTGGAAATTTTACGCATATGAAAAGAAGCTAATTTAAACCGTCCTCCCAAGCATTTTAATTATAACGTGGTAAAAGTCTTCATCCAACATAATGAAAATCCAACAAGGTAGAAATCTTACAAATATATGAAGCTTTTTACGTACGTTCTTTCCCATGACATCAAATCTAACACACTATCAGTCCCTATCTTAACACGCCAGAAATCCAAATATAACACAGCAGGAATCTTGAAAATATGCAAAAAGTTAATACATATACCGTCTTGCCAGCATAATCTTATATTCCAGCCTTAAGAATTACTCCCTTTTCACGTCGGTCGGCAGGAATGAAGTGAGAGTCCTCCTTTGGAATGTCAGGTCCAGGAATAGAACTAATATTCGGAAAAGGGATTCAGTTCACCCGACTGTCGTGGAGAGGTCGAGGAGGTGTCGGGCACGTGGGAGTGTTCGCAGCTGATAAAAATGTCCTGATATTGGTTTCTGGGAAGAGCATTCATCTGTAATGTCGAAGAGCGGGTGCCAAGATTGCCCATAACGCCTCAGAGCTGCAGGTGAGGTGCAGGCGGCCCGTCCAAGTGTTCAGTTTAAGACCGTGATTGGATTCCGCCATAAATTTCCCGAACAAGGTGGTGGTGGGAAGCAGCTGCATGTCTCCCTGCTGCATTTGATGCTTCCTGAGCGCTCCTTTTATGGTGTGATTTAATTGGCAGTGATTGCTCTGGTAATACGCATTAGTTGACATAAAAAGATCTGTTTCATGTAAATTCATTGATTCATGTATACAAATAAACACGCATGTTACACAGATTTTGATATTAATTTACCGGGAACTTTATCCAGATATTTTCTACTTTTCCGCAACAAGCGTTATGTGACATTAAAAAAAAAATTATAATATATTACGAATAAGTGACTCATACATAAATATAAGTGTGTAGAGTGCACTATGCTTTTATATGTGATGGAATTTTATAGTAGTTAACGAGCAGTGGAGAGAGTATTTCTGCAGCCGATGTACGAGACAGGTGAGGCCCAGGCTGGTGTGGGGAACTCGCAGCGCACCAGATGTGTTTGAGTTTGCCAGATTCTCACCGCCACGAGGGCCAATGCGGGCTCCACAAACTCCACAAGTTAAACACAAAGGTACTTCATCTTGTACCCACTTACATTGATTAGTAAATGGAGTTACTTTAATTCATCGTAATTTCTAGTGTGTGAGATTTCAGTTGAAAGGCGTGATCACAGAATGAATGTCCCATGTATGATAAAATATATAATATAAGATATATATGATGTATGATATGATATACGGGAACATTTTCAATCATTTTTACCATCAGCTCTGTCTCATGAAATTGGTAATATTGTTGCGTTATGAATTTAATAGATCCTAACGGCGAATGTGGGCGAAACAAGGCCTGGGAATGCTCTCGTAAAAATGTTTAATTTGCCACGTTATGGTTTGTGGCGCATTAACTGTAAGTGTCACAGGCATCGCGGAACATTTGAAGTTTGGCGTGAGCTGCCTCGATGCGCTGCATTTGGGCGACTCATTACCCTGATGGGTTATGTTGGGTATGTATTGAGGTTGGTGCACATGTCGCGAGGACATTAGCTGATGGTGTTGACTGCAGCTGCCACCGGTGCAGGGCAGAGGGAGAGATTACGAAGCATAAACATCCACACACACACACACACACACACACACACACACACACACACACACACACACACACACACACACACACACACACACACACACACACACACACACACACACACACACACACACACACACACACACACACACACACATGCACGCACGCACGCACGCATGCATAATAATGAAAGAAGAAATCATTGTTATGAGTAGCGAACTCATCCTTCCCTTGGGTACGATTTGTGGCGAAGTGGAAGAGAAAAAAGATAGTTTAACATCACATAAAATTCACTCAGTGTGGCGGTTTTTGATGTGGACTTATTTTACAAGCACTAGTCATTAGCTCAAATAAGAATAATTTTTGCGTGTCTCTTTTTTCATAGCCACTTTTTTATGGAAGTAATGAGAAGTAATTTAATAAAGAAAAATATCAAGCCCCACTGTATTAACTTTTCCATCTTTTCTTTAAACAGTGCTTTCTACATATTGTTATTAAGGCTAACAAATAATCATTACAGAGATATGGTGCAACGTAAATTTATATAAATTTCGATATATACCATAATTTAAGATTAATTCATGTAAATTGCTTGCCATCGTGATTATAATGATCATTAAACTGCGGCGACGTTAATCATTTGACTACTTGCAATAGCTTCCAATCGATTAAATGATGGCTCATAATATAATTAAAACTTGTATGAGCGAGGCGATGGATGGCCGCTTGTTAATAAGATGGCGGACCTTTATACGTCAGGGAAGGGGCAGCGGGACGGCTGAGTGGTCGTTGTTCACTTTGTTGTGCCCTTATCTGTACGAAGAATTATGTAGTGCTTGCCTCCCGCGGTACAACAGCCTTCCGCTCCCTCCCGCAGAGTATGACTCATTCCCCCTTTGTGTGGATCGTAATTCCTCTCGCACTGATTGATCCCTTTGCACGAGTCTTCATACACTCGACTCCAATTACACTCAAGGTAACTCCCACGCATCCACGGTGACTTTACTGCTCTTTGTTTATGTTCCACAATTATCCCTACATACAACACGAGCCTTTGCGCATAGAGAGAGAGAGAGAGAGAGAGAGAGAGAGAGAGAGAGAGAGAGAGAGAGAGAGAGAGAGAGAGAGAGAGAGAGAGAGAGAGAGAGAATAAACAAAGTACACATTTTATTTCCTTCCCTATATCTGCATTCTTAGTGTCTCGTCCTTTCCTATTTTTTTTTCTTTCCTTTTCAGCCAGTTAAATATTCTTTGTGTGCAGTGTTTTCAAGGCCATTCACCAGCACCGCGGTGGTCCTGCATCGCCTGCAGCAGGGAGAGCGGCACCCCGTCTCTCTTGTCATCAATATTATGGCGTGGGGGAAAGGAAGGTCTAACTGAACATAGTTGCTTTGCTCACAGTTTTCTTTGATGTGCTTTCAATCGTATTATTCTCGTTTTCTTTGATAGTTATTGCCTGCATTTCTACTTTCTATTTTTTTTTGTTCCGACGTCTTCCATTTTCACCTCTAATATCTGCAATCACACATCTATTCTGTGCACTTTGCGTCGTGTTAAGGGCTTGAAATGAGAGGCGACAGAAATTTGGATAAAAGCAGTTCGTTTAGTTAGTGTCGATAATTGAGTGAGGGTGGCGGGAAACGGGTGTATTGAGCTGAACAGTGGCGAGGGGCGGCGACTCTTGCACCACGCCTCCTCCTCTCCCACCTCCTCCTCCTCCCCCTCCTCCATGCTTCCCAAACACAGGGCTCTCTCGCAGCACCTCACACTGACAAAGTAAACTCGTGTGGTGCAGAAAGTTATCGTAGAAGTTGAATTTCTGGGATTTGTCTTGGGCTGCAGGTCTGGCTGGCTGGGTGGATGTCTGGTAGCTGACCGAAAAATAAAAAAAAACGTTCGAGGCTAAATGTGCTGGGGTTATAGAAAGGAAAGTGCAGCTGGAACTGATCGTCATATAAAATTTTTGCTAGTTGTTTCTCGTATCGTGTCTCAGGTTTGCAGAGGAGAGAGTGTCGCCGCCCCTTGTATGTCATATTTTCCCTTTGTTTCTCGTGTTTCGTCCTTATATTTCGTGTGTCTTCTCAGAGGTGCAGACGCAAGGGTTTAGCTCCTCCTTGCATGTCAATTTTTTCCCTTTGTCTCGCACGCCCTGTCTTAGGGTCGCAGAAGGGAAAACTTAACTGTCTTGCCTTTTTCCTTTTGTTTCTCTTCCCCCTATGTGAATTTCTCCCTCTTATTTGACGTGTTCTTCCTTCAGGGTGCGGGAAAGAGAGTGTACTTCTCTTCGCATGCAAATTATTCCCTTGTTTTTCGTGTTGACTCTCAAGGTTGCAGAAGTCTAACCATTCCTTGCATTTCAGTCTGTTCCCTTTGTATGTCGTATTGCGCCTCTGAGTTAAAGGAGAGAGAGACCGAAAGTATTACTGGTCCTTGTATGTCTGTTCCCCTTTGTTTTCCGTTTTCGCCTAAGGAAGCAGAAAGGAGATTGTAACTGTTCCTGTTCAATTTTCTCCCCTTTGTTGCTCCTCCGTCTACTTGTATCACAATACATATCCCGCTCTTGGCCTGACGTGACCCAAGGGAGTTTCTAGCGTAGTCAGGCCATTTTGTGTAGCTTTATGAGGTTATTATAGGATCGGCTGTTAATGCTCGTTGTGTCCCCGTGTGAGTGTTTCAGATGAGCGATGGTTTACGGATGTTTGTTGTATGTTATAAGCCTGTTTCTGGTAATGACTGAGATTAATGAGATGAGTATTCTGCTTGATGGCTGTTGTTGTAGTTACGAGTTGTTTGAAATGTGTGTGTGTGTGTGTGTGTGTGTGTGTGTGTGTGTGTGTGTGTGTGTGGGTGGGTGGGTGAATGGGTGTCTAATGAACAATGTCCACCAGAAACAAGTAATTCACGGCGCACTTATTCTTTGTACCTACCCATGTACTGAAAGAGAGAGAGAGAGAGAGAGAGAGAGAGAGAGAGAGAGAGAGAGAGAGAGAGAGAGAGAGAGAGAGAGAGAGAGAGAGAGAGAGAGAGAGAGAGAGAGAGAGAGAGAGAGAGTTGAATTTTTGAAAGGTCAATAAATTTTCACGTGATCCTGCAACCATAAACATAAACTTTTCGCACAAAGGGTAATAGGGGCTCCATTCCACCGACTCTACCTTGTGTGTTTTCAGCGCCGGTGTGTAAGTATAGCGGCCTCGTGCATCATTACCGCTAATATGAAGTCATGAATAATTAACCAAGTGGCTCGCTCGCCTGCCCTGCCGTAGGTGGAGCAGCTCCTGGGACCTGCCTTTGTTCATGATAGACGGGCGCAGCAAACAGGGTCTATCGTCTCACCGCTTGGCACTGACACATTATGTCTCACTCAGCATTATTCCTCGTCCAGTGCGCTGTTTTAATATCAGTATCGCAGACGCATGTATCTCTGTCAAGCCTTTCCTCTTCCCCATTTTCTGTCTAGCATAGCGCTGTTCCCCCCTCTGCAACAATGCCTTCTCCTCCCCGTCATAGTCCCTGCGATCGTTACTCCAGTACTCCCTCCGGCAACGTCTCGTGTCCGGGACAGCATTTTATTTTTATCATACATTCAGAATTTTATCCAGAATATGTTTACATTTTCATCATTCCCCCCGCGGTCTTGTTCCAGGGAGATGCATGCGTTTGTTTAGAACACAAGCATAAAAATAGCAGCTTATTTAAGTTTTGTGTCTTGAGCAAGTTTCACCTCGCTCTGGGCTGTGTGGCGTCCCCAGTCCGTTGTATTTTCTTTTTCATCTCTCTGGAGGCGAGAATCTCTGAGGATCCCGCGTCCTCGCCACAAGGTCGAAACTAAGATCCAGCCTCACGCTGCTTTCTAAATTAGCCTGTCGAGACGCACCAGCCCTGCCTCTGCTCTTTACACAAACAGCATACTCTGGTGATGGGAAGCTTAATTTTGTGCTATTATGGTATCACTAAAAAGCCGCGCAAAGAGCGCCATTAAAGGTTTTTGTAAAAAGTGCAAGATGAAAAAAATAATTACGTGTTAATTAGGTATTAAGAAAGTGTAAAAATACTCATAATGAGCTCTTGAAGGAAAACAGAGTCTTAGAGGTGATGCTTAAAGTATACACCGAGGCGGCGCCAGACTCAACGAGCCGTGAATAAAAATCACACAAAGTTTAATTATTTTTCCCCCTTCAGGAGATGCACTTTTCTCAATCTTTAAGAATGAA
Organism: Scylla paramamosain; assembly: GCF_035594125.1. Lineage (NCBI taxonomy): Eukaryota > Metazoa > Arthropoda > Malacostraca > Decapoda > Portunidae > Scylla > Scylla paramamosain. The sequence continues at coordinate 5,329,222 of NC_087166.1, forward strand.
TTAAAAGCTGCAGGCCGCACAAAACTTTCCTACTCGACTCGTGTATGATACCCGAGATGTTGCAGGGTAACACCAACATTTCCACGCCTTAACAGAAAATAGCACACTATTTTACCGCAATCTTTACACCTTCACATCACACCACGCCCTTCAACACAGTCCCCACCAGACGACACCAATACTGCCACGCCTCAACAAAAAACACCACACCACTTTTTTGCCAGTTCCACACCTTAACACCATCACAACACGCCCTGCCCTTCTCCAATCCAGTCCACCTCAGCACATCTCACTTCACACTCCCCACCACGTCCACTGCCCACCAATCGTCGCCTGTAACCTAATTGGCTGGGGCTCCTCTCCTCACACAGTTAGACTCGGACTTTGATGTTGCCAAGGTCGAACATTCCGGCTACACATTATTTCTCGTTTTCTTGGCAAGTTATGGTAATGAAATGTGGATAGTAAATGCCGTAGAGTTTATATGTTTTTGGGTGTGGCGTAAGAAGTGACGACAATAATATTTTACATTTATATTTGCTAACCTAGTTTTTTTTTTCTTTCTTCATCTCTTTTTTACTTACTTCTTATATTTATTTATTTATTTTCTTTCCTTCTTTCCTACTCTCTCTCTCTCTCTCTCTCTCTCTCTCTCTCTCTCTCTCTCTCTCTCTCTCTCTCTCTCTCTCTCTCTCTCTCTCTCTCTCTCTCTCTCTCTCTCTCTCTCTCTCTCTCTCTCTCTCTCTCTCTCTCTCTCTCTCTCTCTCTCTCTCTCTCTCTCTCTCTCTCTCTCTCTCTCTCTCTCTCTCTCTCTCTCTCTCTCTCTCTCTCTCTCTCTCTCTCTCTCTCTCTCTCTCTCTCCCTCAATTTAATCCACCAAAATACACTAATGTCTGAATGCCTCCCGGTAAAGTGGACGTATACTCGTATATATAGGAACAAATAAACGCACCATGCACGCCCACTCACTCCTCTTCATCCCTTTGCCTCCTCGCCTTTCAACACCATTCATCTCCCACCGTCCTTTCTTGCTTCTCGGAAATTCTGTTTTGATATTCATCTTGCCATTTTTATGTTGTGGAAACGAATAACATCGTTTTTATTTTCACGTTCGATTAGTATTCTTTCGAGTTCATGTTTTATTGTTCCTGGACAGTGTATTGGGAGGTGAAAAGTGAAAAGTGTAGTGTTTCCGTGTTCGTTGGGTTGTAACGTTCAGTATCGTGTAGTCCGGCCTTTATATTTGTGTTTGTCCAGTATTTTCTTCTATTGGTGTGTGTTTGTGTGTATGTGTGTGTTATTTACCCTTCTAGTCCGGCGACAGAGGCAGCCGCTCCCCTACGGTAAAAGCCGAGAGCTCATAGTGATCGATCTTTGAGTAGAAGTAAGAGTATTCACATGCCACACACCAGGACAACGAGGGCACAACATTTCGACTTAAATCTCTTACTTATTTGCTTCCAGGTGCACAGGAGATACGAGTACATATTGTAAGACTCGCCCATCTGCGCCGTTCACAAGACTCGAACTCAAGCCCTCTCTCTTGTCAGTCGAGCGTGCCAACCATTACACCACGCGATGTCTGTGTGTGTGTGTGTGTGTGTGTGTGTGTGTGTGTGTGTGTGTGTGTGTGTGTGTGTGTGTGTGTGTGTGTGTGTGTGTGTGTGTAATACAAGCCGAAATACGGTGTTTACTCGAATAGAAATAGAAAAGAAAATTTATACAGTATTCCAGTAGGCACGATAAGATGATGGATAATGATGAAGAGGAGGAGGAGGAGGAGAAGGAGGAGGAGAGGATTAGAAGGAGGAAAAAGAATGGAGGATGTAAAGAAGAGTAAAAGAGGAAGAAGAAGAAGAAGAAGAGGAAAAAGAACAAGAAGAAAAACACAGAAGAAAAACATAGACAAGGTAAAAGTGAAAACACGAAAGAGGTAAAAGATTAAAAGGAGTAAGAGGAGGATGAGAAAGGAGAAGCTACAGTGGCGGTGGTAGTGGTGGTGGTGGTGGAGGTGGGGAATATAAATCAAAGCAAAGCAAAGTTTTGAACAAAGAAAGAAGTAGGAGGGGAAAAAAAAATCTGAAGATGAGTGTTCTGCTGAGAAGGTGCGTGGGAGAAAGACGCAAGGGTGTGTGTGACGGACGGTAATGGAGTCTTAGATGCAGAAATGTGGGGAAAGGTGGTTTTGACAGGCGGTAGGAAGGGCATGTGAAGGTAAAAGGAGATGGAGGAATGACCTACGTTAGCCTGTACCTTTTTAGGACAGAGTAGTGGTGGTGTGCATGAGTGACAACAGTTAGTGATTTTTGTGTTTTCTTCTTAATATATGTTAGGTCAGTTAGGTCTGGTTACGTTATGTTTGGTTAGGTTTAGGTTATGTTAGGTAACGTTAGGTCAGGTTGGATTTGGTTTTATAATGTTATGTTGAAAAATGAAAAGAGAAATGGAGAAAGATGCTTAGTTTCACACACACACACACACACACTCTCTCTCTCTCTCTCTCTCTCTCTCTCTCTCTCTCTCTCTCTCTCTCTCTCTCTCTCTCTCTCTCTCTCTCTCTCTCTCTCTCTCTCTCTCTCTCTCTCTCTCTCTCTCTCTCTCTCTCTCTCTCTCTCTCTCTCTCTCTCTCTCTCTCTCTCTCTCTCTCTCTCTCCTGACACACACACACACACACACACACACACACACACACACACACACACACACACACACACACACACACACACACACACACACACACACACACACACACACACACACACACACACACACACACGGTTCAGAATAGTTAAGTAATAAGCACAAAGAGAGAGAGAGAGAGAGAGAGAGAGAGAGAATGGGACATAAAAGAATATCGGAGACTCTATAAAGCCTACCAGAAATACTTCTTAAAGAAAGCAAAGCATATTCCCCGTGTGTGTGACATGCAGAATTAAGATATTTAAATGCAGACTTGACGGAAGCTTCTGCCAAGGGATTTGAGAAAGAAGTTAAACTTAGCACTATGAATAAAAGCCTAGGAGATTATTCAAATGATGGCGACTCCCCTTCATGTTATGTGAATAAATAATGTTGAATCAGGAGAATTTTCCGACCCACGTTTGTTGAAGGACGAATAGGCATGAAAAAGATTGGGGCACATATCGAAGTGGGACAGTGAGGTGAGGGAAAAGATTGAACACTGACGGGAGGAAAAAGATAGAAATGTGAGAACGAAAATAGAACATCGAGGAAATCATAGAACAATGTGAAAAAATATAGGACTGTGCAAGATGATAGGATATTGAAGTAAAAATAGGGAAATTTGAAAAGAGAAAAATAGGACTATATGAAAAAAAAAGATATATATAGGTTAGTATTGAAACTCGTAGTGCAATAAGATCAGGAAAGATAAGGCAGTGAGTTATGAAAAAAGGACAGGAAAATAAGGTAAAAATATCACACAAAAATCAGGAAAAAAATAGAAAAATGAGGAAAAAATATGAAGTAAGATAGATCAGAAAACGGAAAAGAGATAGGACAGTGAAGAAAACATAAAGCAGTTAAATGATACAACAGTAAGGAAAAATAAGATAGAGCAAGGAGAGAAAGCAAGATGCAACAGTGAGGAAGAGATAAGACTTGGAGGAAAAGATGGAACGCCAAGGTCAGGTAAGGAGGACACCTTCAGAAGGACGCGCTTAAAGGATTCAGTGAGGCAAATACATATAAGTGAAGAGGAAGGTCGGCAGATGCGGTTATCGTTGAAAGGATAGACGCATCGACAGATTCACTGATGTAAACAGAGATGTGTCCAGCGGTCACTCAAATCTAAATGGAAATAGACGCGAGCACTCAAGGGGAAATAAAATACAAACTGAACGCGACAGAGTAATAAATTGACAGCTTGATGGAAAACTCTTGAAAAAAAAACGTGCCGGAAAAATAATGAACGTTGGTTGAAAAGCTTGCTGGGGAAAATAATTGAGTCCTAACAGCTTGCGAGGCACAAAAGAATGAAGGCAAATGGAAGTTTTATGAAAAAAAGTTTTAATATATGCGGTGAAAAGCGAAGGTTGGATGGGAGCCAGAGTGAGGACGAAAAAAATAAAAAATGTAATGTATGCGTTTTAGAAGTGAAGAAATAATGGAGTGTAAAACTATGAGGAAAATGTAAAAGTGGCGATAGAGTGGTCAAGCATAACGAACGTAAATATTAATGTAGTGAATGAAATTAACATGTCATCACTACGAATTCCGAACCGAATGGTGGTAACATGGGTGAGAAAATAGCGCCAAGGATGAAATGAAGACAGGTACTCAAGTTTTCGTTATGTAGTAAATCCTTCGACCATGTTTTACTCATATAAGGAAGCAAAAAAACACGAAAATGTAGAAATATCTGAAACGAAAGACGAGAAAAAAAAACAAAAAAACAAGAGAATGCTGAAATATTTGAAAAGAAACACGAGAAAACTAAACACATCTATTATTCTAACTAGAGACAACGTAATAAATTAAACCTTTGCCGAGACCTTTAACACCTTGACCTTTCCTGTTCCATTACGTTTAGCAGTAGGAGGTACATACCACTGAGTGGCAGAAGGCTTTGTGGTCTGACTCGTAAACAACAAAACAATGCCGTTCTTTCATAAAGTGTGAAATGTGGTGGTGTTTGGCAACTCCAACCTCTGTCTCCACATCACGTAGAAGACGTATACTAATTACTGCGTCTTGATTAGAAGCGAGAGGACCTAGAGAGAAAGACAGGCTTGCGGATCGAAGGTAGTGCGGCCAGAAGGAGAAAAGACGCTGTGAAGAGGGACTGGGAAAGTTAAGTAGAGTGGAAAGATTAGTAGACGAGCAGAAGTAGATCGAACGAGAGAAAACGAGATACATCTACAGCGGTGCGACGGAGCGAAAGCAAGAGAAAATAAGATATATAATAGTGAAAGCAGTGGGAGAAAACGCAGTTAGATTTACAGAAAAGTTATTCAAGAAAAGAAACCCATGAAAAAACCCCACTAGACATTTATTTATTGACGCAACTCAGCGGGAAAAAAAGCTGAAAAAAAGGACAATGTAACTAGCAGAGAGAAAGAAATTCACGACCATTGTGACGAAAAGAATAAAAGCAGTAAGAGCAGAGAGAGAGAGAGAGAGAGAGAGAGAGAGAGAGAGAGAGAGAGAGAGAGAGAGAGAGAGAGAGAGAGAGAGAGAGAGATAGAGAGAGAGACGAACGAAGAAAAGGCACATTGAATGAAGACAACATCAGGTAAGATAGGCGAAATGACACGGTGGCTATGGCATTTGTCTGATGGCTACTTTTGGTAACACTTCGACGCTTATTTCTTAATTTGAATAAATCCTGATTTTGGTGAAGATAAATAGAACAGGCACTAAGATATTTTAAGTACTCGAGCACTCATTTTTTCTCTTGTTGGTATCTTGATGTCATTCTCTAAACTTACGTCAGGTAATTATACGTATTTAGATCGAGAAGCCATAACAGTCAAAAGGTTATGCTTTGTAGTGCATCTTGGTGAAGGAGAGACTGACAGAAAATAGAAGAATAAAGGAATACACGAGAACAACACAGGGACCTTTGTTGATATTTATATATAGCTAGGGTGTTTTCTGTATATTTACTGCTAATGATAAACAGTGTGTGGGAGAACAGGGGAGCAGCTAGAATGTGGGCGTAACACTTTCACCTTCATGTAATGAGAAATAACTTCCTAAATTACGTCTTTCTGAAGGGGAGAGCGAAATGTGTCCAATCTTAACTTCGGAACTACTTTCTGATTCTTCCTATTGTGCCTATCATACTTTTGCTTCTCCTTTGGACGAGTTAATGGCGCCGCTTTATGAAAGAAAAATTTTTGGAACCGTAAATGAAATAGAAGGAGTCAACTGGTTATTATAATTGTACCTCTCATTTTAACGATGCTGTAGCGTTAAATTACAATGCTGAAAGTTTCGAAACCTTATTGGTGTGGAAAAGTAGGACTCACCTTCAAGTGTTCCATCTTGGGGTTGCTCCTGATCAGAGCTCTCATTGCGGGGCTCAGGCTCGGACGGGGCGGGTCTGGCGGGGGGGGGAGGGGTTGGAACGCAGGAAAAGGAGATGGAAGGAGTAATAAGAAACAAAAACAAGTTACACTGCCAAGAGAACTAGGAAATTTTACTGACAAGAAGAAAATATTAATCTGAAGTGAAAGAACCAGAAATAAGTGGGTTAGAAATTATTGTGAGTGAAAGATAATTAGATAAGTTTAAAGAGGAGTCTGCGAGAGAATCTAGCTGTGAGTGTGGCTCCAGACAGACATACATGATGGATGAGGGTGTCTAATAATGCTGCACCTTTAGGGAACCTGAGACTATAAAGGGAGGTAGTAATGATATAGTGAGGGACGAAATAAACCAAGGGCGGCGAGGCGGAGATGGATAGGAGGAGAGATGTACCAGCGACGTGATGAGGCAGCGGGAAGAGAGAGGATCAGGGTGAGGGAGGAGCGGATGACAGTATGAGGCTGAGTGATGTACAGTGAGAAGAGATGGGAAATGTTTTGTTTGTGTGTATCTCTCTCTCTCTCTCTCTCTCTCTCTCTCTCTCTCTCTCTCTCTCTCTCTCTCTCTCTCTCTCTCTCTCTCTCTCTCTCTCTCTCTCTCTCTCTCTCTCTCTCTCTCTCTTTCTCTCGTTGTGTGTGTGTGTGTGTGTGTGTGTGTGTGTGTGTGTGTGTGTGTGTGTGTGTGTGTGTGTGTGTGTGTGTGTGTGTGTGTTATTCAGTGATCGTATTAAAGGATAAGTTTAGCATTATGGCGTGGACTAGTTTGGTCTGGAGTTGATAATTATAATTCCCTGTGTAATTTTACCTCATGTCCTGAGCTAGACGTGTCAGGTGATAAACGGTGGCATTCTAGGCGCGTTCAGGTGTGCATGGAAGTGTCTGGCTGAGATATTGTCAAGGAGAAGGTAAATAAAGCGAAACTGAGGCGGATCCAGTAGAAAAGAGGGGCATTTCCTCCAAGATTACTGACCTGAGACTTAGTGGAAGGAGATAAATGAAGGACAAGGAAACTAGAGAATTGCTGGCACTTAAAGGAATGGAATTACATGTAAGTATTTAGGGTAAAATGTTAGTGGGAATCTATTTTTGGCCGTGTTTTGTGGCTAGCTGTTAGATGGATTACATAAATAGTTAAGTCATGGAATAGAGATAGATTTGCATTGTATAGTGAGAAAAAAAATATAAAATTGCTGGAGAAGAAAAGTAGACAATACAAATTTTAAGCGAAAGGAGAAACAGAAAGACCGAATGAAAATTTAAGCTGAAAGAGAAAGGGAGAGGTAAAACGTAAAATGACTGGGAAAGGAAGAAGAAGAAAGAGAGAGACTAAACTAAAAGGGAAGCAAAGTAATGGTAAGGAAAGTGGAATTTTAAGAGCAGTGAAGGGTGTTTCTCTAAGCCGGGAGGGTATGCTGGGGAAGACTCCTGCAGAGCCCCGTTTGGCGGTAGAGCGAAGATCCAGGGGGCGTCTTGAAAAATCCCACTGAGTCACATTTCTTTGATAGTTTATTTATTTATTCATTCAATGGCTGTTTTTATGACACTGTGAACTTTTCTTAATTCGTTTTCTTTTTTCAGTGATTCTGTTTCTTTCGTTTATTTGTCCACCACTCCAAACTTTTTCTATTTCGTGGTTTTATTTCTTATCTCGTTTCCGGTGAAGATGCAAGAAAATGTTTTTGTTCTGGTTTACTTTCACTGTCATCACTCGTATGGTCTCCTTCATCATGTTCTCGTATCCCTCATCTCATTTCCCCCTTAGGTTCTGTACATTTTTCTCTCTTGAAGTTATAAAATGGAACCACGTCTCACTGAAGGAAATGTATGTGTTGTTATTCCTGATAAAAAAATAATGAGAATATGGTACACACACACACACACACACACACACACACACACACACACACACACACACACACACACACACACACACACACACACACACACACACACTTAGAAGTCACCCCAATGAAAAGAAAAAAGAAGGCACGAAAAGAACTGTAAGCCAGACCAGTGAATCAGTAACGTAAATAGTGACCTAGTTTCCTTTTAATCTCAACAACCAGCATCGCAGGACACAAAAAGCCAGTCTGAGCCGCCCCTTCTCCCTCGTCCCCATACCTCCGTTGAAAAATACCTTCCGTAAACAACCGAACGACGTTGTTGATGCGCACTGCACCAAACAAATACGAGAGAAAAATGTATATGAATCACCGTTGGATTATGAGCACGATGAATTGTCGAGTAACCAAGAACTAGATGAAAAGAAAGAAAAAATAAACTGAAAACTAACAGGAATTAATGAAAGGTGTAAAAGAGACAAAAAATTTACAAAAGAGAATTGAATGAGTGTAGAAGAAAAGACGAACACGACCTCACGAACAGTAAATGAAAGAAAGGATGAAATATGCTGATACAAAACTACATGAAGAGAGACACCAGGATCTAAGCACTCAATCGATCAACCCGAAAAGACAAAAAAAAAAAAAAAAAAAAACAGCAAATGAAATACGGAAAGGAAAGCAAGATAGGACAATGTGTGCGTGTGTGTGCGGGTGCAAGATGAAATAATGAAACAGCCACCAACCCGGGTGACAAGAGGACCTCATAAACTATGAAATGCGCGGCGAAAGTCAACTAATAAAGGACTAGAAAAGAAATTATCTCCCGAAGGCAACATTGTCCTTCAAAAGTCTGCTCTCTTCCTCCTCCTCCTCCTCCTTCTATTCTTTATATACTGGGCGTCTTAGGGAGGCACCACACTTCTCACAGGCAGAGAAGTGTCTAGATTCGATGACTTCTGAGGAAAATGTTAGATGGAAGAAAGAGGATGGATGTGGAAGAGGAGGAGAAGGAAGTCGATAAAGTGTATAAGGAAAGAAGAAGGAGGAGATGGGTGAAGTGTATAAGGAAAGGAGGAGAAGGAGGAGGAGGCGGAGGCGGAGGAGGAGGAGGAGGAGGAGGAGGAGGAGGAGGAGGAGGAGGAGGAGGAGGAGGAAGAGGCGGAAGAGGCGAAGGCGGAGGAGGAGGAGAAGAAGAAGAAGAAAAAGAAGAAGAAGAAGAAGAAGAAATGGTAAAAGAAAAAAAAGTATGAAGTAAGAAGAGGACGCGGACATTTTTATAATGAACATGTGAGAGAGAGAGAGAGAGAGAGAGAGAGAGAGAGAGAGAGAGAGAGAGAGAGAGAGAGAGAGAGAGAGAGAGAGAGAGAGAGAGAGAGAGAGAGAGAAAGAGAAATGGAAACAAAGGATATGAAAAAAATTGAGAAAAGAGGGTTTTTAACATTTCCATCAAGGTTTTTCCATCAGGTAAACAGAGGCAGCATCCTTTTGAGAATTCTTTGTGGAAGCGAGATGAAAGATGTGATGTGGATGAGCAGCGGGACCTTAGCCTGCTGTTTTTGACCTGAGGGAGTACAGAGGTCATGTTTGGCCAGGTAAAAATAACACACACACACACACACACACACACACACACACACACACAGAGAGAGAGAGAGAGAGAGAGAGAGAGAGAGAGAGAGAGAGAGAGAGAGAGAGAGAGAGAGAGAGAGAGAGAGAGAGAGAGAGAGAGAGAGAGAGAGAGAGAGAGAGAGAGAGAGAGAGAGAGAGAGAGAGAGAGAGAGAGAGAGAGAGAGAGAGAGAGAGAGAGAGAGAGAGAGAGAGAGAGAGAGAGAGAGAGAGAGAGAGAGAGAGAGAGAGAGAGAGAGAGAGAGAGAGAGAGAGAGAGAGAGAGAGAGAGAGAGAGAGAGAGAGAGGCCATGAAATAGTGTGACTGTTCCTTCCTCCGCGTCGAACAAGTTAGTGAAAGATGTGAACTTCCCTTATCAACAGAGAGAGAGAGAGAGAGAGAGAGAGAGAGAGAGAGAGAGAGAGAGAGAGAGAGAGAGAGAGAGAGAGAGAGAGAGAGGGAGGAGGGGGAGGGAGGAGAGAAAATTTGGTTGGAGTGAAAATGAATGGCAGACTGTCACACTAATATGACGTCCTCTAGTGTGACTCGGGGCATAATATATATATATATATATATATATATATATATATATATATATATATATATATATATATATATATATATATATATATATATATATATATATATATATATATATATATATATATATATATATATATATATATATATATATATATATATATATATATATATATATATATATATATATGTAACACCTGAGGCAGCATTTTTCTTTTTACATTTCTTATAATTAAAATGTACAGTTGTGAAGAAAAGTTGCCGAACACACACTTAGGATATTCCAATTTCCAGCAACCCTTTCTGTCGTGCACTTGAGGTACTCACATTTCATCGCTAACAAAGAGCTTTTCCAGGAACACTTCCAAGCGAGGTACGTATTAACTAGCATTATTTATTCGTCCTTTCACCCAGCTGCTTTCACATTCTTGGAAGTGTTGGTGTATACTCTCACAACTTAGTGAAGCGCTTATAATTTAAGTAAAGAATTGGAACGTTTTTATTTGATCTAAGACACAAAAGACATGTGAAACGGACTTCTGCTAAGCTCCGTCTAAGCTCCTCAAAATGTGTACGTGAAATGAACTTTTACATGTTATTCTAAGAGTTATTTGATCTTAATTTAACGATTAAGTGAAAGGATATTTTTTTTTTATTCAACACGGAAAAAAAAATGTGAAAAATTTGCTGCAAGTTTTGTTTAACCTTTCCAAACTGTGTAGGTGAAATTAAGTTGTTTGCATGTCTTTCCAAATACTATTCGACCTTAATTTAACGATTCAGAGTAAAAGAGTGGGACATATCTTTCTTATTCGACAGAAAAAAAAAGACGTGAAAGAGTTCTCAAAGACTGTAGGAGATTCTCAAAGTCTGTAAGTGAAATGAACTCTCTTTCATGTCATTTCAAGTTCCATTCCACCATAATTTAACGACCCTGAATAAAAGATTAAAACATTTTCTTTAATCTAACACAGAAAGAAAAAAAAATAAGTGAAAGAAGTTCTGCGAAGCTCCGTCAAAGCTTCTCAAAGTCTGTTGGTGAAATTAATTCCTTTACGTGTCATTTCAAGTGATATTCCACCCTGCGTAGCTACGAGTGCGTCACCATCGTGTTCTAAGCATAGCCCGCCGTCACAGTGATAGTGGGGAGGTGGCGCCTTGTGACACCTGTCGGGCCGTGTTCGTGTGCTCTGTGAGGGAGGAGGGAGGAAATCACACCTGGTTGGCACGCAAGAGAGAGAGAGAGAGAGAGAGAGAGAGAGAGAGAGAGAGAGAGAGAGAGAGAGAGAGAGAGAGAGAGAGAGAGAGAGAGAGAGATGAAGCTAGATTGAAAAAAAATAGACAAATACAGAGAAGGAGACTCGCAGAATAAACACCCAAATGCAGAGCCCGGTGAAAAAGAAATAGAGGTACATGCCCTTTGAGAGAGAGAGAGAGAGAGAGAGAGAGAGAGAGAGAGAGAGAGAGAGAGAGAGAGAGAGAGAGAGAGAGAGAGAGAGAGAGAGAGAGAGAGAGAGAGCAGGAACTTACATACAAAGGAGCCATTGAAATAACAGTAACTTCAATGAGGACGAATGAGAAAGACATGACAAGAAGTGGAGGCATTCAAGAGAACCGTCCTGTTTAAAAAGAAGTCGTAGTTAGGAAAGGAAAAAGGAAATGAAGAAGGAAAATCTAATTACTGGGGAAAAATACGTTACTTTAATGAAGAAAGAAAAAAAAAAGGAAATTTCTAAGGGAGTTTGTTGATTCAACGTGAACCTAAATGATTTGTGAGGAATTCTAAGGAAGGGATAGTCTGTCTTATGTCGGTTTTTTTTTTTGTTTCCTTATTTATTTTGTTTATTTTCGCCCGCAACCCACGCGTCAGTTTTGGCAGACGCGCATGTATTTTTTTTTTCTTCTTTTTTTGTGACATTTCTGTTTTCTTCTTTTTTTAGGTTAACTCCACTTTTGCGAACTTTATTTCAACTGTCACGTACTGCCCCATGCTCGTCTGTTTTCACACACACACACACACACACACACACACACACACACACTAGTAGGATTAATCTTTTCCTCTCCATTTATCATTGTTGTCACTGTTAGGAAAAGAAGAAACTTGTAATTTTACTATTACTACTACTACTACTACTACTACTACTCTCTTGACCTTCACCAGTACTCCCATCACCATCACTTAAACAATATAACTACTACTATCAAATGCCATCAGGAATCTCTTACATAAACAGCAAATCCACTGAGACATCTGCCAGACCAAACCTCGTGTTCCAAGCCTTTCCTCTAGTGACCATTAAGTATTCAGCTCCATGCCTTCTACTGTTACCCCAACCTTCCTTGGCAAATTCCTCTTTCTGCTCCTCCTCCTCCTCCTCCTCCCCCTTCTCCTTCTCCTTCTCCTTTTCCTTCTCCTTCTCCTTCTCCTTCTCCTCCTCCTCCTCCTCCTCCTCCTCCTCCTCCTCCTCCTCCTCCTCCTCCTCCTCCTCCTCCTCCTCCTCCTCCTCCTCTTCCTCCTCCTCCTCCTCCTCCTCCTTTCATCATTCTGCCCTCCCTTCTACCTACCTCTTTCCTCCCTCCCCTCACGTCTCCTTCCCCTCATTATCACCTGTTCCTTCCCCTCACCTTTTCCTTCTCCTACCTTCAACCAGAGAGCCCCAGAAAATAGGGAAGGGGAAGGTGATAAGGAAGGGAGGATAGGAGGGCGAACTGCGACAATGGTGTGGATATTGGAAATGTTCTCGTATTCTCTCGTTTAACTTTTGCATCCATGGGAGTTTTAGGGCAAAGTGGGTGTTTGTATGTTAATGAGGAGGGAGCAGTGGGGTTGTGGTGGACAGTTCTGTGAGTGGTGTGGGTGGAAGGGAAGAAAATAGAAGGATAATTATGCTCTCTGAAACACACACACACACACACACAGAATGATTGATAACTTCCGTTTGGTATTGTTGCTACCCTAGGAGATAACTTATGTTTATGTGTGTTGGGGGCGGAAAAGTGTGTGTGTGTGTGTGTGTGTGTGTGTGTGTGTGTGTGTGTGTGTGTGTGTGTGTGTGTGTGTGTTGGTGTGTTTGGAGATATATTATTCCTTGTTACATGCTTAACGGACACACACACACACACACACACACACACACACACACACACACACACACACACACACACACACACACACACACAGCTCACACCCTGGTAACCGATTTAAAGGGGAGCACCTGACGTTGCCTTTACAAAAGCACCGTGGTTCTCTCTCTCTCTCTCTCTCTCTCTCTCTCTCTCTCTCTCTCTCTCTCTCTCTCTCTCTCTCTCTCTCTCTCTCTCTCTCTCTCTCTCTCTCTCTCTCTCTCTCTCTCTCTCTCTCTCTCTCTCTCTCTCTCTCTCTCTCTCTCTCTCTCTCTCTCTCTCTCTCTCTCTCTCTCTCGACGTTCTGAAATACACCGACGATCTTATTTCCTCGGCAATATTCATAATTCTTTACATCGATATTTTACTCCTGACTCGTGCAATATTTTTCTGTGAAGTGAAAGGCCGCAGATTTCGGGAGCTTGCGGACACACACACACACACACACACACACACACACACACACACACACACACACACACACACACACACACACACACACACACACACACACACACACACGGGGATTCAAAGTAAGATTGTGCACTACCTACATGTCAGGGCATTTTTTCTTTGTTACCTTGGTGTCTATCCTTGACCCAGCCTGCGACCGCCGCCCTTCTGTTTTGCAAAATGTCAAGGGCCACTTTTGTCAAGACGTGGAGAGAAAGGACATGGTGTATCCCCGTTCCACTTTCCTTTTTTTTTTTTTTTAGCTTTTTAGAAAGGACAATTTGATTAGGAAAATGCCACGCCTGTGAGTGAGTGGCGGAATTGGGTTATTGGAGGTAAAAATGTGTTGTTTTGAGGTGACGGATGTGTTTATCTCCTTTTTTCTGTCAGTTTTATTGTTTTTTTTTTGTAATCATGTGTTGTTCTTGTCAGAGGAAAAAAAGATATTGCGTCATAGCGTCATTTTTAACTGTATCTTTTTTTGTATAGTTACGTACGTCATTTGCTTTTTATCGTGGATTTCACCATATTTACTTATTTATCTGGCTATCCGTCTGTGTGTCTGTCTATCTATATGTCTATCCATCTATCTATCCACTTATTTTATTTCTATTTGCTTGTTTGTCTTTTCGCTATCGGGTGCTGCGTTACTCAGTGATGATATAATAAACTCAGGAGGTCTGCGGACGTTGTTCTCTAAGCTTCTCTAAGGATTACGGTTAAAAATAGACACAGTACCTGAGAGTTCACGGCCTTCTGAGCCTCACTGACATCGGGGGTCTCGACTTTATTGCTCCTTATTTTTAGGGAAGGTTCAGTGCCATGTATAAGTTAGTTACAGTTAGTGATAGTAGTAATAGTGGTGGTGGTGGTGGTGGGGGGAATGTAGTAGTAGTAACAGTAGTAGTAGTAGGTAGCAATAGTAGTAGTAGGAGGAGTAGAAGGAGGACAATGATTAAAACAAGGTCAAGGGGAAGTAAAAAGAAGCAGAAAGGAGCAGAATGAAGAATAAGACGAAAAGAAAAAAACTAAAGGAAAAGAAGACTAGGAGGAAGAGGACGAAAAGCAAAGAAAAATAGTTCCACTCAGGATAGGTGGATGAAGAAAATAATCTCAGAGTTTAGTCGGGAAGAAGCGAAGACACAAAATCCCAAGGAAAGTGAGCAATAAAAGAAATATTAAACAAAGAAAAATAAAAGCACGAGAGATTGCAAAACAGGGAAAGTTAAAGGAGAATAAACTAGAAAGGGGAAAAGAAAATAGGGTCTGTACAAAATCCCAACAATCGTGGTGCAAGAATGAGAGAGAAAAAGGAAAAGAAAGTAAAGTATGAGTAATTTCTCAGAACACAGAGAGATGGAGGAGCTGATGCTAGAAAGAAACTTATTTTGGGAGAGGAGAGGAGCAGTGCAAGAAAAACAAAACTCTTGAGACGAAATGAGGAAAACCACGATGAGGGAAAATACATATATAAAAGTAAGAGCTACACAAAAATGAGATGCTAAGGAAATTATAAGAGCCTGAATGATTTTATATAAGTGCAGGAGGAACGTATGAATAGAAGAAGAGGTTAAATAAATAAGTGCACGACTAACACACACACACACACACACACACGAGGAAAGAAAAGCAAGAAAATTATGATACGAACCGGAATTATTTGAAGGGAAAAATACAAGTTTACAAGTAGAAAATTACTGTTAAAAAGAAAGAAAAATGGGGAAACGATGAAGAAGTAACACAAAGATTTTTCCTTCATACGATATTGAAATACTTGAAGAGGAAAAGTGTACCTATGAAAAGGGTGGATGTAAATTTAAGGAGGAAGTGGAGGGTGAAAGTGGTGTGAAAAGAGAGAAAGGCGTGGGTGGGTGAGGGTGAGTGATGGATGTGCCGCCCCTGGTGCTGACGGTGACGAGGACAACTTGATGCCTCATAGCTCACCCACCGGGACCTGACCTCAATTTTAGGATTCCACTACTCCAGGACTTAACACTTCGTCACTGAAACACCCAACGTTTTAACACTTCACTACTGCAACACCCAACATATTAGCACGTCACTACTGCAACACCCAACATTTTAACATTATCGCTGCAACACCCAACATGTTATCGCGTCATCACTGCAACACCCAACATATTAACACGTCACTACTGCAACACCCAACATTTTAACATTATTGCTGCAACACCCAACATATTAACATTCCACTGTAAGACCCATCATTTTAACACTTCACTACTGCAACACCCAACATGTTAACACTATCGCTGCAACACCCAGCGTTTTAACACTTCACCACTACAACACCCAACATATTAACACGTCACCACTGCAACACCCAACGTTTTAACACCACCACTGCAACACTCAACATTGTAATAATTCATCACTGCAACACCAAACGTTTTAACACTTCACTGCAACACTCAACGTTTTAACACCACCACTGCAACACTCAATATTTTAACAATTCATCACTGCAACACTTTAACACTGGAGCACTGCAACATTCTAACGCATTTTGCTAACACGAATTGACTTTTATTCTAACACTTCAGCACTCTAAACGTACAGTTTCTAGTCTGACCTTTACTCTAAGGCTTAAACACTAACACACTCATTCTTCAACGTGATCTTCTCTGCTTTAAAACTCTAATGTACCTATTCCTCAATTTGACCTTCATTCCAATACTCCATCACTCTAAACTATTCATTCCTCAATCTGACATTCATTCTAACGCTGTAACACTAGTACAGTCATTTCCCAGACAGCTCTTCCCAACATTTCAGCCACTTAACACTCATTGCCCCCAACCTGGCTTCTCTTTTAATGCTCCAACGCGCTAACAAGCTCATTTCCAAAGGTGAGTGAGTCTGTCCGTCTCTCTCTCCTTGCCTCTTAACACATATTTTTTTAATCTTCCCAAAACGAAATCGCACAGTTTTTGTAGACTCTACGCCACTCATTTCACCTAAGTCGTCATAACTTACTTGATAATTGTGAAAGGGAGGGTATAAGGAAAAAAATAAAATTAGTAAAGCAAAAATATAACTCCTAAATAATTGGCTGCTGTAAGCGGATCAGACTAACCATTACTTGAACTGAAAAATTATTCGATGTTTTCGTCAGACTCTGAGCAGCGAGCGAGGCTTCTAGTCAGTGGCGGAAAAACAAATTGTTGCACAGCCGCTGACGCTCTTGAAAAATTGTCAGAACAAGGAAGGCTTATTTTTCAAGCCCTGCCCAAGATAATCACATGTTGCAGTTATTGCATATCACGCCGTTCTGCCTCATATGTTTGTGTCCAGGGTTCCGGATAACGTAATAGTGGCGATGGAGGACGTAAATAAGAAATAGGAGGGAGATATAAAGTCTGCACGCGAGGAAAGTTAAGTCTGGTGTGACGGAACGAGGAGAGAGGGAGCGTCTTGCTGCTTAATGGGAGCGATTATTTTTGATGAGCAGTGAAGTTCCTGAAATGGAATGGAGTCCTCAGTAGTTCTTCCAGGAGCTAGTGGCTCTCATACCGCCATGAAAATATAGATAAAGAATACAGACGGAATTCGCAGCGTCCACACGAGGCATTGTGTCGCGTGTGGGATGACACCTTCCGCAAACAACTTAACGAGGTATGCTCAGCAGGAAATATATCTTCTTTCTTCGATACTCTCATGATTAGTGGGGCCAGTGTTTATACTAAAGTCACTGAGTTTGCAGTTCATTCTTTCTTTTAAACTCACTTTAGATTATTTGAAAAATGTTGTGCTTGAGTTGCAGAGGAGGAGCGAGATAGGAAGACTTGAGAAAAGCGGCAGGAAAAATGAAGCATGAAAAATATATGAAGGAAAGATGGAAACTTTGAGAGAGAGAGAGAGAGAGAGACAAAGAGGAGAAAGGATGAGACAGCTATTGGGCGAGGGGCAGGAAGAGGAAGAAGGTAGGTATGGAACGCGAGGCAGGATGAATAATGGAAGAGGAGGTAGTGATGCGCGCGGCCGTGTGAGGCAGGTAGGGATTTTGGACAACTTGGTGGTGCAAGGTAGGACAAGATGTGAGGTCCAGGCAGCACCCTTCTCTTGCCTTCCAACCCTCGCCTGAATTCTTTACCAAGCACAGCGGTAAATTTCGTACCTTGCATGATAAATGATCCTCAGATTAGAGGTTCTGTACTGGACGGCGAAATTGATTAGACATGCAAATATTGATCACACTTCATTGTTTTTTTTACAGTCTTAGTCATAAATCGATTAACACTTTACATTCACTTCTTTTGCGTCTTTTGCGTCTTTTATTCTCAATGTCTCGTATCTGTCAATTGCCACCACAAACCTGGCAACTGAGTGACTATGTAATTATGAGCAAATCCGAGGACTCGAGACTGAAAGAAAACATGAAACACATTGGAAGTGACTGCAAGATTATTCTACTTTTGATCGCCACTATATCCTTGTTTCTCTCCAGCCTGGGATCATATCTACATTTACGCACGCACTTTCTCCTCACGTACAGTAAATCTCAATATAGTGGAATGAAACGCTATTAGTCTTAACTATTCTCCTCTCATAGTTAACTTTTCTCTTCAGGTTAATTGTACCCTTTCTTTCGTTCTTCTCCTCAGCGCTCACTTCCCCGTCTTTATTGCAACGGGTTTCCACGGATTCTCTTCTAAAAATGCGTAGTGTGTCTTGCTCTTTCACGCCGCTTATTACACATTATCTCGCCTCTTCATCACAACGTACAAGTTTTATCTCTGTATCTCCGCTCCTTCATCCCCTTTACTGGAAAGATCTGCTTAGAAAAAACTGTCATCCTCATATTTTTTTCTGTCTGTCTGTCTGTCTGTCTGTCTGTCTGTATGTATGTATGTATGTATGTATGTATGTCCCTGAGTGTCTGTCTGTCCATCTGTCTGTCTGACTATTTTTCTGTCTGTCTTTTCTGTCTTCGTGTCTGTCTCCCACCCTTCCCTCCCCCTCTCTCTCTCTCTCTCTCTCTCTCTCTCTCTCTCTCTCTCTCTCTCTCTCTCTCTCTCTCTCTCTCTCTCTCTCTCTCTCTCTCTCTCTCTCTCTCTCTCTCTCTCTCTCTCTCTCTCTCTCTCTCGTTCTTTTGTTCCTTTCTCTGCTACTGAGACTTTTATCAAAGGGATATTGGTTTATAGACTATACACATAACCGAAGTCCATTTTTTATTTCTTAGGCTTGACATTTTTGTGTGTTCGAGTTGAGTGGAACGCGGAACACATGCAGTTTAACCTCATTTTTTACCTGTCCCTTTCTGTCCTCCCCCTAACAGTGGAATGCAAAAAACCTGCAAGTAAAACAAAAAAACATGTGACGCAGGTGAAGTTGTCAGGTGAAAGGAATGAGGAATGGTTGAGGACAGCACAGGTATGAGACACAGTTTGAGGCAGGTGGGTTAGGTGACTAGTGGAGGTGTGGAGAGCAAGTGAGTGAGGGAAACACGTAAAAGTATTTGACTGAGTGGTGTGTGGTGTGAGGTGGAGGATGAAGCTGGTGGCTGTGCTGGAGGTGGATCAATGAAAGGTTAGTGTAAGGATAGGATATGTAAACGGAAAAAAAATAAATAAATGGACAGCGAAAAGTAAAGCTGGTGGATGTGTTGTGAATAATATAAAGTGAAGGATGATAATGGTGAGTGCTCCGCAGGTGGATACGATATATAAACAGGTAAAAGTGAATGGATAGTGAATAAGGTGTGGTGTGGATGGTGTAAGGATGGAAGGATGGATAAAACTGAGTGAGTGAGAGACAAGTGTAAGGAGAGGACATAAAGACAAGCGCTGGGAAGAGAAATAAAAACGTGGAGAGGAACGTGAGAGAAAAGAGTTGGTGTTGTGTGTGAATAGTGTTTGGTGGAGGGCGAGGCTGACAGGTGTCCTGAGGGTGTAGAAAGACGACATAGAGAGAAGTGAAGGGTAACATAAGAGGGTGAGAATAAGAGTAACATGAGAGAGTAGTATATAAAGTAACGTAAGAAAGTAACCATAAAAATAACGTAATAAAGTAAGAAGAATAAGAGCAACATAAGTGGATAAACATAGAAGCAACGTAAGAGTAAGAATAATAGTAACATAAAGTAAGACACAAGACATAAGAGTAATTAAATATAATACGCATAAAAGAAGAATAGTAAATATAAAAGTAACGTAAAAAGTAAACATAGTAACTTAAGAGAGTAAGCATGAGTAATGAAAGATAGTGGGAAAAAAGAAAGTAAAAATAGAAGAAGAGGAACCATAAAAGTGCAACGTGCAGATAGAGAAGGTGGAGTAAGAGGTTGCTGGGTGTGGTAGGGATGGCCGAGTCCAGGGCAGGTGCAGGTAAGGGACACACAGGCGGTCAGCATATCGGTTGGTGCGCCTTTAACGTCAGCCTCTTCCATGAGACTCGTGTTCCTTGCCTCTCCTTCCATCCCCCCTCCCTCACTCCTCGCTCCCAGAGCCCACCCTTAACTTTCTTATCTCAGAGGCGAAGAAAAGGAAAAATATACGAAGAAAAGACTCTAGAATGATTGTCACTATGCCGCCTTGGTTCTCCTAAATTATGCTGATGTGTTTTTTTTTTTTCTTTTCTTGTGTTCGTGACTCTTTCTCTGTCTGTCTTTTCCTAACGCGCTCTCATAAATTTATATTTTTGTTGCTTTAGAATTGTGCTGCCATATATCTTTCTCGTGCACATTTCGCAGCCTTGCCTTTTTGTTTTATTTCCATGTTTGTCGGAATTTATTTTACGTCGTATTCACCTTCATTTTTTTCCCCTGGTCATTCCCTTGTTTTTCCCCTCCCCTCATTTTTTTGTGAGTGTTGATCTTCCTCTTATTTCGTGTACCGTACATTCCATGATTTTTTTTGTTTTCATATAATTTGTGTCTAATTATGAATTCTCCCTTACTTGTTTTCTCCGTTCTTTTTTTTTTCTCTTTCTTTCATCTAGCAATCCAAAATTTTCTTCCTCCTTTATTCCTTTTACTCTTATTTCTTCTCCCACGGCCTTCCCATCCCACACTCACAGTCTCCTACCTATCCAACATTTTCTCCCTCTTTCCCTCCCTCTCCCACCTACTTGGTCTCACATTTCTTTTCTGTCCCAGACTCACAAGCGACTCTAGCTTTCTTTCACTTTTTCACTTTTTTCTCATCGTAACAGTTTTTTTTTTAAGTTTTAACCTAACCGAACTTATGAACAAAGACTCGCACTCACACCGGCACTTACGCGCCCTCCTTTCCACGTCTCAATACCAAGATTAGGCAGCGCAGTTAAAAAAAGGGGAGCTAAAAACATATCCAGAGGGAAGATTTTCATACCACCACAGTTTACTTATCGACTCGTCTCTTTCTGGGGCGTGTTAGCGGCCTCGTGTTGCTGCCTCGAGTTAGGGTTTATGCTGTTCTCTTCCCCAGTAGAAGCCACGGTCACTGACTTTGTAGACAGTGTAATGGAACAGTGTTTTGAGTTTGGAGATGCCGGGGCTTCTGTGTGTGTGTGTGTGTGTGTGTGTGTGTGTGTGTGTGTGTGTGTGTGTGTGTGTGGAAGAGGATTACAAAGGATTACAAGCTGATCATCGTTAGGCAGTTTGATTTCACTCCTATGCACTGACAATTACTATTATAGAAAGGTTATTACCATAGAGGGTTTATTGAAGAAAGAGGAGAAAAAAATGGTGAAGGGGGAGGATCACAGACTCACAACTACAAACCTACTGGTCCCCATGAGGTTGTTTGGGTTTTATTACACTATTTAATATAAAGTGAGAGATACAGAACAGCAAAGGAGGAAGAGGAAGAGGATTAAGAGGAGGAGGAGAGAAGACGAAAATAAAAAAAACATGAAAGAAGAGGAGTGAATGAGGAGAATGAGGATCGTGAACGACGTTAATAAAGAGAAGGAAAAAGGAGATCGTGAAGAAAAAGACGGAGAGGAGCAGTGGATAAGAAAAAAAAGGATGATCGTGGAATAGGAGGAGGAGGAGAAAATATTTTAGTCTGGGATTTAGTTCATAATTCTTTACGGTTTAGTTTTATGAAGGCAGTTCTTTCCCCCTTTTTTTTTATATATAGCTGCGTGGGTGGCGTGGGAAAAAGCTGAGGGCGGTGATGCGGACCATGGCTTTGCAGAAATGCTCAAAAAGTAAAAGTGAGAGGAATTATAACCAGTCGAGCAATCCAATCCTTTTCAGTGATATGGGGAAGATGATAAACTGCCGCCGAAACTCTATAAATTCTTTTTAAGAGGCTCTGACCAATTGTGAATCGGTTTAGGTGTATTCACGCAGGATATATCGATGAAAAGGTCCAAGTTACACTTTATGTCCTTCAGGGTCATTTTCATTAACCTACAAACTCAAGGTCGCCGGTAGAGATCAGGGCTGCAGGGAACCTTGCTCAGTACGAGGAACGAGTTGCACATTGGTGCATTAACATATAAATCACCTGCCTTGTCTGCATTATGACCCATCCTGTAAGCTTCCACTAAGTAAGACAATACGAGGTTCATCATCATAATGCAGGTGCGCGGATCAGCATGTGTAATAATACTAATGATGATGATGTTACTAATAAATCCACGACAGTACGAAACTGGTTTGTTAAAAAGTAAGAAACCATCTAGCTCATAGGTTTGGGAGTTCCCTTGACCTTAACATTAACGTTACTTGGCTTGATATTAAGATTATGGCCGACTTACTCTCCCCTTAGGATTCAAAGGCCACAGAGGTGATGACTCGCGTTCCTTTGGGTGTTTGCTACTAGAATCAATAAAGCATGAATGAAAATTGTAAATAACTTCCACAACAGATTAATAAATGTAATTGATAGAATGATGAAACGCTTAAGGATATGAGCCTAAGATTATATTTTTATGAGTATATAACCTAACAAAATTTGCGATATAACCTCAGAGATTTTTCACTTTCTTTTACTTGTATTAGAATAATATTTGAACCTAGAATCGGTGAGAAAGGCGTAAATATTGGAACCAACAAGGGAAAGAAAAGCATAAATATTTGAACTACGATGATGAAGAAAGATCGACATGATGTTTACGACTGATGCTGTTCACAGAATGAGTGTGCTTGTGTGTATGTGTTGGTCTGTGGTTGCTATGATTGAAAGAAGACCGTCATGGTGCCTTGTCTCTTCACGGTGGAGGCTGCCGGAAGTGGCCGTGTGTGTGTGTGTGTGTGTGTGTGTGTGTGTGTGTGTGTGTGTGTGTGTGTGTGTGTGTGTGTGTGTGTGTGTGTGTGTGTGTGTGTGAAATATAAATGGTATTTTCAAGGATGTTTAGGATCAGTGCAATAGTGTGGGGCGCAGAATGAGGTAATCAATATTGCCAGGGGAGTGCAGTGGCGCCCCCAAGAGACATTAAAACAACATTGCCCGCTATTTCTCCTCCCTGAGAACCTCCATCCTTGCCTTTACGCTCGTAATGTATATACTGTGTGTGTGTGTGTGTGTGTGTGTGTGTGTGTGTCTTTTTTACACTTATTATTATACCACACTATTATTTTTACTTATTTTACTGTTATTTTTGCTTTATTTATTGTTTTTGTTATGGTAAAATTTGTTTTCTAAGGATTTATTCGTTTATACACACATTTCACGACTGACACTAAAGATTAAAAATGTAACTTTCAAATTATACCTCACTTTTAGATTAACTGGTTGATTTCGTTTTTTTTTTTTTTCATTTATGGTGGTTCTTAGTATGAATGTTGTTTTAGGTCGTCTCTCTCTCTCTCTCTCTCTCTCTCTCTCTCTCTCTCTCTCTCTCTCTCTCTCTCTCTCTCTCTCTCTCTCTCTCTCTCTCTCTCTCTCTCTCTCTCTCTCTCTCTCTCTCTCTCTCTCTGACAGATTTGTATTCGTGAACAGGAAGAAATATTGGCCAGCGCTTGTGTTATCTTGCTCCTTTTTCCACAGATGGCCACACAACATCCACGCGATCTGTCTTTTAGATATGCCGGGTACTCTGTTGCCTGACTGGAAGGCTTGCAGATATCAGGTACAAAGGAGGTAGCAGAAAAGCCTGGCGGGTGCGAGATAGTGTTATGAATCGTTTCCGTCAACATGTATGAGGAGGATGGAGTGTTAAAATTTATAATTCTTTTAATGTAAATGTAAAACTAAGGTGTTGTGCAATTGCAGCTCGTTTTGTCATATGCGTGGGAAGACAAAGAGGCCTGAAGGGTTGAGTGGGAAGTACGACAGAAGTAATGATTATAAGTATAGAAATGTTAAGAATAATAATGCCAGGCGAAAATGAAAAAAAAAAACATATATGTATATAAAAACAGCGTAAATATGTGAATGATGTATATACTGTATGATATGAATGTGAAATGAAAACAGAAGAAAATATATATATGAATGACGGAGGTGGTAAGGAAGTGAAAGACAATAGACAATTCTGAGAGTCATCAAGAAGAATTCATGAAGAAGGGTGGGTGGGGCAACATCAAAAGAGCGATTGTTCCCTGAGACCTGACGTGACATAAGGTGCTGAGGTGAAGGGTGTGGCCAGGGTGAGGAGTAGTAAGAGCCACCGGGTATAAGCTTACCTATGCAACCTGTACTCATCATCCATACACTGTCAGGATATACGAGGGAGGAACACTCGTCCAAAGGCGCATACCGTAACTTTCCTTCGTTATTTTATTTATTTATTTCAACAAACATTCTCCAAAATATTTCCCCTCACGATATATTAATTTAAGATAGGATGGTTTTGGTTAGGTTAGGTTAGGTTAGGTTAGATAAGGTTAGGTTAGCTTAGGTTAGGTAGGTTAGGTTAGGTTAGATAAGATTAGGTTAAGTTAGGTTAGGTTAGGTTAAGTTAGATAAGGTTAGGTTAGGTTAGGTTAGATAAGGTTAGATTAAGTTAGGTTAGGTTAGGTTAGATAAAGTTAGGTTAGGTTAAGTTAGGTTAGGTTAGGTTAAGTTAGGTTAGATAAGGTTAGGTTAGGTTAGGTTAGGTTAGGTTAGGTTAAGTTAGGTTAGATAAAGGTTAGATTAGGTTAGGTTAGGTTAGATAAGGTTAGGTTAGGTTAGATTAGATAAGGTTAGGTTAAGTTAGGTTAGGTTAAGTTAGGTTAGATAAGGTTAGGTTAGGTTAGGTTAGGTTAGATAAGGTTAGGTTAGGTTAGGTTAGATAAGGTTAGGTTAAGTTAGAGGTATGTATCACGTGGGGTAAATTATTAAGGGTTGAAAGTTTCCTGGAAAAATATTCATGGGGAGGCATTTACTTGTGTGCAATGTACATAGAAGAACCGAAAAATATTAGTTGATTGGACTATATTCAAATCCATGTTCTCGTCCCTCTCTCCTTCACTCCTGCATTTTACCCTTATTGGATGAGGAATATTGCCCAATGCATATCCAATTCCAGATTCCAATACAATCCCCTGGAACCCACCGCGGCGAGATATTACCCTGCAGCGTCTTAGTCACTCAGTCCTCGTATTTTGCTTATTACCGACTAATAAAATCGAAGTGTACCTCAAGAAATACTCCGAATCCTTACCTAGATCCCCTACAAACTGTGACTATCCTGAATAACGCCTCCAGCAAGTTTAAATTACGTATCGAGAACTGTTAGAGTTTCTGAAGTGAAGTCCTATTGGAAGAAACCGACGAAATTTTCCTGCCTTAACTGTCTTGATTTGTGGCAATAAAATAAGATAAAATAAATGAAAAAAAGCTAAGGATAGGGCGCTGTCAGATTTTGAAAGATGAAAAAATATAATAGATCTCTCTGAAATGGAATCGGATTGGAAAGAAATCAAGAAATCTTTCTTTCTTAAATTGTTTTGATTCCTTAAAGATAAATAAGAAAAAAAAGACATTTAAAAGGTCACTCACCGAATTTTAAAACTCACAGAAATGATAACAAATCTTTCTGATACGGAGTCGGATTGGGAGGAAATTGTGAAGCCATCTCTCCTTCAATTACCTTCATTCCTCCCGAGAAAAAAAATATAGGTCACTTCCCGATTTTAAAAGTTGCGTAAGGGAAAAAGAAAGAAAACACTTGTCCTTCCTTGGAGCTGAAAAGTTAAGGGGAACTCACTGGAGCGTGAAAAAGTCCAAAAAACTTAACCAGATACTCTTGAAAGTATCACAAATAATAATCATGATGGAAGGAAGGAAAAGATACAAATAACAATAAAATAGGAAAAAAAATCTCTAAAGGATAAAGTCTAGAAAGAATTAAAACACAGAATGCATCACAAAAAAAAAAAAAAAACACGAAGGGAGAACAGGGAGTGACAATATAACTTTTCATGGGTCTCCGATAAGCTACAGTAATCTAAACAAACAAACCTAAGATACTGAAGGCGATATCTGATAAGAATAAGAATATATGATAAGAGAGTGGGTTGTAACAAGGAGTAACTGGGAGTAACAATATTAACTTTCATGAGACACCGATAAGCTACAGAGACGTAAGATACTAAAGGCGATATTTGATAAGAATATATGATAAGAGCGTGGGGTGTGTGCTCCATGTGCCTTAGTTTGTGACCCCCGTTGGAATGAAGGTAAACAATAGGGCTTCAGGAAACAGCGGGAGACAGAGTAAACAGCTAAGGCGCCCCCCCAGCTGTTTGTATTCAATATTTCTTGATTAATAGCGTGTTTGGGTCTCTCTCTCTCTCTCTCTCTCTCTCTCTCTCTCTCTCTCTCTCTCTCTCTCCTCTTCTCTCTCCTCTCTCTCTCTCCTCTCTCTCTCTCTCTCCTCTCTCTCTCTCTCTCTCTATTCACTATTTTCATATCTCATTTTCTCAGCATTATAAAGACTCCTACAGGTTTTCCTCCTTTCTCCTCCTCCTCCTCCTCCTCCTCCTTATATATTCTCCTGCTAGATTCTCATTCCCTTTTCATCTAGTCTCCCTAATTTCCTTCCCATCACCATCCTCCCCATCACTGCTTCATTAAGGTTAGAACGATATAATGACAGAGAAGTAACATGAATTTAGTTATACATAAAGTTTCACCATCATTACCTTGATAATACGTGAGATAGGGGTGATGAAGGGAAAGACTGGAAAACGACAATTCTCTCTCTCTCTGTCTCTCTCTCTCTCTCTCTCTTTCTCTCCTCTCCTCTCTCTCTCTCTCTCTCTCTCTCTCTCTCTCTCTCTCTCTCTCTCTCAAACCATTTTTCTCATTCATTTTCGCACTGATTAATCATTTTATTTCATTTCTCCTTTTATATCTGCGTTTGTAATTTTTGTTTCACGCCAGTTTTCTAATTTTATTTCCGTTTCGCTTATTTTGTTTATCTTTTTATTTTTTTATTTGTGTGTGTTCGTGTGATTCCCATGTTTGATGATTTTTTTGCTTGTTTTTCTATTTTATTTGTGCTTCTATCGGTGCTCTCACGTTTTCCGGAAATTTCTCTAAAGGTTGGTTTCCCGTCATGCTGGTTCACACGAGTTTTTAATATCCAATATATACATTCTCTCTCTCTCTCTCTCTCTCTCTCTCTCTCTCTCTCTCTCTCTCTCTCTCTCTCTCTCTCTCTCTCTCTCTCTCTCTCTCTCTCTCTCTCTCTCTCTCTCTCTCTCTCTCTCTCTCTCTCTCTCTCTCTTACATCGTCCTTAACTATCATCCCCTTCTTCCCACTCTTGCTTCCCACGTCCCTCCTCTTCTCTCCATTTTCTACTTGCCTGCACGCTTTGCTTTTATGGAGAGTGTCACTTCCAAGAAACTCCACCGGCGGCCTTTGATCCTGAAGATAATTTTTATACCAGCACATTCTTCTTAACTCGCCTGACGCGCCGCCCACCTCACCTGTATACCTAACCACCACCACCCACTGATTCATTTCAATTGACCAGGTATTCATACAGACCGCGGGTAATATTCTCCAATTTTGCATGTCTCTCTCTATTCATCACGTGTGCTTTGATCTCCTTTACAGTCTGAGTCAGTTAGTTATTCGCTGTTTCACTCAATCATTTGCCTGTGTATTTGCATATCTATGATTCATATTTCTTGTTTTTTTTTCAGTTTTTTTTTCTTTTTTTTTTCTTATTTTTTTTTATTTTCATTTGCCTACATTTCCATTCCTTTTGCCTACAGGAAATGAGATTTTCTTCATGTATATTCCCTTTCTGGCTTTTTATTTTATTCATCTTCATTTATTTCCTTCCATATGTCTGAAAATTTTTTTTTTTTTGTTCGCATATTGTCCTTTTTCTGTCATTTTATCTCATTTAGCTACGTTTCCACTCACTCATGATCCTAAATAATATGTTTCTTGGCTTTTTGCTTCATTCACTTACAATCTTTCCCTACATGTGTCTGAAGTCAGCATTTTTGTTCATATACCCTCCATTTTTTGTTTTAACCTCACTCACCTACGTTTCCTCTACACTCATATTCCTAAATAATATGTGTTAACTTTATGGATAAGACATTGTGGACGAGGAGACAGAAACAAGGGAAAAAAACTGCTGTCTTATGAAATATCCTGTTGCCATAACTTTCCCGACGTCAACCAGAATAGAAGAGGAGGAAATTCCAGTAATGAGATTGTAGGTGGGACGGCCAGGAAAATGTGTGGGAGGCAGAAGATTTAACGATGTTATCAACAAGCGGAAGAAAAATAGAACACAAGAGTGGATGGACGAGCCAGAAGAGTATGTAGAGCAGAAAATTTTATGATTACTCTTTCAATGATTGAGGAAATAAAACATGAAATTAGATACATAATACAAAAAAAAAAAAAATATGTGAAATTCAGAAGTTATAATGATGAAGGGCTGAAGGATAGGATAGAAAGAAGAAAACGCGAGAGTAAATATAAGAACCCCCCCCCCAAAAAAAAAAAAAGGTGAAGGCAGATTTAATGATGAAGAGAGGAACGATAAAAAAGAAAAGAAAATAAGAAGACACCCAGGAGGCAGTTAATATTTGTCGAGTAAGTAGAAATAGAGTCATTTTTACATTATTACAGAAAAAAAAAAAGAAATATACCTGCAAATGAATAAAAGGAAAAAAAAAGAGAGAGAGAGAAAGGAAATGTTAGGTTGTAATATTAAGAAAAAATGGTTGATACAAATCTTAAATAACTTACTAATTGAAGAACGTGTCATATTTATCTTACAATGCATTGACAGAAAATACATTAAGTGAGAAAAAAAATAAGATTGGAAGCATGGAGCCGAAGTAAAGATTGTACACAGAGAGAAGCATAAGAAAAAGGAAAAACACTCATCATAAAAACGAATGAAGGAGGAGAGGAAGAGGAGACGTGGGCGGAGGAATACTCGTAAATGAGAGAACGAAAGAGAGAGAGAGAGAGAGAGAGAGAGAGAGAGAGAGAGAGAGGAGAGAGAGAGAGAGAGAGAGGAGAGAGAGAGAGAGAGAGAGAGAGAGAGAGAGAGAATCTAGAGTGTAAGCTATCTGAAAACTAATAAAAAGTATTGAAAAGGATGGGAAGAGAAAGAATAGCTGGAGGGAGATAGAGGAGAGAGAGAGAGAGAGGAGAGAGGAGAGGAGAGAGAGAGAGAGGAGAGCAGAGGAGAGAGGAGAGAGAGGAGAGAGAGGAGAGAGAGAGAGAGAATCTTAAAGCAGCCAGGCAAAATAAAGAACACGCGCTTCCTTTCAAAATTCTTGCAGAGGGAAGAATATAGAATCATGAAAGGGGTAAGGGACGGAAGGAAAAAGGACGGGAGCGGAGGGAGAGAGCGAGCTTGGAAGGTCTTGAAGGGGATGCAGCGAAAAGGGAAAGAAACAAGCTGGCGAAAGGAAAGGGGGGAAAAAAAAACGAGGGAAAGGTTTGGAGATTAGGCACGTGTTCCTGGAAAGAGGATGAGAGGGAGAACCATGACACGGATAGAGTGAGGGGGAAAATAATAAAAAAAAGTAAAGAAATACGAGAAAAAGTTTTATGAATGGGTGAATATTGCGTGGGATCGATTAGCAAATGGACAAATGTGCTTGTAATGTTCCCCTTTTGCATTGATCTTTAAAAGGTTCATAGAATACTCGTGGATTACTTGTTAACTGTATATGTATATATCTTAATATGCACCGTTGATTGAATACAACACCTCTTGTGTGTTTAATCGGTGTTGTATATATAAATAGGTACAGTAAAAAAGGTATATTTATGTATGCCTCCTTTGAAACACACACACACACACACACACAACACACACACACACACACACCACACACACACACACACACACACACACACACACACACACACACACACACACACACACACACACACACACACACACACACACACACACACACTTTTTTTGTCTAAATGTTTTTCCCCGGTACTCAGCGCAGTAGAATTAAATATCACTTGGTGCTGTGCTGATAAAACTCATGTGCAGGTAAAACAGTAGGTGATGTAATAATATGAATAATTACCACATTTTCTTCGCAAACTACAATTATTATTTATCGTTTTAGTGAAGGATTTAATGAATTTGCCTTTGTCGTGATGGGGACTGTCCCTTTCCCAGGCCTTGGTGATCACCTTGCCTCGGAACTGTACGAGTATTCTCAAACTTTGTTGGCGTCTTATCACGATTACTTTTAACAAGCTCTGTTAATAGATTGTTGGGGTTTTTATCAGTGTTTTCATTATTCTAGTAATGTGGTAACGATTACTCTGCATCCTCAATGGTAAAAACACCCGTGAGAAATCGACTAATCATGTCTGTGGCCTTTGAGAACACCCTTGTTAAGAGTTCAAAGCATTTCAGGATACAGACTCTTGATTGCTAAAGTGTTGGATTCTTTTTTTCTTTTTTTTTTCAGTGTCCTGCCATAGGTTGAGTTCAAAGTGATCGCCTCTCTTGGCCAATTAATCCCGCCTCCAGAACAACTTCTCCGTGTTTCCATGATATTCTCTTAAAAAAAAAAAAAAGAAAGAGATATGACACTTTTAGTCGTTTATGGACACATAAGCAGATCTAGAATTGCCTTAAGAAAAATTGTAATTCTTGTCTCTTACATTGAATTCTAAATTTCGTATGTATGTATGTATGTATGTATGTATGTATGCATGCATGCATGTGTGTGTGTGTGTGTATGTATGTATGGACGGATGGATGAATGGATGGATGGATGAATAGATATATTTATGAATGTACTAAGTAGTGTAAGTATGCTTCAACGTAACCTATTAACGATATATTACGCTGTATTTTAAAGAGCGACAACGTCAACAAAGGGGCGTCATAATTGCGAAATATTGAGTTGTTTATGACCGGAAATGACCATAAATAGAATAGTTTATTCAGAGGGTACACACATCAATGGCGGCGCTTCGAGGGAGTGGTTACCCGTGCGGCAAATGGGGGGAGGGTCGAGGTCTGGGTGGATGCGGATGAAGGGATAAAAGTAAAGCTGTGGCCTGGGAGGAAGGTAGTAAAATTTTAGAGTGAAATAAAGGGAGCACTTAGACTTAGCAAATGAAATAGTAAAAGTCTATAGTGCACTTAAAGTTTTGTGCATGTGAATAATGGAAAATAAAATGAAAACAGAATAAATAACTGCAGGCGTGAATAATGAAGCACGAAATATTTAATACAGGGAGGTAATTCTCCAGCGTAATAGCAAACGATTTTTGAGAGAGCAATACTAAAGAGCGACTTCATTATTGTCTTAAGCAAAATTTCCCGGTATCAGAAATAAAATGAAATAACAGAGCATTAAATCTAAATGCATCACGGATTACCTTTGTGATGAAGAGAAGAGAAAGACGATCAGATAAAAACTTTTAATAATACGTAAAGTTGCGATTTCCTTGTCATGAGAATCGTTTGTTTAGCGGGTAACATTCTTCTCTGCCATTTTGTAGGATAAGATTCGTGACTTTATAGGTTGTTAACTGTCTTTCATACACGAGAGGACAGTTACCATCCTTGAGCAAGACTTGCGTGGCATACGAAAAGCCTTACCGAATCATATATGAACTCAAACACTCTCTCTCTCTCTCTCTCTCTCTCTCTCTCTCCTCTCTCTCTCCTCTCTCTCTCTCTCTCTCTCTCTCTCTCTCTCTCTCTCTCTCTCTCTCTCTCTCTCTCTCTCTCTGTGACTGTATAGACTCCAGCACGTGATAATAAAAAAAAAATGGAGGCGAATAATGAAAGCTAAGATGATAGTGTTTTTTTTTAAGTAACATTATATTAATAAGGAGAATAAAAGTTATGAAATTGCAGTTACACAAATGAAGCGGAAATAGAGAAAGACGCGGGAAAGGTGGAGAGCGAGCTGTGTACTTGAACCATTTTTTTCTTCGAGTTGAATGCCAAAAGGGAGACTGCCGGATAATTACACGCAACAGAAAGGAGATATTGCAGAGAGAACACATCACAAGAACTTAACTGTTTCATTTTCCGTTGACTAGAATGCCTGAAAATCTTGCCACTGTTAAAACGACGATAATGATGATGATGGCGAGACAGGACTACACTCCAGCTGAGGTTAATTGGTGTGTGTGTGTTTGTGTGTGTGTGTGTGTGTATGTGGTGCGTCATGTATACCATCACTTTGCAACTGATAGCGTTTTCATTGCAAGGTCTATCCAACTTCACTGTCCATTTTCACTCAACTTCCTTTATTTTTTTAAGAGTCTAAACATTGAACATATTCGCTGAGAAAACATCCACTTTTTTCAGTAAAGCAGAAATCAGCTGTCATTATTTTCACAAACCAAGTACATTCTTAACTCTAAACATAATCCCAGAGAAAGTACCCAGATAGCCAGACACTTAGATTTACAGATAGTCACCATATAATTAGAGCAGTTAGAAAACCCATATCTTTCCGGGTAGACAGAATACTGCATCAAACCGGTGAAAGCCTCCTGGACAACCCTCTGTCATCACAAACACCTATGGAGCGAGAAGGAAGCGAAGAGGAGAGAAGAGAGAGGAACCATGGCAGGCTTCAAGTTACGAAGGTGAGATGACATCATGGAGGTTCAGCGAAGCCTTAGGAAAGAGTGCAGATTGTAAAAAGGTCTTACGAGGAATGTGTGGAGGAATGTGACAGTTATGGTTGTGTGTTGAGGATTGGATTAAGACACAGGAAGATTATGAGCGTGTGTTGGAAATTGTAGGACGGCCCAAAGGATTATGAGATTATGCTGGAAAACTAGGGAACTGTGACATTTGCTTACAAGGTTGTGAGTTTTGGGGAAAAATGTGAGATGCCTTGGGGAAATTTTGTCGTGAGATTTTTTAACCGAATGAGGGGCTGTATTGGTTCTCATATACCAGAAAATTACGAAGTCATGAGAGAAAAAGAAGAAAGATCTAGGCAGAGACAGAGAGTGAGAGGGACGATATTGACTTGAAAGGGAGCTGCAGCGAATGGCACCAATAAAAAATGCAATGCGATAATGCAGGAATAAGCAAAGAAGTCTCGCCAATCCTTGACATATGAGAAACATTGCCAACACCTGCGAACGAAGAAGTGGAAGAAGAAGAAGAAGGAGGAGGAGGAGGAGGAGGAGGAGGAGGAAGAGGAAAGAAAAGTGAAGGAAAGGAAGGAAGGAAGGAAGGAAGAAAGGAAGAAAAAGAAAAAGGAGAGGAGAAGAAGAAGAAGATTAAAAGGAAATGGAATGAAAGAAAGAAGAAGAAAGAAAGAAAGAAAAGGAAGAAAATTATAAAAAAAGAAAAAATGACAATGACGATGACAACAATCGTAAGGTAACAAGAACCGAAATGGGGAATGGAAGGGTACACTGTATATATGTTCCTACTGTGTGACTGTGACCTCTCGACGCAGCAGACGTCAGCACGACTATATTTACCTCCCGTGAATCATTTTAGCCCTGCCGTGAACAGCTTCTGGGTCCTGCCACTAAGACCAGATTTCCCTTGATCTCCTGCAGTGTTTTCTGAGTACACTTTGCTTGACTTGTACTCAAATTGTCGAGGTTGAAGTTGTAAATCAAGTGAAAGAAATTCATGACCTGTAGCTTTGTTTAACGTTTACTCAGATTATTTAGATTGAAGCCGTAAATCAAGTGAAAGAAGATCGTGATCTGTACCGTACTGAAACAATTAATTAACTCTGTCACTGTGATATGCAACAATTCACAGCCATGAAAGAAATTTTTTTATTAATATCGACGAGAAAGATAAAACAGGGAATTAAAAGAATAAGTTTAATCATTTCTAGCCAGTGTAATGTTTGGATGTGTCTGTAGAGCTAGAAGAAATGTTTCAAAGTGGTGAGTATTTAGGGAGAATAAATGAATGAAGTAAAATCAGTTGCATAAGTTTTCTTTGATTATATTTTCCTCACAAGACTAATTATGCTTAACTTTTACTTAAATTATCAAAGTTTGAAGCCTTGAATTTTAAGACGAAAATCTTAATACCCAACCTCAAGAAATCTTCACGTAGTAGATCAGTTTAAAGGAAATTATTAACTTTAATTTTCTGAGCCAATATTTCCACCTTGAAACTGTAAACCTAATCAAGACTGGAAAAAAAAAACGTAGTTACCAGCTACCAGAATTCTTATACTTAATAGATGATTTAAGAGAAAATGAGTCTGTACAAATTTCTGAGTTAATATTTTCTTATATTTTCTTAAGTTTACGTAAATAATGCGTTTTTTTCCCGAGATATCAAGTTTTTCCATGCTGTGTTTCAGTATATCCGTAATTATTTCATGCTAACTCTATCTGTTTTTAGCAATTTAGTCCGTGTTGATCTAAATGTGAAATATGTTAGCTATTTTTTCAGTAATTTAGTTTGTATTAATCGAAATGTGAAAAATGTTAGGGATATTTTCACGAACCCTTCCGCGGTGTGACTTACTTTCCTTCCCTCCTGCGCATGAAAGGGAAGGAAATGCTGTATCGGGAATTGATTACCTTCTTTGTCACTGGATTTTGCGCTCGACTGCCTTCTTTCCTTTTTCTTATTTTTAAGCACCGAACGGAAAATTTCGCCATTCGTTTACGCAAACACACACACACACTCTCTCTCTCTCTCTCTCTCTCTCTCTCTCTCTCTCTCTCTCTCTCTCTCTCTCTCTCTCTCTCTCTCTCTCTCTCTCTCTCTCTCTCTCTCTCTCTCTCTCTCTCTCTCTCGTCTGTGAAATTATCTTTTTTGCTGTGTGTGTGTCATAAAGCCAACGGCAGAGAGAGAGAGAGAGAGAGAGAGAGAGAGAGAGAGAGAGAGAGAGAGAGAGAGAGAGAGAGAGAGAGAGAGAGAGAGAGAGAGAGAGGAGCAGCAGGTGTATTGAATTGTGAAAAAAAAACACAAAAATGCATTGTCTTTGCGAATCACCAGCTTGATTTTCTTATTCTTTTCTCTTCTTTCTTGAATTTTAGGGCAAATATTCAGGAAATGAGGAGCTTTGTATCTGATATTTATGCCTGCCTTTCTCTCCTTAATGGAAGCTTCCCTTTAATAGTAAGTAATTTTCTTCTATCTTCTAAAAGCCAGTATTTACCTTTTATATGAAAATGTATGTATTATTTTTGCTGTAGTCACCATTATTACTGTCAGTAGTAGTAGTAGTAGTAGTAGTAGTAGTAGAAGTAGTGACAGTTGCAGAAGTATTAGTAGTAGTAACAGTAGTGGTAGTACTAGCAGCATCAGGAGGAGGAGGAGGAGGAAGAGGAACAGTTATAGTAGTAATAATAGCAGTAGTAGTAGTAGTAGTAGTAGTAATAGGAGGAGGAGGAGAAGCAGTAGGTATAGTGGTATTAATCGCTCCTCATCATCATTATTATTATCATTGTACTACAACGTGTAAACTTGCAGCAAATCCTTTTATTACTTTCTATTTCAGAGTCAGGAGGGAAGTACCATGTTAAAGAGTCATGCACCGCCCGAGTGAGTACTAATTTTGGTTGTTATTACCGTATTTTTCTGCCTGTGTTGATGTTGTAGTTGTTTTCATAGCGGGAGGAGCTGCGTTGATACTGTTATTATTATTGTACTTTGCTGTTATTGATGTTTCTGCTTTTGTTTCCGGCCCACGCACAGTAACTATCCAGAGGTTGCTCGTGCGTGAAGGCAACATATGGTTTCCTGGTTATCCGATTCTTATTGGTCTCTACGATTGTAACTTTATGAACCTTCCCGTGCGTGAAGGTAGTGCATAGTCTCCCGTTTTATCTAATTGTCCTTGAAACTCCTTCCCCTCCCTCAGTTTTGCTTGTTTCTCTTCTGTTCTTTTCTGTTGTTGATACTTTTGTCTGGAATCTATGTGGAGAAACTCTGTGTAAATAACTCGAAACTTCAGGGTAAGAAAAATGTTTCCCCTTTACATATATTCTTTACGAAGCCACTCCTGTCTTCCCTGTCCCCCCGATTGGCTTTGTTACTGTTGTTATTTCTGTTATTACAGTTGACGGTTCTGAACTTGCTTTGGCTCAAGGTAAAGCAACTCTCGGAAACTTCTCATGCGTGAAAATACATTTATTACCCTGCTTCCTCTGTCCACATTTCTTCCCTATTATTATTATTATTATTTTATTTATTGTTTGTTAATATTTTTTTCTAGTTTTGTTTTGGCTAAGCGGAAAGCAGCTCAAGGATATTTCCCGTCCTTGAAAGTAAGAGAAATTTCGCCTTTTATAAATCTGTCCACGAAACTATTGCCCTTCCATCCGCTCTGGCAGTGCTGCTGTTGTTATTTTTACTATTGCTCTTGATGTTTCTGCTTTTGCTTCGCCTCGTGCGAGGAAGAACGTGCATTCCTCTTTTATACGTATTTGTCCACAAAACTATTCCTCCTTTTACTGTTATTATTAGTGTTATTCTCCTTTTATTGTTATTATTTCTTTTTCTCTACTTGATGTGTCTGCTTTTGTTTCATCTCAGCGTGAACCAACTAAGAGGATGTTACCCGTGCTTGAAAGTAAGGAAAATTATCCTCTGCTATTATGTTTGTCCACGAAATCGCCTTTCCTGCCTCTCCGTTTGACTCTGTTGTTGCTGATGTTTCTTCCACTCGAAACGATTCTGCATAAATCACTCATGCGTGAAAGTACATTTTTTTTTACTTTCATGTATTTGCTCACAAAACGTTTCCTGTCTCTGCTTGGGTTTATTAATGCTGTGAATCTTACAGTTCACGTTCCTGCTTTTGTCTTGAGTCCATATGAAGCAACTCAGCGGAAAACTTCCCCGTTTATGTATTTGCTCACGAAACTACTCCCCCTGTACCAGTTTTTCCTGTTACTCTTGTTGTTATAGTTTGTATTATTAATGGTTACTTTGTTTCCAATCCATGTGAAGGAATTCTTACCAATGACACATGCAGAAACGCAAATTTATTTCACGTTATGTTTGTATCTATCCCTTTTCACCAGGGGCCGACGATGATAGGAGTGTAAATGATGTGTGTGTGTGTGTGTGTGTGTGTGTGTGTGGTGCCTTGTTTGTGATTGCCGGCCAGGTTTTAGTGAAAGTTCTTCCCCCTGCGCTGTTTTGTTTCTGTTACTTTTCTTAACTATTTTTACTACCTTTTACTTTGGATAAACTCACAACAACTCTACGGAAATTACTCGAACGAGACAGTACATCGCGTTGGTACATCTTTTCCACGGCACTACTTTTCTGACCGAGTTTCGATTTGTTACTGTTGGTATTGTTTTTTTGTTTTTTTTCCTGTTGTTATTTTTGCTTTTGTTTGAACCCAACGTGAAACAACTCTCGAAAATTACTCGTACTGGGGAAATAGTTTCTCTCTCTCTCTCTCTCTCTCTCTCTCTCTCTCTCTCTCTCTCTCTCTCTCTCTCTCTCTCTCTCTCTCTCTCTCTCTCTCTCTCTCTCTCTCTCTCTCTCTCTCTCTCTCTCTCTCTCTCTCTCTCTCTCTCTCTCTCTCTCTCTCTCTCTCTCTCTCTCTCTCTCTCTCTCTCTCCTTTGCGTATTTATCAGCGAAATTACTTCCTCATCCTGCTCCCAGTTTTGGCTCCGAAACGGCGGCGGTTCATCCTTTGCTTTCTGACACAACCACGTCCATTTTCGCCGTAATTGTGACTGCTCTCTTTATGTTTCGGAGCGAGCTGGGGATGAAAATGTGCTTTACCTCATTTTTCAACGGGGAGGCGGGGATTTACTGCTTTAAGTCATGGTCAGGACAAAGAGAAATACAACGACCTCTTCCCCTCCGTGGTCAGTGGTCAGGTCATCCTAGCGTGACCAGGAACGCCCCACTGCTCACTCTCAGCAACACATTCATCAAGCCAGAGCACAAAAAAATATACTGTTGTTCTTTATCATTTTCTATTCTTCACTTATGTTTGTTTTTTTACATTGCCCCCACTCGCCCCTTGACACACACACACACACACACACACACACACACACACACACACACACACACACACACACACACGCACACGCACGCACGCACGCACTTTTTTTTATTTCAGTTACTTTTTTCTTACTCCACGCCTCGCATCTCTTTCCCTCGTCTCTCTCTCTCTCTCTCTCTCTCTCTCTCTCTCTCTCTCTCTCTCTCTCTCTCTCTCTCTCTCTCTCTCTCTCTCTCTCTCTCTCTCTCTCTCTCTCTCTCTCTCTCTCTCTCTCTCTCTCTCTCTCTCTCCTGTTGACTTTCTCTTTCTGTCCCTGCCTCTCATCTTTATGCAACGATGTATCTCATTTGTTCTCCTTTTCCTTGGGTTCATTCCTTCCATTGTTTTTATATGAATCTTTTCCTACATTCGAGTTTTTCTTTCCTTAGCTCGCATTCCTTTCTTCGCTTTAATTTACCTAGCTCTTCTCCTCTGCAACTGGTCTTCGCTCATTCCGCGTCTTTTCCTTCCTCCTTTCTTGCTTTTTTCCTCTTTTATTACTTTTCTTTCTCCGCCTTTCACTCAGACCCACTCCATTCCGTGACCGAAATAATGTGATGTGTTGAAGTTGTAAAAAAAAACTCGTCTAGTCTTCTTTTTTTCTCTCTCATTTATTTTAATTATTTTTTTCCTCCCATTCCATTTGTAGTTAATCTTCATTTTTTTCCCCCAACGAGAATGATTCATGTTGCCTCTGCCTCTTTTTGTTTCCATTTCATTTCCTTTTCCTTCGTTTCCATTTGTAACTTGCATTCATTTCGTCTATTAACTTTTCCCAACTCCAATTATTCATGCTTTATTTCCCTTGCTTGCTGTGAGGTCATTCGTCCCTCTTTCGTCTGTGCCCCATTTCCTTTTATTACTTTACGCTTTATCCTCTTTTCCATTTTCAAGTTGTTATGCCTTTTCCGAACACCAATCATTTCTATTTTACTTTCCCTTTGTCTCGAACTTATTGGCTTCCTTTCATTACTTTTATCATTATTCTTGGGTTTAGTTTGCTTGGATTGTTTGTTTTTATTCAGCCTCTATCCGTAATTAGCTTGATTTTTTTTTTCAACTTAAGTTAGATCTAGTTCACTTTGATGACTTTCTATCTTTGCCTCAAGGTTATTCGTTTATTTTCATTAGTTTATTATTATTCTTAGGTTTAGTTTACTTTTATTACTTCTTTTCTTCAGCTTCAATATCTCTTTCAACTACAGTTAGATTTAGTTTATCCTGATTATTTGTTTTTTCTTCAGCTTCCATTTGTAAATGCTCTAATTATCTTTTTTTTTCTTTTTTTCAAATACAGTTATTCATATTTTCCCTCCTTTCTTTGTTGTGAGGTCCGTGTGGTCTGTGGCGCCTTCCTTCCGTCCTCCCGCGTTCATGGACGAGCCCTAACTCAATATACAATTGCTTTATCCAACTCGAGGACACTTGTCGGGGTGCATCTTGCGCCGGTCACACGGAAACCTCACTTATTGCAAGTGGAGATCACGTATACTACTGTGTGCGTATGTGTGTGTGTGTGTGTGTGTGTGTGTGTGTGTGTGTGTGTGTGTGTGTGTGTGTGTGTGTGTGTGTGTGTGTGTGTGTGTGTGTGTGTGTGTGTGTGTGTGTGTGTGTGTTAGAAATGACGTTCAGAGTAAATATACATATAGTAATTCTGCTAGCGGACACAGGACACTGCACTTAATCAACCTCGCGACATGTTAAGCCTTAAACTGAATATTGTGTAGGAAAATGTCAGGGTTGATGAGCGACCTAAACAGACACGTGATACTCGAGCAAGCAGATATGGCACAAGCGGTCCATCACGCTTGTGCCAGGAGCTCCAAGCCAGGCGGGCAGGAAGAATTGCCTCTAAGGTCTGGCCTGAGATTAAAGAGTCCTGGAAGAGAAAGGCTTGCCCGGCGGATGTTTGCTGAGGTGAAAGAGTCGCGGTTACTTGAAGCATCACGAGAACCCGTCACAAGAAAGAAATATAAATCGTATTTTTCTTTTTTTTTTTACCCTCATTTTCTCATCGTTTTCGTGGCTTTCGGATCAAGTTTAGAGAAGGAAATGACTGATGCTCACAAGTCACACAGGGACTGCCACTTGTAGGCGTGATAGCTTCTTGCAGTTTTCCTTATTGTGCACTCCAAAAAGTAGCGGTGGTGGCTGACCTTCATACGTCCTTTATTGGTACTTGAAATGAATGTTTACCTGTCTGTCTGTTTCTGTGTATGTGTGTGTGTGCCTGTGTACGTATCTGTGGATCGTCCATCAAAGCGTGTATATTTTCATGTCTACCGTATGTCTTAGAAGGAGAGAGAGAGAGAGAGAGAGAGAGAGAGAGAGAGAGAGAGAGAGAGAGAGAGAGAGAGAGAGAGAGAGAGAGAGAGAGAGAGAGAGAGAGAGAGAGAGAGAGAGAGAGAGAGAGAGAGAGAGAGAGAGAGAGAGAGAGAGAGAGAGAGAGAGAGAGAGAGAGAGAGAGAGAGAGAGAGAGAGAGAGAGAGAAAGAGAGATTGTGACAGCTTCCAAGAGAAACGTTGATTTAAGCTTTATTGATTTCTAGCTTTGGGGTAAAAAAAAAAAGTCAAGATATGATTGATGATGGATGGATAAAGACAAGCGCCATAATCTGCGAATTAGCGCCTTTCATTAGCTTTAGCCCAACGGCAAGTTACGCTCCATCTCTGGATATATATCTGACACAGTACCCGCGAGGACACAGGTGGCAGAGAAAGCTAGAAATTTAATACAATATGAATAATTTTATGTCAGCTTCTTTGTGGGCAGTGTGCATTGACCGGTGGGGAGGAGCCTTTGACCTTACTATTCTTTATCCCTTTGTTTACATTACATAGTGCAGCGTATCAAAACAGTATTGTATGGAGCAAAAGGTCTGTTGCTTCCGTTCTCCCTTTGTGTTCCTTTGTGAAGTGTCGGTGTTGTGGCATTTCCATTCCGTGCAGGGAAGGAGTGAGGCTTTGGAATTATTCGCGGCTCTGAAAATCAGGGAGCTGGTCCTAAAGTTTGGACAGGCGGGCTGGCCAGTGATGTGGCTTGGGAGGGGATCTGAAATCCCTCGAGGCTCAGGCAGCTTCAGACTGGATGAAATCCCTCTAAGGTGCCATTTTCGTTCGTCTTTGGAAGTCATGAAATTATATTCTCCCTTACAATTATTCATGCTAAATGTGCACCTTTTATGCTATTTCATCTTCTTTGACATCCTTAATTGCATCCATCTTGAAAGTCATTGAGTGAAATTCCCAGAAACGACACATTGCATATCCCCCAAAGACCTCTTAGTATTAAAGAAAATTTGCCTGTGCACATCTCTCAGTTAAAGTTGCCCAACGACTCTCCCGCACAAGTCCCTTCAATGCTGCCGTGTTTTCTTATAGTTTATGAAAAATTATAGCGAACATGTAAAATCGTGTAGAAGAGTCCTGCCGTGGCAATCAGCAGCATGACCCTTCTTGACGCTGATTTTTTCTTTGTTATGAAAAAAACTAATAACACATCATGAGGTGTGAGCAGCGATCAAGGAAAAGTAATACCTAACTGGAGGCTGCTCAGAGATTATGTAACAGTTCCGGCAGTGATCACAGTTTGGAAAGCAAAAGCTAATTAATGACAAAGTCGTTTGTTAATCACTGTCACAGGATTACCATGTGTGTGTGTGTGTGTGTTTATTTATTTATTTATTTATTTATCTGTTTATTCATGCAAGAAAATATTTTGCATCTGTCGGTAATTGCGCGAAGGTCAGGTGTGAGGAATGTCAGACTAACAATTGTTGACCACCTCCAGAAGACTTAAAAAGTGTGTGAACGTGAGTTAACGGTTTACCTGTTGAGAAAATAATTAAGACACAATACTGTGCCTCAAAATATGCTGATAAAGTATTTAGCCATACTTTGCAAGCAAGAGCTAGTCAAGTCCTTGGCCATGACACGTACTGTTTGTGTCATAGGGACGGAGACTTGCCAAAGACTGCAAAAAAGAATAATAATAAATAAATAGATAAATAAATTAATTAATTAATAATAATAATAATAATAATAATAATAATAATAATAATAATAATAATAATAATTATAATAATAATAATAGTAATAATAATAATAATAATAATAATAATAATAATAATAATAATAATAAGTAAATAAATAAAAGAACTAGCCACTGAACGCGTCTTTGGGGAATGGAAAATTACTGTCAAATTAATTACAGTCCAATATAAATTCACTTTTGCTCTTGCTGACCATCACGCTTCTTTCAACATAAGCGCAAAGGAAGACCTAAACAAGAAGACGAACCACTTGGCCTATAAAAGATCGAGGAATGATGGGTGGATTGTAAGTGCTGGACAAACATACTGATGAGGATTCGGGTCATTAACTCTTGCATTTCGAGCATTGCGAGTTTTGAAGCACTTAAAATGTTTGGTCACCTGACTAGGACCACAGAGAAGAGGTGTCCATGTGGCTGTCGAGCATAGGAAACACGTAGCTGGTGGCAGGAGTGAAGGATGAGGGACATCGGCGGCTAAGTGTTAGGCTGGTGCTAGGTGGAAGAAGAGGCTGCATGGTGTGAGACTCTGAGTTGGATCTAATGTAGGATGAAGGGAAGAGTTGATATAATAAAGATATATTAAGTATTCCCATGGTCAGTTCTAGATTAACCAGCAATAGTTACTTCCTCTATATTTAACGTTTTCTCTTCAGAATTAAAGTCTTCGATTTGCCAACAGTCTAGTTCTTGTCAGGAGACTGTCAGGGAAACAAATTAGATGAAGGAAAAAACTGAAATCACGGTGGAAATGAGTGCGACAAATTAATTGTCTCCAGACCTTGACTTTACGAAGGGACGCAAGGTGAGAGAAGGTTGATAAACAAGTTTTAGGGACAGGTTGACGAAGGAGAGACGGCGAGAGAATATGAAGGAATGCCCTTAATTATGAAGGAACATACACTTCTTATAAAGGGGTCAAATGTTAGCAGCTAAAGAAAAGCAAGAGAGCATATTTAATATTGATTAACTGATTAATTGATTGCTTCTTGACCTCAAATTTATATACATGTACAATAGATCGTTATTTTCATAAAGCCTGGATTCATTGAGCAAATGAAATACCATTCTCTTCATCGATACACTCAATTAATTATACCAGCTTCGGTGTAAGAGACCAGCGAGAGACAAGGAGAATGTTATAGATGTGAAAGAAACCCAATAACAAGTATATGCGAGCTGCCTGCGGCGTCACGGGCAGATCCAGCAGCAGCAGATTAGAGAAGGTCAGGGTTGAGGGGTCACGGGTCTACCAGGGCGAAGGCGGCACTCTGGTGGTGGCT
>NC_087166.1:5375000-5387500 GCF_035594125.1 Scylla paramamosain
ATCATCACCCTTTCGAAACATGAGACAGCATTCCTTTGGTCTCTCGCCTTTAGCTTCGATGCCGCTGAGTAAGGAAAGAGACGAAGCAGAAGTGAGAAAAAATACAAGTGACTGGGGTTAGCAATTAAAGTCTTTGGTGTTTGGATAATTACCTTTCAGGGGAGAAAATCTGTGTGTGAGCGTGTGAGTGTCTGAGTGCCTGGGAGTAAGGCTAGGGAAGCGAGTGGTTGGTATGGGGAGGAGGGAAGCGAGAAGGGAAATGAACGTGTTTGGGTTATGATAGGTAAGGGGAAGGGAAGGGAGATGGGAAGGATGCCGGAGAGAGTGAGGGAGAAAAGAGACAGGAAGTGAGCGGAGAGAGGAAATTGATAACATAGTAATTCTAAAGGTTATGTACTGAAAAACGCAGGAAGGGGAGAGAGAGAGAGAGAGAGAGAGAGAGAGAGAGAGAGAGAGAGAGAGAGAGAGAGAGAGAGAGAGAGAGAGAGAGAGAGAGAGAGAGAGAGAGAGAGAGAGAGAGAGAGAGAGAGAGAGAGAGAGAGAGAGACGATAAATGACAAAAAAAATCTCTGCTAAATGACCCACACTAAATTAACCACTATTGATAACACAAGAGAGAGAGAGAGAGAGAGAGAGAGAGAGAGAGAGAGAGAGAGAGAGAGAGAGAGAGAGAGAGAGAGAGAGAGAGAGAGAGAGAGAAAATACCACAAAAGGAGTAAGACAGCCCATCCTTCACGTCTCATGTCAACCCACCCACCATCCCTGCTTCTCACATCACCTCACAAGACACCGCCACACCA
The DNA here is from genome assembly GCF_035594125.1 of Scylla paramamosain. Classification (NCBI taxonomy): domain Eukaryota; kingdom Metazoa; phylum Arthropoda; class Malacostraca; order Decapoda; family Portunidae; genus Scylla; species Scylla paramamosain. The sequence goes on from NC_087166.1 coordinate 5,375,801, forward strand.
CACACCTCGCAACCCCACCACCCAGGTACAGCCAGACCTCTGCCACAGCACACTCCACGTACCATAGGGAGCTTCACACACTCCCCAACCGAACATATAGAGAAGCGACAGCACTTGGGAACTCGGGAACTTTTCTTGCCCTCCCTTTGTTGCTCTTGTTTGCGGTGCACGTCTTAGCAACAGTCACCAAAATATTAGCATGGGGTCTTATCCTCTTTTTTGTCTGATTGTTTTTGTTTCTTTACGTCGTGTTCCTTTGAATATTGTTGTTCAAGGGGTGTGTTTCTGTTTCCCTGATGCCATGTGTGACCGTCTGATAGCAGGTGGTCGCCGGTCGATAGATATGTACATAGATTTTGAACACTGAAGCGGAACGGATGATGGGAGGAGGAAAGCGCGCCTGCCTCCCCGCGTGCGTCACCAACGAGGGCCCGCGATCAACTGAGTGGGTCTGCTTGGCTACACCCCCAGCAGGCACCTCCAGCTCCTCCTCCTCCCTTTCCTCCTCCTCCTCTTGGTGCTCCTCTTTCCTTACGTCACTACCCACCTACCCCATCCTCCCAACTTACCCTGTGGCCATGAACATCCCTCCCTCCTCCTTTCCCCTCCGTTCCTCCTCTCTCCCCTCCTTCACTAGTACAGCCTTAAGTGATTTGCGACGCCAGTGGATCATGAGAGAAAGGAAATGAAGGACTAACCTTGCCCTCCGGTACGCATGCCCTAGGTTTTTACCTCATTACCTTCATCTGTTAATACAGGGAATTTCTGGCTCTGTTTTTTTTTTTTTTTTTTTTTGTGTGTGTGTGTCTTTTCTCAGCTCATCTTTTATTCTCTTTTACTGGCATTGTTCTCTCTTTTGTTTCTGTCGCTGGTATTTTTGGTTGCATCTTCTTTAGCTGTAATTAAAGACTTATTCAGATTTAGATGTTTCTTTATCACTCGCTTTTCTATTTGCTTTTGGTACTAATTAAAGTAGCGTTATTGACAAAAGTTATTACGATGACATGTTATTTATTCTTCATAATTTATACCTACCTGTATCTTCCTATATAATAAAACACACTGTCTGTCTGTCTGTCTGTGTGTGGGTGTGTCCGCTTTTCACGGAAAAAAAAAACATTGAACTCATTATGATGAAATTTGGTATGGGGGTCCCCCTTGATCCGGGGGAGTGATGTAGGCTATGTCTTAACTACTTCCAACCCAAAACAGTTAGATTATTCAGGCCAATCTGTCACCGTAACCCGATTCTTGATGGTGGCGCCAGGAGTATCCGCAATCCATTTTTGATGGCGCCAAGCATTCATTTTTAGTGCTGATTTTTGTTTCAAGTCCAGTCAGGGGAAAATATTCACCTTTGTAACTAAAAAAAATGCTGCGGTAACAGGTTCCTAAGGAAATAATTAAATTGTATGTACTAAAGAGTTTATTCAGGGGAAACATTCTAAATAGCTACCGACAGAGGACATGTACTGCACAACAGTAAACGGACGTATATTTTAGGTTCATTATAAGGTAAACTTTGTTTGGTTAGTAGCTTTGCCGAACAACTACTGACTTAGGATGATAAACCGTGCTTTGGAGAGCCAAATTTTACCCAGGCAACGCCGGGATAATTCTGCTAGTATTAAATAAACATGCATGTACAATCTATATTTAAAGGGAGAAATTATTACGTTACAGTCCAATCATTTAAACTTGTATTCATTAAGAAGAATGTGAATATCGGCAAAACGTTTTATTTCCATACCATGCGGCTCTCTTGGACTCGCCTTGTTTTCTGCTATGGTGGCATTGCTCTTTGTTGTATTCTTTTAAATTCTTCGCTTTTTTATCATTTTTGGCACTTACTAAAGATTTGTTACTTGGAAAATTGACATAATTCTTATCTTTATGCCTGTTAGTATATTAAATAAACGTTATTAATGCTGTGCTATATTCCTTTAACTCATTCATATATTTATCTTTTGTGGCATTAATTAAAGACTTACGGCTAAGAAAAATTACAATGATGACATGCTTCTCAACCTTACACGCATTTTAAATTACCGTTACTAACGCTATTTACACCGGGGGATGATCACGTTACTGAGTCATGACCTGAGCCAACACATAAGCACTAAAATATAATATGATAATCTTGCTTCTAAAAATAAGTAATCGTATCCTGAAAACTCACGATCAAAATAAGTGTTAGGCGAAATGGGTCAACTCACCATCACCTCTTTACAGCCCCATCACCCCATCCTGCCCCCTTCACCCACAGCAGTAACCCCCTTCTCCTGCTCTTAGCTAGTCGACTGAGTGACGCAAGGTGGAGTAGGAGGAAGAGGTGGTGAAGATGAAGGAGATGGAGGGGGTGACAAGCATAAGATGTACAGTGATAATTAAAACGAAGGTGATTTAAGGGAGCGTGTATAGTGTGGCTTGCCTCGTTAGGATGGTCCTGTCTCGTGCCCTTATGGAGGAAAGAATTGATAAGGCCACGACGGATGTTTGTATCAGTATACCCAGAACTCATGGCGACACTTGAAACACACACACACACACACACACACACACACACACACACACACACACACACACACACACACACACACACACACACACACAGAGAGAGAGAGAGAGAGAGAGAGAGAGAGAGAGAGAGAGAGAGAGAGAGAGAGAGAGAGAGAGAGAGGAAAGGAGGGAAAAGGAAAGATAAACAGACAGAGAAGGAGTTTAATGGAAGGAAACACTCTGGCAAACATTCCAAGACACACATAGATTTGGATTAGCTCTTTCCACATCGCGTTTACACGAATTCATATGTATATTATGTGTTTTTCATTAATATTCTCGTATCTCGAAATTCGTATGTGTTGCAGTGGGTAAGAGCAGACACTGGAGGTTGTAATGTAGAAGGCAGTGTCACTATTATGGAAAACACGAGCTGCAGGACACATACTCTTTCAAGACACTTATCCTTCAATTTTACATGATCCTTTTTGACCTCTCTTCAGGGAATGAAACTCTCAGTGGGCTTTTTTTTTCTCTCTCTCTCTCTCTCTCTCTTTTTATTCACTTTCTATTAACCGTGGCCAGTTCCCCCTTGGATAAAAAAAAAAAAAATACTATTAGCCTCAGCCTCCCCTTCAAGTGCGAGGCTTTGGTGCAGATATCCTCGCCGCAGGGGTGAGTCACTACAAGTACGTCAGGCATGGTAACAAGCCACGCCACGGGCCAGACGGAGTCGAGGTAGATGGAGGGGGTCTTTTTGCCGGTAATGGAGCTCGCTGGGCCGCGCCACTTCAGCAGCAGAGTGGCGGAGAGGCGGGGGGCTGAGGGATGCAGAGGGACACGCGGGGCTGGGAGGGGAGTTGCAGGCCTAAACTAAGCACGCACTAAATCTCCATTGCATGTATATGATCGCCGTTGGCGTCCGTGATGATATGTTCGATGCTACTGCTGCTCATACTTCCATGTTTAGTTACCATCTGTGTTACTGTGTGAATTGTCTTCTTTAAAATGTTCGTGCAGTATCAGTAAAATATTCTTTCGACTCACTGCAGGGTCGTTGCGCAGTAAAGGGGATCTCCCCCGACGCTGCTTGTTTCACCCCCCGGTGCTGAACGTCGAGTGCTTAGGGTCATGCAGAACTGAGCCGAATAGAATTGTCAATAGTGATGCAATTGATGGCGTCTTGGCTGTCTCTCGCATGGAAGCGTTATACACGAGTCGCTTTGACTGTGGACGACATAATGACACACAAATCGGTATCTTGGTCTTAGATTCACTCTTGTATTCGGGGATGTCAGTGCTGCGACATTCATGATGGAAGAGAAGACGATATTACACAGAAATATGTATTCTGACTTTGTATACTTTGTATAAAGTAATATAATCAGTCGTATCAGTGTTACGACGCACATGATGCAAGAGCACAAGAACAGACAAATCAGACAGGCACCGCCACCGTGCCATCCTCCGCAGGATGGCCCACGCCCCAGCCTGTGCCGCGCTACGTGGAAACGTCAGATGGAGAATTTTGTCTTCACTATTGTGGCGGGGAACAGTGCGGCTCACCCGACACAGTGGTGCTTCCCTTTAACGCCGAGAATGTTTACACAGCGTGACGAAACACTGATGCTCATGTCGGGTTTTGCTGCACCGTAAAGTGATGCTCTTTGTGGCTGATGCAACCTGTTCTTTACGCGTGCAAGACAATATTCGCAGAGGTCGTTTTTTTTACAGGTGGATTTGTCGTCCCTTGCCCTTGATTGTGAAAGCGTGAAGCATGTCTCTTCATTTGAGTAATGATATATGATTCAGGGTCAAAGAAAAAAAATCATATTTCAGACAGTAAAAGATTTGAATTCCTCAATTGACTGAGACAGCATGAAACTTGTCTCTTCGTTTGAGTAATGCTGCACGATTCGATGTGAAAAAAATGAAAAATCAAACTTCATCCAATAAAAGATTTTTTGCTACTCAATCAGTACCCTTGGTGATGGCGGTGTTTCTCGAAGTGGTACTCTAAACTCACAGCAGACCATTAGATTTAGGCGAGAGGAGTCCTTACCAGTCAACGTGTTTAAATTAATGCTCCCAATGTGAAAATAATGTTCTGAATATTAACTTATATTTCATGTGGGCAACACTCCAGCATTACGCGTTGCACTGCATTCCCAGCAACATAGCGATAATTGCAGCCTTATTGTTTTCTCTGTAAATACTCAGAAAGGTAATTAGGTACGGCTTATTTCATGGCAAAGTTTGTTTCTGGGAGTTGTATCGCGATAATGTTAATGAGTGAATTTATATTCTCAAAACATTATCATTGTGGAATTTCGTGAGAACCCAGTAGCCGCAGACACACACACACACACACACACACACACACACACACACACACACACACACACACACACACACACACACACACACTCACATTTCCGACACAAATGGGACCAGGAAATCCACATAGCCGAAGGAAATCATGTCGACTGAGCTGCTCCGAACAAAATAATCTAACTCATTACCCATGCACTGCTGTTTACGACCTGCAATACACACACACTCGGGTTTCCGCCACATTCCGAGCAGGGCGGTATTTGCAGGTGAACGACGGAAAGTAGTAAGAGTGCATCTGAACATTTCTGGCGAGAGGCAGTGGACATATTGCAAGGTGGAAGAGAAAACAGTATCCTATGGCTCGTATCTTCTGAATGTATGCGTTCATCGATTTTAAAGGTATAAGAGAGAGAGAGAGAGAGAGAGAGAGAGAGAGAGAGAGAGAGAGAGAGAGAGAGAGAGAGAGAGAGAGAGAGAGATCCAAAACGTTCAAAGAAAACGGATTACCGATTCCCTCCACTTGAACCGGAAGAAGACGCTGATCCCTAACAAGTTCATTCAGTCAGCTTGTACGGGCAAAAGTGGCTGCAATTGCAAGATGACGATGACAAGGGACTCGGCGACATCACACGTGGCTGGAAGACGCACCCCACCACACCTCCAGCACTGCCATCGATCCTGAGCTACGCAAAGGAAGCACTCAGTTGTTGCACGGACCAGGGACATTGCAACATAACTCACGTATCAAGAGAAGAATCGATGAAAAAAGTAATGTAGTGCTTTAGTAATTTTTTGTATGGAATTTTATTCACTACTGGGATTTTTAAGTTACATGACGTGTATTAAAGAAAAGTAGAGCAAATAGAACAATGCAAGGTGCTTCAATATTGTCAATGGAGAGGCCTCGACCTCAATACTGGCCTTGGCAGGGAGGAGGAGCAGCAGGACCCCTTTACAGCAATCTTGATCCCTACACACACTCCTCTCGCTCCGTTTTCTCCGTGTCATCTGACGCCGGACAGTTGACGAGGCAGTACAGAATGTGTCCCAGTTCAGCAGGACTTGACCACACGCTATTATTGAAAAGCTGGACATGACAAAGGCAGGAGAGATGAAAGGGTTGTGAGAGTACAAGCACGTTTCACAAAGACGCCTGCAGGTACGAGGAGAGAGAGAGAGAGAGAGAGAGAGAGAGAGAGAGAGAGAGAGAGAGAGAGAGAGAGAGAGAGAGAGAGAGAGAGAGAGAGAGAGAGAGCGCCCATTTGGGGTAACTTCGATGAGCTAGAAAGACCGTGATTTCTAACATAAAAAATACCTGCTGTTTAAATGTAGGTCACGGAAAACAGGAAAAACTAAAGGAGGATGGATAGGGAGGAGAAGGATGGTGAAGGAGGAGGAGGTGGAAAGAATAAGAATGAGAAGACGAAGAGATCGGGTTGGAGAGACATGGGTTGGGGCGGCTCTGAGGGACCACCACCATCACCACCACACCACTCCATCACCGCCACCACAACGCCCACTAGGATAATGCCGCAATTCCTCTTTCTTTGTTTCCCCGTTGACGTATCTTCATGGAAAAGGAGGGCGGCGGGGAGGCAGGAGGGGGCGGATGGTGGCCGTGTCACTCGATGAGATTGAGTCCACGTGACTGTGCTTGTATGGAACACATTTGAAAGATGAAAGGTCAGATTAGAGAGGAAGCGCTGGAAGAGGAGGGCTGACCTGCTCTCTATCTCTTTCATTCATTTTTTTCTCCGTTTCTCTTTTTTATCAGTGAAAGGCTAGGCGCACTGAATGACTAACTGGCTGTAGTGGAGAGTAATTGCTTGCTCGAAGAGTTTGGATTAAATGAAGCAACGAAAGGCCAGAGTGGGTGTGTTGAGAGGAGCGTGTGGGCGGCTGATTGCAAGGAGAGATAAAAACTGAAGAACACTTAACACATGTTGTTGATGTATTTTAATTAGGTATTGTGTTTCAGTTTAGTCCTCAGCATGTGCTATTGAGGAGAGAGAGAGAGAGAGAGAGAGAGAGAGAGAGAGAGAGAGAGAGAGAGAGAGAGAGAGAGAGAGAGAGAGAGAATATGACAACAATAAACATACAAAAAGATAAGACAACATGGGCTTACAAACAGACAGAAAGATAAACAGAGAAAGAAACACACGCACACAATTTCTATACATACATACATACATACACACATACGTACATACCAGATGCCTTGTAAATGTGGGCATATATACACACGAAATAGCTTAATCGAGTCAGCTAATGGGTTCCTGTTACGATTCACTCTGTTAGTACCAAAGAGAGCACTCGAAACACTTAACTCACCCCAAAAAATATAATCACAATAAAACAGCGACTTGTAAAAACTGGAAAAAAAAAAAAAACATGGAGTAGGAAAAATATAAGACTAAATAAATAATAACCAGAGGGAATGAATGTGAGATGTTGATGAAAGTCAGAGAATGAAAGACGTAGGTGGTGTGAATAGCAGCAGAATGAGTGAATGAGTGAGGGGACGAGGCGGTAACGAGATGCTGTGATGAATAGTGAAAGGGATGTGCGCTGAGGAAATGCAGAACTCAGATAGCGGATGAAAGAGAATATGAATGAGCTCGCAGAGGAAAAAATACATGTTATTTTATTCTAACAAGAGGTATAGGGTAGGAAAGGCGAAGACTCCTCCCCTTCCAGACAGACAGAGAGAGAGAGAGAGAGAGAGAGAGAGAGAGAGAGAGAGAGAGAGAGAGAGAGAGAGAGAGAGAAGTTAAGACTCAGACAAAAAAAATAGGGTTCAAAACAAAAAAAGAGATAAACATACAGAGAGAGAAAGAGAGAGAGAGAGAGAGAGAGAGAGAGAGAGAGAGAGAGAGAGAGAGAGAGAGAGAGAGAGAGAGACGACCCACTGGACGATATTAAAGCGTAGCGAGGAAAGAAGACCAACTCGACTTTAATATGAATTTAGGATTACGGAGAACATTAATAGCTAAGCGCATTAAAGCATAAAACTGCCATCGTTACCAGCAAGGCTTACGTAAATATAGAACTAGTGCAGTGACTGAATATAGAAAAGGAAGTAATGAAGCAAAATATTATACCCAGATCAGTGAAAAAATAAATAGATAAAAATATACAAAACATTCATGAACAATTACCTATTGAACAAACCTAAAGAGGGATAATCATGACTGCCTTCCTCCCGCGTGATGAAAAGAAAACGGAGTGCGGGAGGGAAGTGTCACTTGAGGAGGTAAGAAAACGGGACCAAGGACAGGAGAGGAGAGGTTTCTGTGCATCCACTTCCATTTGCATTGAGAGTGCAGAAAGGCAGCCTCCCGAGGGCCCGCCTGCCGCCCCCTCTCGCTGCGGCTTGGCGGGGACAGGCGCCTTCATGAATGCCGACGAGTGGGAAATGGATCACGAAATATTATACGAGATAGAGAGAGAGAGAGAGAGAGAGAGAGAGAGAGAGAGAGAGAGAGAGAGAGAGAGAGAGAGAGAGAGAGAGAGAGTTTTCACCATGAATTTCTCTACTAGTTGCGTTGGAAAAATAATCTAGGTCACAAAATGCCTACAGATTTGACCTTGAGAGAGAGAGAGAGAGAGAGAGAGAGAGAGAGAGAGAGAGAGAGAGAGAGAGAGAGAGAGAGAGAGAGAAAGAGAGAGGAATAAGTAATGAAGGGAGAAGTAGCTCGGAAATACGTAATTACAAGGTGAAGGAAGTCTTGAGAATATAAAAGTTGATGTGATGAGGGTTTTAGTGAAGAAGAAAATGAAGATTCTTTTTACTTTCTCTCCCTCTCTCTACTTTTCAATCAAGTCTGGAAAGTTAGACCCAATTTTTACTAATTTAATTGGACTATTATCTAACTTGTTCCGTTCATCTATAAATCTATTGTTCTTATCTGTCTGTCTGTCTGAGTGTCACTTTTCCCCTGTTGTTTTATTCATGTCTGTCTCAATTTGTCACTCTTAATTTGCGTCACCACTTCCGTCTTCTTTGCCTCAGTCTGCCTTTAAGTCCGCGCCACTGCCGTTGTCCTTAGCTTCTATCTTTGTTCGTCTCTTATTCTTGGCGCCACTAGATCGTGTTGTGGTGGCGCCAAAAGCAATCAATCACAGTGTTTTCCTTTATGCCTTTTTTGGTGTCTTTCTGTTTCAAATTATACATGGCTTAGTATTTCACTGTAATTGTTCTGTGCGTTTATTTGCTCAGAATTTCATCGTTTTCCTTTGATGTACTTCACTGACTTTAATTTGCAAACTTTTTTTTTCTGCAGCAGAGTACGTGTATATCCTGATAAAGCACAAACATTCTTATCTTCCAGTTATATGTATAGGTAAATTATTTTGTTCCGTTGACCTACATGTATACTGAACAAAAACCGTCTGGAGCCAGTAATAAGGAAGTTTTTTTTTTCTATTTTGTATATAAGAGGGGCTGTGTCCAAGGTCAACTAAAAGGAGAAGAAAAAAAAAAAAAGAGAGAGAGAGCCCCTCTGAGGTGCCAGTCCATAAAGGCAAGAGGCGTAAAGTATTATTCAAAATTGATCGATATGTGTCTTGCAATTGGGTTGGAAATGATCAAACAAGAAAACCCAGGTATCTTCAAACGCGGGAAATTTCTAAGAGATCCGGGAAAGCCTGTGCTGCTCTCATGCAAGGTAAAATAAACTGCCACTCGTAAAAGATCTCCACTTGCTCCTGTCCATACACTTCAGTCTCGCACACTCCAGTCACTCCGCTCCGTCTTCTCTCTCTCTCTCTCTCTCTCTCTCTCTCTCTCTCTCTCTCTCTCTCTCTCTCTCTCTCTCTCTCTCTCTCTCTCTCTCTCTCTCTCTCTCTCTCTCTCTACCTTCACTCTCTCAAGTGTGCTACAACCTCGTCCACCCACTTTATATCAAGCCTCGCTCCCACACTCAGGGCACCTTCCCAGCTTACACACTAAGTCGCCAGTCCCCCATCCCTTCCCCCTCCACCTCTCTCTCTCTCTCTCTCTCTCTCTCTCTCTCTCTCTCTCTCTCTCTCTCTCTCTCTCTCTCTCTCTCTCTCTCTCTCTCTCGGCCTTTTTCATCGGGTTCTGCTTCCACCCTCACAGCATCTACCTTATTTATCAATTTTCTTTGTCATTATTCCTTTCCAATCTTCCTTACATTTTTCCCAATTATTCTAAGACTCTGACCTCCCACATCTTTATTGGATCTTCCTTTCACTCCCACAGCAATTTCCAAAATGATATACTTTCTTCTTTCATTTCCTTTCCGTTTATTTTCTTAGTAAACAATCTCATGGTGCTACATTTGACCGCCTCCAGTGCTTCATTCTTCCTTAATGCGTCACACAATACATATATTATCTTGTTGTTAGTCTTATCAATTTATCAAATTATTGCCACTTCAAGGACGAATTGTTATCGTGGGGATGGCTTTGCATGAGAACTCCCCTTAATCTCAATATGATTCCTGTTATTCTTCCCCCACTAGTGACAACAAAAAGAGGTATATATTAGAGTAATGCTAATAATACGAATGATGGTCTGTATTTTTCCCAGATCACATGTTTGTGAATAATATTTGAATGACTGACTGAATCATAATGTTGAAATATTAAACGACACAAGGCATTACCAAAATACGGAAAAAGTGCAGTGGAATTCTGGCTATATAAATTTACTTTGGTAACGTCTGGTTTTCTTTGTTAGACTCTTGAGACTTGAGGCTGGCAAGGAATCGCATTAAGAAGGTCAAATGATTTTCTCTCTCTCTCTCTCTCTCTCTCTCTCTCTCTCTCTCTCTCTCTCTCTCTCTCTCTCTCTCTCATTAAGCACTCCCAGGCCTGTCCTTTCCTCCCAGCCTCGGGTCTTTGATGTCATTTCCGCTAAAGGTCAACTTTCACGGTATTATGACGCACCAGACGTGGCCTCAGAAATTGACAAGAGCATCCCTTAACCCCATTTTCTGCTGCACTTTGACACATCCCCCTGTAACGTCCCTCCCGCTGTTTTAAAGATGTCCACTGTTTGGATCTTTTCATTCACAAACATGATTTTTCTTTGCATACAAATAGGATCGTGGTGTCTTTTTTTGGAGCGGTGAGTGTACGTGTGACCTTCTTTGATCTAAGTTGGTGTGCCTTGCTAGTGCGTCCTGTGATGAGGTTCAGGAGGCTCTTCTTGGAACCCTCTCCCTTTCACCTGCTTGTTAAGTTCTTACGACAACTTTTTTATTATGGAAATGAAACAGGTCAGTAGCGACAATCTCATTTTAAGTCGGAAAATCGTTCACGTCATTCCTCTTGAAAAGTTAAGAGTGTATTGAAAATATTTTGATCGAGTTTGTTCCTTCGGTGTTTAGAATTTTTTTTTTTTCTTAAACGGTACTCGATATTCGAACACAGAAGAGAGAGACCCAAACTCTTTTAGACTTTATAGGTGAAGGGACGGAGGAGTGAATATATGCAACCCTTTAGAATTAAAATGATTAACATTAAACAGGCAAGAAATAAAAGAAATACCTTACTTAAGAAGGAAGCAAGGAAGGGGAACAAATAATTTCATCCTTAAGATATATACGAGTATATATATATATATATATATATATATATATATATATATATATATATATATATATATATATATATATATATATATATATATATATATATATATATTTTTTTTTTTTTTTTTTTTTTTTTTTTTATATGTGCCTTAAAGTATACATGACCAAGTAATTTACTTCATAAAGATAAAAACAAAAGAAAAAAAGACAGCACCCAGTACAACGACTTTGAATGGGAGTAATAGGAGACGACATGCAGCTCTTCAACCAATCCTCTTGTAACTCACCTAATATCACCGTACCGTAG
>NC_087166.1:5390000-5405000 GCF_035594125.1 Scylla paramamosain
CAAATAGAGGAGGTCAGCGTGCCCCACGTGGGACATTACGTCGCTATTTCTGTCCACCAGTCAGCTCTCCCGGGGTCATGATGGCCAGTGATGCGTCCCTCCCGCGTCCCTAATGCCTCGGCTGATGAAAATGAAGTTATATTAGTACTTTTTTAATATAACGTACTTTGTTGATGGTGAAGCGCCATAAATTAATTTGACTGCCTTTGTAAGGAAATTCTGCAAGCTCAAGCATAACAAGTTTGCAGACCTGGCCGGGTTGAAGTGGCTGGATCAGGGATAATTTTGTTGTGCCCTCTGCCCGGCGGTCAGCGGGTCACGTAAACGGGACGACACTGGTCACTGAGTCAGTGTTGTGACAACACTCTGCAGGACCAGTATCGCTTTCTTTGTTTTACCTGACGAGCAGTGTCGTGAGGCGACTCTAAGTGTAATGGTGTGTTTGTAAGCTGTGTAGTGTTTACATACTCGTTCTTACCTCGTCTCCGTGAGAGTCAACTAAAGTGATCTAAGGATAATTCTGTTAGGAAGAAGTGTTATTACATGACCTTTATTGTATTTTCCTCGTGTTTTCATTACCATTAACTTCAGAAGTTTTTTTCATCTTTTCACGTACAAAGGAGTGAAAAAATGTGTAGTTTATCGTGAACGTTATTTGTTATTTATGTTCTTTGTTTTGGCAAGTCTTGTTGTTGTCGTCGTCGTCGTCGTCGTCGTCGTGGAGGAGGAGGAGGAGGAGGAGGAGGAGGAGGAGGAGGAGCATCATGTGTAGAGGAAGGGGTAGAGATGGACTGAGAGACAAGGGGAGGAGGATGTGGGAGAGTGGTAAGGAAGCGGCATAAAGAACGGTATTCGATGATGCTAAATATAGGCGATGTGAAATATACGATTACCAGAAGTCAAGCGGACTGCAGGAGTAATGCTGCATGAGGAGAGCGGACAAGGGCGCGGCGGCTATATAAGTATGCATGCAGAGGCTCAGAGGGGCAGTGTGCGCCGCTCTTTGTTTTTTATTAGATGAGGCCGCTGCGGGATGGCGGGCGGCTCATGGGTGTGGTGTTATGCATTCAAACCTCCATTTAGGACACTTGTTACTTCTCTTCAGTATCCTTTTTGCTGGTGTTCAATGCAGTATTGTTTCCATATTGTTCATTGTTTGATGTAATATTAGTTATTGCGTTATTGGTACACTTGTTTTGATGTTCAGTGCAATCAGTATTAGTATTCTTCTGTTATTCAATACAATATCACTAAGTCTTGTATGTTGCTTCGTGCAGGAAAACTTTGTTTCATCCTTGTGTGCGTGATTGCATAAACCTCCACAGGAATAATGCAGCACTTAGTAACTTTTCGGAACATTACACGTGAAGGAGAGAAATCACAAAAGAATGTCCCATTGAATTACAAGTAACACATCCCCCATTACAGTTAGTGTTGGTTGTCGAGTACACGAAAGTACCCATGATTTTAAAAGTGAAATTATAGTACATCGCTGAAAACTGACCCCACAGAACAAGCATCAACCAGCCCCGGATAATTATTTCTACCGCGAGACCAAAGTAATTACCTAGGGAATATTTTTACACAAATTATGTAAAGTGCTCCGCTAAATTATTATAACCCGAGGGAGGACATGGTATTCTCTGGCATCGCATTCCCGTGAAATTGACTAGCATTGAAAAATTAAGCGTGTATTACAAACTACCGGAATGAGTGTGGTAGCGCAGGTAATAAACGTTGCTGTCGTGAAATATCTCTGCCTAAAATGAGTGCGGTGCCAAAAATAGAGTTTGTATGAAAGAAAACGGTAGCACACGCCATCCCGTATTTGTGGTGACGATCTGATGCGTACTCCATTTCTCTCCTCTTCCACCTCCCGCTCCTCTTTCTCCGTCTCCTCGTCCTCCTATTCCTGTCTGCTCCTTCTCTACCCTATTAGCTGGAAACACTGCTTGTCCCGTTTGTCTGTTTGCTCATGGTGTGTGTGTGTGTGTGTGTGTGTGTGTGTGTGTGTGTGTTTTGGGAAGCCCCGGGTTGGATTATAAGGCAGCCTGTGTTAACGCTCGTGTTTTCTTTTTTCATTTACTTTTTTTTTCCTTTTTGTAGTTTTATTTTTCCCTCTCTTGTTTAATCTGCACTTCAGCTGAACGGTTTTGTTATTATTTCCTAAATGTTATGCGACTTTTTTTTTCGTATTTGTTAGTGTCGTTGTTGTCGTTCTTGATGTTGCTGGTGGTGGTGGTGATGTCTAGGAACTCTCTCTCTCTCTCTCTCTCTCTCTCTCTCTCTCTCTCTCTCTCTCTCTCTCTCTCTCTCTCTCTCTCTCTCTCTCTCTCTCTCTCTCTCTCTCTTTGTGTGTGTGTGTGTCATGCAGACCGCTGTACTTGTCGATTTCCTTTTCATCACTGTTCCTGGTGGCGCTGGCGGTGCTGACGGTGCTGTTCTCTTGCTTATTCTTGTTGTTGCTCTTCTTCAGCACCCGTATAACTGTTGTTTTTATCATTGTCCTCCTGTCTCTTTGTAAGCAGTAGTCCTCTTTAAGAACGAGTTCATTATTGTTATTACTGCTGACATTTTTATTCTTGCTTTTTTCTTTTTTTATTATTTTCTTTGGTTTTTGTTATTATTGCTTAGGTTCTTGCTATATTTGTGTAGTTCTTATTGTAAAAGGAAGTCATCTTTCAAAAAAACATTCCTTTTATTACTCTTGTTATTCTTTCCTGCTATTCTCCAGTGTCTTACTGTAAATAGCCTTCCCTTTACAATGCATCCACATTTGTGTTATCAATGTTGTTATCTGTTTCCTTCCTCATTGTCATGCTGTGAATATTCTTCCTTTTATAACGCATCCACATCTGTATGATTAATGTTTCTTTTTTTTTCATTATTTAGCGTCTTGTATAAAACACCTGCTTTCCCTATATTATGTTTCTCCTCGCTCAGCGTCTTACCATAAACACACATCCCTTTAAAACGCACTTGCAAACCATTAGGCGAGATTTGTTGTGGTCTCACGAGTGTTCCGGAAGAGAGAGCAGGAACCGATCCGCTGACGCCTTGGAATGATCCCCTCGCGTCCTCCTTTCCCCGCCTCCGTTACTCCTTGTCCTTGAGGTTTCCCGTCTTTTCCTCCTTTCGTGCTGCTGTTCTCTAAAGGGCATCCCTTGTTACACTCGCAGGTCAAAGGATACCGTGATTGACGAAGTGAGATATAGAAAGTGTTTTCAATTTTGTACCTTCCTCCTCCTCCTCCTCCTCTTCCTTTCTTCCGATGTACTGTACTTTTCATCGTTTTGCGAAGGGATTTTTTAAAGGTCAGAAGTAAGTTGACCTCATTTGGTAGCTAGATATGTGAGATTCAGCACGTTCAAGGTAAGAAAAGGCGTAATTCTGTTTATTTTTTATTACTATTAAGTTTAGTTTCTCTCTCTCTCTCTCTCTCTCTCTCTCTCTCTCTCTCTCTCTCTCTCTCTCTCTCTCTCTCTCTCTCTCTCTCTCTCTCTCTCTCTCTCTCTCTCTCTCTCTCTCTCTCTAAACGTATGTGTTGCACAATGTCTCTCTCTCTCTCTCTCTCTCTCTCTCTCTCTCTCTCTCTCTCTCTCTCTCTCTCTCTCTCTCTCTCTCTCTCTCTAAACGTATGTGTTGCACAGTGTCTTATCACTATCCTTCATTGTTGCGTCAGCCTTGGACAGAAAACGGACGAAACTTTTCGAAGAAAACGTAACGTGAGATGATTTGGGCAGAAAACGTTTACTAGATGTGCATGTGGCTGCCTGTGTTATTTTGTTCAACTCAGCAACCAGTTTGATATTTGCCTCATGAATAAGTCAGCGTGGATATGAGTGCCGGTGTGGTTAAGGCACGTACGTGGTTATGCGTGCTTGTGCATGAGTATGTGCTTGCGTGTACTTGTCTGTCTCTGTGTGGAGAGGGAGCTGCGTTCATGCGTCGTGAGTATGAGAGAGAGAGAGAGAGAGAGAGAGAGAGAGAGAGAGAGAGAGAGAGAGAGAGAGAGAGAGAATCACGAGGTTGCGAATGCTTGAGTCATCAACAGGGTGATTTAAAGTAGTCACTACCGTGCAACTCTTCATCACCACCATCATCAGCACCACCTGCACCACCACCACGTTGCCCTCCAACTGAGCAAACACAACACTAATCACGTGGTCTAATTCAAGGTTACACTTCATTTCCTGCTTTAACAGAGCGGCTGAGTTTCCTAGTAATGATGATAGGGAAGAGGCATGACTCCTTGCACAACCTGTTGCTAAGAATGCTCATACGTATAGGATCAATTTTATACGTTTACTGCCAGTGGTCTTGGAGCTGAAACGCGTATGCGCCAGTGAGAATCATTCTTCGTCTCAGTGAGTGTGTGCGAGTCAGACGAGTATCACATTCAGGCGCGGGAAATCCTGTCTGAAGCTTGTATTATCATGTGCCTGGCAGTGACGCGTTTGTAACGAGTCAGGACTTCTCGACCAATATCCTCCCCTCGCCAGTCTGTCCAACACTTGCCTTGTACTCCTCTCTTTAACAAGAACTATTGTACTTACAGCTCTCTACGATATACGATATACTACAAGCCAAAGTGAGTGGAAGTTCAGGAGTTAAGCAGCCTTGTGTCATATGAAGCCATGTGTCATATGTTAAGTGTATAAGTGTAATAAGTGTAACCGTGTGTCCTGTGTGTTGTGAGATTCTGTGCTTGTGATCCTTGACACCACTACGCGCTTACGTGCTTATGTGAAATTTAAGTAGTGTAGTGTTGCGTGAATTAAGTATTAAGTGCATTTGTGTATCTGCATGTGGTGTTTGCTGTGAAATGCCGTGGCTGTGCAGTTCTAACGCCACTTGTTGGATGTTGAGATAATCTGCTGTGTTGTGTGTGCTGTGTGCGTTGCTGCAGGACTCGTAGTGTTCAAGTGAAGTGCTTGTGTGTGAGTTGTAGAGAGTACTCCTAATACCCTTTTCCTCTAGATTGTGTGGTGATCCGATTACTGTGAATGTGCTGTCCTCGTGTCGCCCTAGAGAGGGAGATGAAAAGATCCGTTCTTATTTCCCTGATTCCTACTGTTGCCAACGTCCATTTATTGCCTTTCCTTTCATTCTTTATTATCCTCTGCACGTTATTATTATTATCCATCCAAGGTCTCTCTCTCTCTCTCTCTCTCTCTCTCTCTCTCTCTCTCTCTCTCTCTCTCTCTCTCTCTCTCTCTCTCTCTCTCTCTCTCTCTCTCGTCAGCTTCCACTCGTTCATTGTAAACGTTCCTTTGTCCCTCGTATTTATCTTCGGGATTTCGTCATTCTCGAGGGATAATCGGAAAAAGGATGAAGATTTGTCGAGTAGCGGACAGAGAGGGCGAGGGAAGACGCTTGGGAACGAAAATTGCAGGATGCGCGGGAGATGAAGGGACGGACTGTGGTAAAGGAGGACCACGTCAAAAGCCAGGCACTGTTGGTCGGATTGTGAGGGGAAAGAAAGGGTAATCTGACCACTTTTGTTGCTAAAGTGAGGGGAAGTTTTATAAGAAAGGGAATGAAAGAAGATAAATTATGTTGGCTTTGTTAAGTTACCGAGGAAATGCTTGCTCAGGTGGAGGAGAGAGATATAAGTGAGTAATTTTAAATATCACGTATTGAATGATTGATTTATCTTAAGGCACCGCAAAGGAGTGGCAGTGGCAAGCAAATAAAGTAAAATAGGGAAATGAGATGGAAGGAGGGAGGGAAGGGAGCCAAATGAAGGAAAAAGTCTGGAATAGAACGTTTAGATAAATATACACTGTAAATTAGATGCGTGAGAACGAAGCCGCACAGGGAGGGAAATTAAGACGAGGAAATAAAAGAGAGAAAAAATCTAGGGAAGAAAAAGTTAGTCATTTTTAAATCAGATACACAAAAAAAAAAAAAAAAATGCTAAAAGAAATCTTGGAAAGGGAAGTATAAATTAATCAAATGCAGATGAAAGCCATTGTAAATAAGGAAGGAAAGTAACAGACAAAAAAAAATTAATTGACATAATAAACACGACTCGGAATAACAAAACGGGGACGAGCAGCAAAATAAGTAAAAAGAATGTATATAAAAAAATCGAATAAAATTTAATCAGAACCATCTTTACAAACAAAAACAGAGGAGGAAACCCAAACAAACCACTTACAATAACAAATAAGAGCACTCCCTCTCCTCGACACACACATTCATAATTATTTGCTCTGAAACAAACTGGGCGGCAACACGGGCGGCAGGCAGAACACACAGCACGTCAGACCTAACAGCGGGACACCGATACACTGACTCTGCCTTCACGACTCTCGAGACACGCGCGACCCAGTAATCAGAACGAACGTCAAGATCCAATCAGTGTTCGAGGTGAGGGAGGGCGCAAGAGAAATAGGGCGGCGCAGTGTTGCCATCCGGTGTGCGTCATAATAAACGGAATCTGGGAAGCCTCTGAGGTGTCTGTCCACCCGCCACCCGCTGCCACTTGGCCCTCACCCGCTCCCCGCTGTCTCGCTCACCACTCAGTTCTCCCCACTCCGCGCTGCCTTGCCTCACCTCTCTTCTCCTCTCCTCTCTCCTCTCTCCTCTCCTCTCCTCCCTTCACTTGAGCCTAGGATTTTGTAGCAGCCACTTTCATAGTTTTTTTTTTAGAGCAGGTGAAGTTTGTTGTGTATCAGTACAATTGTTAGTGTTGTGTAAAATATTGTATTAATGACTGCTTTTTTTTAAGTGTGTGTGTGTGTGTGTGTGTGTGTGTGTGTGTGTGTGTGTGTGTGTGTGTGTGTGTGTGTGTGTGTGTGTGTGTGTTTTCGTTCTTTCTCTCTCTCTCTCTCTCTCTCTCTCTCTCTCTCTCTCTCTCTCTCTCTCTCTCTCTCTCTCTCTCTCTCTCTCTCTCTCTCTCTCTCTCTCTCTCTCTCTCTCCATTTAATGTATCATATTATTTTGTCTAGTGATAAGTCCCAGGATGTTATTTTTTTTCTCCGGTTTCCTGTTTTTTTCTTATCGTTCCCGCTGAATCATTCTCTCTCTCTCTCTCTCTCTCTCTCTCTCTCTCTCTCTCTCTCTCTCTCTCTCTCTCTCTCTCTCTCTCTCTCTCTCTCTCTCTCTCCGGGAAACCTTACGAATGAATCGCACTAATTAATTACGACGAAATATTGACTTCTGAGTCTTTTTTCCAAGAGAGAGAGAGAGAGAGAGAGAGAGAGAGAGAGAGAGAGAGAGAGAGAGAGAGAGAGAGAGAGAGAGAGCAATATTTTTCTCAAGTCATAAAAGGGAATATTTCAATGACCTGCGGGTGGTTACTTACTGGAAGACCTGAGATGAAACGTGACATTGACAGAACGAGTAAATAAGAAAAAAATAAAATAAAAGGGTGAAATATGATGATGTAGGAAAAAAAAGTATAGTGACATGAAGAGCAGGAGGAAGAGGAAGAGGAGGAGGAGGAGGAGGAGGATACTAATCAGACTCCAGAGGGAAAGGGAATGGAAAGGGATAACTCAAGGACACGAGAAAAGAAGAAGTCTGGGATAATAAAGCCAAGATGAGACGCTTTGTTCTCTCCTAAGGACTGTCATCAAAAGGCTGCAGAAACTGATGCGTGGTTATGGGTTTTCATGAGTGCTTCTCCCATAACTAAGTCCTTGTTAAACTATCATGAGAGTCGTGAAAATACTTGAAGGCTCCAATAATTTTCAGTACTGTCTGTTATAAGTAAGACGCTGAATCCAGTCGAAGTTGCTGTAGGAATTAAGAGAGAGAGAGAGAGAGAGAGAGAGAGAGAGAGAGAGAGAGAGAGAGAGAGAGAGAGAGAGAGAGAGAGAGATAGTTACTCACCTAACCAGTCACTCAGTTAGGTACACACACACACACACACACACACACACACACACACAGACAGAGAGACAGAGAGAGAGAGAGAGAGAGAGAGAGAGAGAGAGAGAGAGAGAGAGAGAGAGAGAGACAATTACTCAGCTAACCAGTCACTCAGTTAGGTACACACACACACACACACACACACACACACACACACACACACACACACACAGAGAGAGAGAGAGAGAGAGAGAGAGAGAGAGAGAGAGAGAGAGAGAGAGAGAGAGAGAGAGAGAGAGAGCCAAAGGTAGGATAGAAAGCTTGTTGAGTGGAGCCAGACCATAAACACACCTAGTCATCGAGGGGAGGGGAAGGGGCGTGGGGATCACCTGGCTCGCCTCACCTGACGGCTTACATTAGGAGAGGAAGGCAAAGATGGGTTCGCGAGGGCTTGGGGGAGTGAGGGAGGTGAGGTATAGATGGTTGAGGTTTGGAAGATGTTTCGCGAAATTTAATGAAGGGAGGGAACAAAGAATGCTTAAGAAAAGATAGGAGGGAGAAGATAAAAAGAAGGGGAAGGAAGGAAGGAGGATTAAGAATGAAGGGGCGAGGAGGAAAGGGAGGTGAGATATGGAAGTGGAAGAAAATGGATGTTAAATGAAGTGAGGGAAAATAACTGATATGTGAAAATAGGTGAAAAGACAAACAACTAAAAGATGAAGAGGAAAGCGACGTCACACAACATTAAAAGAGATAATAAGATAACAAAAAACGAATTAGAGGTGACAGTCGGCTGAAGGTGAAAGGAGTTAATGAAGGAATGAAGAACTAAATAGCATGAAGAGAAGAGGAACACTGAAAACAAACAAAACCATCACGCAACACAACGTACAGCGCAATACCTCAAGTGTGCATCACGTAACTAACACTTCCCAAGACTAACATAACGCGGGGAACTCGGAAAGTGAAATTAGATCGCACTTGAACCCCCACCAGGATCTTGGCAATTCGAAGTTTCCGCGCGAGATGCAAATTAACAGTAAGATAACACTGGCACCTTAATCTGTAACCTGAGGCTTCTGTGTCGTATTGCAAGGCCATGGATTCAGGAGCACCCGACTTATGCCCGTATTCACAAACGCTATGCTCTCACATCACGACTGTTTTCAAAGGCAATAGAGTTGATTAGCCGAGTTTTCAAGAGTATTTCTCCCGTTAATGATATACGAGTAGGAATCTTGTTATTATGTCACTAGAATCGTAAAAAACACCTTTAAAACCTAATGTGACTTCAAATAGAGCCTTTTGAAAGTAGTGGAGGTGCAGCGCGGAAGTGTTTCAGAATATGGTCCTTAAAGCTCACGTTGCAGGGATGGAGAATGGAGATGCACCGACTAAATCCCGCCTGCCTTGTATTTAGAAGAGAGGGCGATAGATAACCCAGACGCAGGAGAAGAGGTTCCCTGGAGCCTGAAGGAGACGGGGGATTAGGGAAGGAAGCGCACCAAGTGAGGAATATCGATGTGGAAGGCAAGACGTTTACGATTATGTATTTGAAGTGTGTCAGGCACTTCAAATACGTTGACGAGGCAGTTACCTGTAATGGTTGACATGCATATTATTTTTTTGTGTATCATGTAGTGTTGGTGTTTTTTCGATGAAGCATCATATGATATCAAATTTTCGTCAGTTAATCCGTCTGTCAATCGTCTTTGTCATCTTTTCATTAGGAACTGAGATCTTTTTGTCTTCCCTTTTTACTTGTCTCTTCTCGTATTAAGGATTAGTGTGATTACGTACTTACCTACTTGTATTAATTTCCTCTCTCTCTCTCTCTCTCTCTCTCTCTCTCTCTCTCTCTCTCTCTCTCTCTCTCTCTCTCTCTCTCTCTCTCTCTCTCTCTCTCTCTCTCTCTCTCTCTCTCTCTCTCTCTCTCTCTCTCTCTCTCTCTCTCTCTCTCTCTCTCTCTCATGTCACCGCTACCTTATTGCCGGGAAGCTGCGACAGGCAAGAGTGAGGAGCAGGTATTGACGGTGGCGGTGAAGGTGGTTGTCCCTTCTTCGTGGCCTTGGATATGGCACGCACTTGTGGGTTTTCCTTCTGCTGCAGCGAGGCGAGGCGGTGTCTGTGGAGCCCACGCGCACCTGCTTGACACCTCACTATCTCCACCCTTCACGTCCGTTGACGATAATTAAACACTCCATATAACCACGGTCACCTCACCGCACTAGTCAAGGAGAACTTAGTACACGATTGTATGAGATGCAACTTTTTTTTTTTTACGAATTATAGGCTCAGCAACACGTTCACGAGGTCGACAGCCTTTCTCAGTAGCGGTCGACTCTAAAGACAGGGCGCCACAGCCTCCAAGACGCCACGCGACACACTGAACGCCAGTCAGGGCACCAAAAGGGTTTCGTGCGCTTGGTTGCCACTCCTCGTTTTCTGGCTGCAGCGGGCACTCTGCTCCGGGCCTGCGTCTCCGGTTTGTTGACGGATGAGGCACTGGCCAGGTTGAAGGAGGGCGGGAGTAAGGCACGCGGTGTTTATTTGTATAGATTATGATAGTTTCAGCAATATATTCAGGGAGCGCTCCTGGAAAGTGCGAGTCTGACTGGTTACTAGGAGAGGTGGGACGAGAGTGGCAGGTAAGCTGATGGTGTATGAGGGAGGAGAGTGAAACTGAGACAGGACGGGGGCAGGCGACTGGGGATGGGTGGGAGGGTATGGCGAGAGTATAAAAGGGCGAAGGTGAGAGAGAGAGAGAGAGAGAGAGAGAGAGAGAGAGAGAGAGAGAGAGAGAGAGAGAGAGAGAGAGAGAGAGAGAGAGAGAGGGAAGAGGGAGGGGCTTTCTTTTAATAGCCTACCTGGTTATCAACACGTTGGAATACTTTCTACCTCCTCACCCTCGACTACTTCCTCTTTCATTCGTTCTTCCCTTTCTCAATCCCATCCTTCCTTCTACCTATGATTTTTTTGTACTGAAACCTGAATATGACTACCGTTACTTATTTTTTCCCTAATATAACACGAACACTAAGAGAATGAAAAGAGAGGGAGAACAGAATTTAAAACTGGTACATTCGGTCTCTACAGAACCAGATGATGCAAGAGCGTTAAGATTAAATGACTCAGTGACAGCAGAGAGGAGGGTGAGGGGTGACTTACTGAGAGACAAGAGGGGGATGGTGTGACAGATAGAAAAGGAGGGTGTTGCTGGCCAAGGGAAGGTCAGGTGTGCATTGACAAGAGTGGGACGAGGCGGAAGAGTAATGCTAAAGGGGTAATGACAGCGGTAGGAATTTAATTACGTGGGTGAGGGGGAGTGGTGGGAAAATGTAGGTGAAGATTAGTGGTAAGGGGAGAAGACGGTAAGATATGTTGGAAAAAATGTCTTGGAAACTATTGGTACGACATCCATTTTATATATTTTATTTTATTTTTTGTTTTCCTTGGTTCTATTTTGATTTTGCTTTCTATATCTATCTGTGTGTGTGTGTGTGTGTGTGTGTGTGTGTGTGTGTGTGTGTGTGTGTGTGTGTGTGTGTGTGTGTGTGTGTGTGTGTGTGTGTGTGTGTGTGTGTGTGTGTGTCTGTTTATTTATGTGTCTATTTGTTTATCTGCCTGTTTGTTTATTTGTCTGTTTGTCTGTGTCTGTCTGCGTTTGTCTATTTGGTTCTCTCTCTCTCTCTCTCTCTCTCTCTCTCTCTCTCTCTCTCTCTCTCTCTCTCTCTCTCTCTCTCTCTCTCTCTCTCTCTCTCTCTCTCTCTCTCTCTCTCTCTCTCTCTCTCTCTCTCTCTCTCTCTCTCTCTCTCTCTAAAAAAAAAAAAAAATGTTACACAAAAACCCAATCTCCCCCAAAAAAACTCACAGAAAATAAGTGACTCCAGCTTCCTTTCTCTTTCACAGAATACGTCGTACCCATTTCCTTATGATAAACAAAACACACCGAGGCTTTTCACGAACGTTACCCCGTATTAAGTCATTTTTCCTGCGGGCTATTTTTTTTCTCAACGCACGTGCACCCGAGACGTCTCCAGGAACCCCCACTTCGTATTCTTATGGGATGCAAGGGCGGCGGTAACGAGAGGAGAATGGAGTGCAGTGGGAAGAGTTAGAGAGAGGGGGAGAGAGGGGAAAGGATGCGTGTGTGGGGAAAACTGTTGTTGCGTGGTAATGTGTCACGTTGTGTGCTTGGGGGAAGAGAGAAAGAGAGAGAGAGAGAGAGAGGAGAGAGAGAGAGAGAGAGAGAGAGAGAGAGAGAGAGAGAGAGAGAGAGGGAGAGGGTGAAGGGGTAACATAACGCGAACGGAACAGAGATACAAGGCATATGAGAATAAAAATACCACAAGGATACAAAAAAAAAAACGAGCAAGCACTTGGGTATTCACAGGGAGGGGACCACTTCCTTTAATGGACCAAGTGACTGAGGGAAAATAGAAGCAAAATGACAGACGCAAAACGCACACCCGCAGCAGACACGGACGAAGAAAATGGGGTGCGTGCTTCAAAGTGTTTGTAAATGCTTGAGTTTGTTTACTCGGACCTGGTGAGGGAGTGTATGTATGTCTAGGTCTTACCTCTCCCTCTCCTCTCCCTCCTCTCCCACTCTCTCGCATCCACCTGAAACCTGCCCTTCACTACCTTCTTGCCTTCCTTTCCTATCCCTCCTCTTTCCCTCTTCTGCTCTTATTTCCTCCTCTTCCGCTTCCTCATCTCCCTTCCTCTTCCTTCCACCATAACCCCATCCATCATTATCTTCTTTCTCTAATGGATCTTCCTCATCTTTTTCTATTCCTCCCCTTTTCCTCCTCCACTCGTCTTGCCTTCCTCTCCCCTCCTCGCTCCCATTCTCCCCTCCATCTTTGCCCAACCCTTCACCATCCTCCCTCTATTAATCTTCCTTCTCGTTTTCTCTTATGCTTGACCTAGTTTTTACATCACACACTCCTTCTTGTATCACGAACTTTGGGAAGCCTGAATAAGAGTAGCAGGAAATTAGCGGTAAATCAAGCAGAGTGAGCGAGTTAGTAGGTGGATGAGACAGACAGGGAAACAAACAAGGATGCTATATTTACTCGCTTGGAAGAGGATACGCTCACCTTGCCAAGTGGGAAGTCCAGGTAGATGATTAATTATAGGAGGCTTTGCCCGCACTGAAGCCGATTACCGCGCCTCGGAAGATCGTATTAACTGTTAATTGGCACTATACGGGAGTGGAGCACCTGGCGTAGTAAACACCTATGATTAATACTTTATTTTTGTCCCTTGTAGAGAGAGAGAGAGAAAGAGAGAGTCTAACCGAACAAAAACAGATGCAAGATAAAGTAAAAATTAACACCAGAATGCGAAAAAAGAGAAAACACTGTAAACACGAGTATTCATAGGGAGAGGCACACTTACTCTAACAAACTGAGGGAAAAACAGAAGCAAATTGACAGAGAGCATTACATGTCATTTTCTCTCCTCTTTTCTTCGTACTCCATTACTTTGTCGGTGCAGTAATCTGAAGCTCTACAAAGACTCACCTTACTTTTTTACACAACTCACAAGGACGCCCAGCTGGAGATGTATTCTCTCTACACCTGCTCTCTGTGATGTAATATCCAAGGCTGTGGTGTTACAGAAGTTAATGTGAGCCTGGAAGTAAGGGTTAAATGTAATCTTAGTTGTTAGGAAAGAAATGAGGCTTTGTGGCTGTTTTGCTGCAGCTGTTTTTTTTTTTTTTATGTTATCGTTCCTTTTGTTAGTGTTATTGCTTGTTTCACGTAGTTATAAGAAATGTTGCGTGATTCATTATTTTTTTTCCTTCTCATCGGGCTCTTTTTCTCCTTATGTAATTTGATTTAAGTACCTAAGCACTTTTTTTCTTTATATACATATAGAACAATAATGGGAAACATGTATTTTCGAGAATGTTACATGATTTATTGCATTTTTCCTTATCTTGGAGCTCTTTCTCTTTATATGACTCAATTTCAGTACGTCACCATTTTTTTTCCCTTCATAAACACGTACAATACTAGAAACATATATTTTATAAAGAAGGGATTTACCAATGTAGTTAATTACAGGTGTCGTGGGAGAGAATAAGATACTTTTGTGTGTGTAGATTTGCTGACGAGTTGTGCTTCGTCCGCGGGATTGCAGGTGCTGAGTTCCGCCTGTGAGTGCCCCCCCCGCCCCCCGTAAATGGATTCCTGCGACACAAGCCTGACTTACTTCCCTTCCCTTCCCTTCTTTGTTCTTTGGCTGTGTCTACTTAACTCTGCGCCTCTCACCATACCTCATTGAATCACTCGTATAATGACCAACTTTTTAGTCACCACACTATTAGAGCACTCAGTATAGTCGTGTACGGTTCAGGTTGGTTGCTAAATGCCTCTCGGAAAGGATTAGTTTGTATTCAGTGGATTGGAATGGCTCTGTCCTGATAGGCGAGGGGATTACTCAGGTCAGGTGTGCAGAGATAAGGCGCGACCGTTTCTCGCCAGGTAGATATGAATGGAACGCGACAGAAGCAAGGCGAACGCACGCGCATACATGTTTAGCTGACCTTGGGAGCGACGCGTGACAGGCTCTTATCGATATGTGTGTGTTTGTGTGTGTGTGTGTGTGTGTGTGTGTGTGTGTGTATAGAAGGGGTTAGTGTAAATTATACAGGTATGCTACGTGTGGTAAGACCTGAATGTATGTGTGTATTTTTCAAGACGTGGTTTATACGTGTATGGTATGCTTGTTATTGTTTCCATCTACGTTTTATTTATGGCATGTGAACGTACCTGAATCATACACGTCAAGATTCGTAACACGCAAGGTTACCACAAAGATATTGATTCTTTTTTCTGTAGTCACAAATACAGTCATCTCTTGATCTACATTATATCCTTTTTTTTGTAATCAAGTCAAGTAACACTAGTCACGTTCCCCCAAGCTTCTGTATACGTGTTGATCAAAAGCGCAGTTATGACAACAAGTGTAGATGTTATCAGGCAGTGATATCAGTTCCGGGATCGGGCTGATAAAATGCTAGTGATGTCACCATGATTCTCATTGCAACACTTCACCCTGCACCTCCTGACCACAAAGTCATGAAGTAATCAGTGATAAGTTCAATAAGGAAAGATAAAATTCCCGGGACCTTAAGTTGTGACTACTAAGGAAGAATAAGTTATGATG
>NC_087166.1:5410000-5432500 GCF_035594125.1 Scylla paramamosain
GTGTTCCCATTATGATTGGGTGCATGCAGCGATTTAAGGAAGCAAGAGAGTAAAAAATGCGGATAAATTATTATGTAAAAGTGATTTTATGTATGGAAAAAAAAAGAATATCATGTTTTAGTTTCTCACCAGCCTGCATGAGTGGTGTATCATTCGGAATTCTGAATGGATTTGAATTCATATAATGTCGATTCTCATTAGCACTCAAAATGATCATGTTAAATATGTTAACTTAAGTCTTCTTACTTCCTTGCCTAATGAATACCTTAGGAGGGTTTATAACGTGAATAACTCTCAGCAGGTTACCGTGATGGACCAGCATCTGTACACCACCAAGGGCTCGCCAGGCACCGTCCTCTGGCGCCCGCGAAAAGGCAGCAGCGTCGTCTTGAATCCAACGGACTACTGCCCCTTTAGTCAAGTGGTCCGCACCGTCCACCTCAACGATGCTCTCGACATCTGCGTGAAGCACTCCATGGAGCCGAAGCCCATCGTGTCGCTCAGCAGCCTGAGGCGCGACGTGCTGCCTTCATATCACCCTTGTAAAAGACTTAACGTCCTCTGGTTCGGTGCAAAAGAGAATGACAACGATGAAGACGAACATGACTGGTATGGCAATGTGGAATTCGCCATTTCAGTAGATACCATGATGCAGCGCTGGAAGAACTACTACCTAGTTGAGATGATGACGGCACCGACTCACTCCATCACACGCATCCTAGTCACTAACTCTGACTTTTCTTCCGTCTTCCCCGTGTATGATCCTCGCACACACGGTGGGGCGTGGTATCTCACGACCGACGGTCAACACGAAAAATTGACTGACTGTCGGCGGTACAATGGTGAAGGCTATAATGGAAATGGCCACAGCCTTGAATTTATGATTGAAGTAACACTCACCGGAATGAAGAAGATATTATTTGAGACTGAAATCTCGTTCAGGAACCACGTAGAGGCAGCATCGGAACGTCCACACGTCTGCCACAGGTTCAGAGGTCACCGCAAGTGCCTGACGCCTTTTACCAGAGCATGGACCTCTCGATGGTTCTTCAAGGAACACCACCGCCTGAGAGCTAATGGACCCATGGCCCAACCGAGACTGTCCCCGAGTGCTCTGGAATTCCTGAAGTACTTCCTCACAATGGAAGTCATACCAAGAAATAATTTGCCTATACCGGGTGCCCAGCCTGGTCTTCCTCCAAGTATCGCTCTTTGCCCTCCTCCTCTCAACGAGCAACACTTTCCTCCTCTCCCGCCTCCCCCTCATTCCTTCCTCATCAGCCATTTCCTTCAGAAGCCCATGGCCAATGGAACCATTCTCAACCTTCAAATGGTTGGTCACCTTACTGAGAAAATGAAGTCCAAGCTGGATCCTGAGGAGGAGGAAGAGAGAGAGGAGATAACGCTGATTGCCACCCAACGGCCCCATCCTAAATTTCTTCCTGGCGGTCCTCCAGGTATTTTCCCTCGACCTCCTGGTCCTCCTCCTGGATTTTTTCACCTTCTGCCTCCATTCGGCAATCCCCTTTTTCACCTCCCTCCTCCACCCAGTTTTCACCCTCCTTCCTTCCAACACAGCTGGGCTCCGCTGCAGCCAATCAAGTATCGCAAACGAAATTAATAATGCACTTGTAGTTTGATGTTGTCCAACGCGCACACACACACACACACACACACACACACACACACACACACACACACACACACACACACACACACACACACACACACACACACACACACACACACACACACACACACACACATGACAATACAAAAAGAACATTCCCGCACACATATCGTAGAATTGAATGCCTTTCCCTGATCTTCGTAGGTGATGGCGAAGCTCTGAGGCAGAGGAATGTTTGGACTGGAATTGCTAAGAAGTGTGACCTGTTTTACCAAATGTATAATCTGGGAAATATAGTCAGAGGTCAGGTCAAATTCTTAGCGCTGTGGTGACCGGAGGAACACAAACTCTGAAGGAATTTTTTTTTTTTTTTTTTTTTTTGTTAACTGGATGTTTATGCCAACGTGGTTTGAGATAGATTGGTACTTGTGCAGTGTAATATTTCTGGCTTAATGAGCACTGTTGCATCAAAGTGTATGTTTTCCTCAGACTCGCCACGGCTAACTGATCCTATTGGCTCAAAAAACAGTCCAAATATATTTTTATACTATGATTCATGACCAAGTACTTTAAACATTTGACATTTTTAATAAATGGAAAGTTTATGTACGTGTATTCTCATGATTGTGTTTTGTAAAACCATGTAATAAAAAAGTGAATTACAAATTAATAACTAGTCATTCATCCTGGTTACGGTGAAGAGGAGAACTAACTACAGGAGTATAAGACGGTGCCAGTTTTCCAGAGCCTGAGGTAAAATATGTATCTTCGACTGTAAAGCTATACTCATTATAACTGTCGACATTCTACTACTAATACTAAGCAGCGGAGGTTCGGCACACACAACCTGATTCACCACAGGGACACGCAGGGCTGTGTTGACTTCAATGTGCAGTACTTGTATGTAATGGTGCTCGGCTGGGCTGGGCTGGGCTGGGATAGGTTGGCAGTATTGTTTATTTTTTACGTTCACGGGGGTCACAAAGAGCTATTAAAAAAAAAAATAATAATAATAATAAATTAAAAAGACATATTCGCCGCTTTACATACAATTGAGTAGACACGTTTTCTGTGAGTTTTGCAGTTCTTGTATTCTTTTAATTTCCTTTCTTTGTCTTCGTTTCTTGTTCTTCTTCTTCTCATTATTATTATTATTATTATTATTATTATTATTATTATTATTATTATTATTATTATTATTATTATTATTACTTATAATTCTCTTCTTTTCCTTCTCCTCTTGCCCCTCCTCCTCCTCCTTCTCCTCTTCTTCCTATCTTCTGCTCCTCCTCTTCCTCCTGCTTCTCATCCCCCTGCTCCTCCTGCTCCTGCTCCTCGTCCTGCTTCTCCTCTTCCTCCTCCTCCTCCTCCTCCTCCTCCTCCTCCTCCTCCTCCTCCTCCTCCTCCTCCTCCTCTCAAGATCCCGCATCTAAAGATCTTCATTCTCATTATTGAAATAAAAAAAAAATTAGCGCCGTCCATTAAACTTTTTTTTTCTTACATGGTAACGAAGTGAAGTTCTTTTTTCTTTCCCTCTCTTTCCTCTTTCCTTTTATTCTCCTGCAGGCTGTTTTCTGAGAGACGTATTCCCTACTGCAGGGTATATCCTCACTCCTTTAAATAGCGGACCACGTAGATACGGGTTCAGTTTACTCCCTTCCAAGCCTTTACGCTGATGAATCAGTGCAAGCAGTGCGTTTAGACTGACATGTTAACTCGACTTCTGGTTCACCTGTGTCCGTTTTCAGTGCTCGCGTGGGCCAAGGCAGGTACGTACGTAAAGGGGCAGAGGAGGAGGAGGAGGAGGAGGAGAGAAGGGTAGCGTGCGAGGGAGCGTACCATGTAACCCTGGCTTTCCCCTTCAGCTTGTCACGTCCACACCGCCGCCCTATATTTAGATTCGTGGTAAAAGTTTGTGAATTAGATATTTCACCATGAAAAAAAGAAAAAAAAAATTGCTTCTTGGTCTAAGTTTCCATTTGTATTAACCTGTACTGGTCTGCTTGTTCTATTTTGAAACCTCACTACTACCCTGCTCACAAATACATACATATATACATACATACATACACACTCGTACATACATACATACACACATACATACACAGATAAATATATGATAGATAGATAAATGGAAAGATGAATAGATACTTTTCTGATAGACTGTTATAAATAATTTGGGAAGTAGATTTTTTACTTTCTTACCCCAGAACATTGCTGCGTAGTATTAGTTTATTATTTCGCAATTTACCTGTGCGTGCTATTTTTTTACCCATCTTCATGTGCAGTTCCAGCTTAATACCTTTACTGAGTCTTTTTTTGTCACATTAATGAATATTTCACCTCAGAGTATCAGTGCGTAGTCTTAGTTTCCATTTCTAATTTATCTTTGTGCGTCTATTTTCCTGCATTCGAATATAGTTCAGTCTTAATACATCTTACTATTTTCTTTTCATTTATTTATTTATTTATTTATTCTATTTATTTTTATTTATTTTATTTTATTATTTCTATTTATTTATTTATTTTTTTCATGACATTTAGTTGTTGGTAGTGTCAGGTGGCGCGGCACGTGACTGATCTGGATAGAGTCGGTTGTGGCAGTGCATCGATCGCCGCCACGCTGACACACACACACGCACACACGTGCACTTCGCTGCATGCACATTAGGGAGGCTAACACCTCGTCCATTCCACGCCTTCCACTGCACCACGTCTTCTACTGTCTATCCATATCGAGATGTGCAGGGAATGAGTGTGTGTGTGTGTGTGTGTGTGTGTGTGTGTGTGTGTGTGTGTGTGTGTGTGTGTGTGTGTGTGTGTGTGTGTTTCAGTATTTAGAGTACTGTCGTCAACAAAACATCTGACCGGATCGATGGCTTAATGTTGTGGAAGTAAAGAACGTGATTTAGGAGGTACTCGTAGTGGAAGTAGTAGTAGTAGTAGTAGTAGTAGTAGTAGTAGTAGCGGTGATGGTGGTGGCGGTGGTGGTGGCTTGGTATCAGATGATGGTGGTAAAGCAAGAAACATCAACAGAAAATAATAAATAATTATTAGAAGGAGAATAAAAAAATAAATACAGAGCAGATGTTTCACGTTGAGGGACTTACCTTGGAAAGTTTAGAAGCAGGTCGCGTGTAGGAGGCAGCCAGGCAGAACAGAAGGCGCAGGTAGCGGGGCACGACGCTCAGGTTATAAACAGGTCAGTGTAAACACCTGTGCACCCTTACTTGTAGCGTCAGTACCCCCTCTCCCCCTTGAGTGTGTGTGAGGAGCAGCCCAGGCCAACCAATGCTACTTCGGTGTAATGTGTTGCTTCCTGAATATCAATAACATTTTTTTTTTCTTTTACTTTTTTTTATTTTCATCTCCCCTGGCTATCTCCCTCTTTCCGCTTCACGCCCATCAATAATTAAGAGGATGGTGGGAGGAGGAAGAGGCGGTCACCCCTAATGTGAGTTGTAGGGAAACGAACAGGTCACATGTGTGCTCTCGTGTGTAGTGGTTGCAAAGAAAGAGTGTGTGGGAATGAATGTTGCCTGTATTTTTTTTTTTTTTTTTTTTGCAAGAGAATGCGAATTATTTGAAATTCTAATAAGTGCGATAGATTATTATTATTTTTTTTTCGGGTTCCGGAAACTGTGAAGGAAATTTGGGAAATGTTATATGCATCTTTCTATGAGTATATGTGAATAATAAAAAGTGTTGAAGAGTGCTATACACGTGTTTCTTTAATTGTCGTAGAGATTGTAAAGAACGCGTAAATGGGAAAAAAAGAAATGGGAAATGGGAAATGTGAAAAGTAAATGAAGAAATGACATATATACTCTTTTGAGTATTTGTAAATAATGTGAAGCCATATTGTTCATTTATTTTTCATTGTACAACAGCTGCCAATGCAGCCTTCTTACACGATCCTGAGCGTTGAATCATCAGCACTTTCAAAAACAAAGAAAATCACCCACTTCCCCCAAAAATTACTTGGATTCCTAAACTGTGTTTCTGTACATATTCTGTTGAAAAAGAAATCCCCTTTATTTACTAGCAATGCAAAATATACAAAATCGTTTAACTACTATGACCGCAGTAAAGGTCACACGCTCCAGCCACCGCCTCTGTACTGCAAGAGTGAACACACAATGCTCGAAGGAAGAAGGTTATCATCTTACATGAGTCAGGTCCCGGACAGTACGACAGTTATCAGGAGGCAGAGTCACGTGCGTCGTGGCCAAGCTGGGTTGAGCACCACCCTGACAGGTCACGTACCTCCTCCCTCAGGTGATGCAGGCTTTCCGAGGGAGGGTCTTGCGCCGCTCGGGCGAGTTTAGTGGGCGGAAAGTTTACTGACGCCATATCTCCCTTTTTGGTGCGTGGACCTGAACCTCCAGGCTGCCTGAGATATCCCACGCCTCGTTGAGAGTGGTCTCGCCGTCAGTAAACACAAAATTATTTAGACTAAATACGTTTTTGGACCCAACAGCTGCCGTCTCCAGCGTGCTCCTCCCAGGCGCCTCACGCCTCGCCTGGGAGAGCCTCGCTACTTGTGGTCCTCGACTACGACGATTATTTTCGTCTGTCAGTAATAGGAAAAAAAAAAAAAAGAAAAAAAAATTAGTAAATAATGTCTCGCAAAATCGACGGTTAATCCTTCATTCATTCTATAACTATTCAATATTTTGATGTAAGAAAACATTTAGCAGCATCACCCATCATATCTTAACATTTGTATACACCACGCCTGGCATCCTGATGGCCATCGTTAAAACCCACCGAGCAGCAGGGGGAGCAGCTCCCTGCCAAATCACACGCAGGCGTGTTGGTGTGACGCAGAATGTTGCCTATGGCCATCACCTCTACTCATCATGCAAATTTAAGCCACTCATATAACCCCGACCTCGACATCCTCCAACACTAACGTCAGTGATCGGGAGGCTTCACTAAGAGAACCCCCTTTCATCACCACGAACCTCAGAGGATCCCTGACACTCCTCCACGCCCTCCTTCCCTCTCTCCCTCCCCTGAGTGACGTTCCCTCGCCGCCCCGATGGACATGCTTTATAAAACACTTCACCTTCACTCTCCTACTCACTAAACGTACCCACACCTGATTCCCCTCGCCCTACCTCTTGGGTGGTGACGCTGGCCGAGTCTGGCTTCTTCAGAAGGTCCGCACGCCCCTCAAGCCGAGCCGTACTTGGAGTGCCACTCAAGGTATAACTGAGAATCGCTCTGCGTCGGTTTAGTCTTCTGCAGCGCTGCCTCCACGTCATGCATCTTGATGGCATCTAGTTTCAGTTCTGGCAGCTCTGAGTCCTCAACTGTGTAAGGGAGAGAGGCTTGGATGTGTGAGGGTGGTGGACACTGGTAAGAAAGGTACGTGTGGGTGCGTAAGAGCTTGGCGGAGAGAATCGCAGGAGTAACTATGTAAGAAAGAAAGAGGCTTGGTGGACTGAGAATGGTGCAAATTGAGTGTGTAGGAGGGGAAGTCCGTGTGATGGTAGTGAAAACTGACAGTGTAAAAGAGAGAGGCTTGACTGAATGAAAGAGGAAGGTGGGAGTTGACTGTGGCAAAGCCGGATGCTGCGAGAGGCTAGTGTTTACCGCTCCTTGAGTATACACTCGAGTTTTGTTTATGTTTCCACTCTATACAAGGTGCTATTTTTCATTTAGATGTTACATGTATAAACTGTTTACAACTACACCTTAAACTTACTACTGTCCTCTCCCTAATTTAAACCTCATTTACCGAGGCAGCTACACTCACCACACTCATCATTACCTCCACGTGCCGCCTCTGTAAGTTTACTGTGTTTAGCTTACTCATGCTACACTTTCCCTTGATCACTCCTCGTCGCCTGTCGTGTCTCCCTTAAAAGCCCCATGTGTACAGCCTCTCCCGTGCCTGAGCCTCACCTGAGTGGTCCTCCAAAACGTTGAATACTTTCCTCAGGCAGCCCATTGAAGCCTCTCGACACGCCACCTGTAGGTCCGACCCGCTGTACCCTTCAGAGATCTGGGGACGAACGTGGAGCGTGGGCTGTTAGCTTAAAGATAATCTCAGGGTACGACATTATAACTGCGTGACGTATTAAATCAATCCAAGTTCACTCACCAATGTCCCGAAAATAGAAAAAGGAGCTAATGTTTCGTTGCATTCTTCTCTTATAACTTTCTATATTCGTCAGTGTTAATTTTTTGTAGTGTTTACTGATGTTCTCTAAACTTTCTGAAAGTAATCTTAGTCATATTTTTTTACTAAGATATTTAGTGACTTTTTTTTCCTACTGTGGATTGATATATACAAATTGTCTTTCTTTTTAGCCACCTGTATTTTTCTCTGATACAGTTAAACTAGAGCTTCTCTTAACCTTCATTCCTTTCCCGACAATATTTTATGCTTATGCAAGAATTTAGTATTATCTTCATTCCCATATTCTTTCCAATGCTGAGATATAGACCAATATGTCTTCTTTTCCTGCAACTCGTCTTCTTCAAGAGATGGATATCAAGACACACACTGGAGTTAAATTGACTTGTCTTCCTGAACCACTCTCTCCTTCACTAAGAGATATGTGATGATTAAACTTTCCCTTATTTGTTTCATAGCCTCTGGTAGCCCCTGTTTCTTCTGGGGCTGAAAAAAAAATACTGTAAAAGAAATGGAGTCGTAACTATGAAAGTATCTGAGTACTCTTGCTTGCAACGGTGGAGATGAGAGGGAAGAGCAAGGATCCTCCATTACCTTCATTGCCTCTCATCCTTTTGAAGTTACACTTGTCGTTTTTTCTCTCATATATATATATATATATATATATATATATATATATATATATATATATATATATATATATATATATATATATATATATATATATATATATATATATATATATATATATATATATATATATATATATATATATTTATTTATTTATTTATTTATTTATATTTGTTTATTTATTTGTTTATTTATTCATTTATTTATTTATTTCTTTTTCTTTTTTTTCTTTTTTTCTTCATGGACTAACAATCTAATGTTTACTAATCCCTTTAAGCTGTTACAATCTAGGCTACGTTAACCTACAGGGTTTTTGTCCGCTCTTCTCATCCTTAAACTGTTGAGCTATCACAGAACACAAGGTTTCTGTATCATCCAGATTACTCCCTTCATACCGCCAGTGCTATCTTCCCGGCAATTCGTGAGGGAACTTGACATGCAAATGAACACAAGGCCGCTGTATTATCCAGGTCACTATTAATAGCTTCATAGAGACTCGTTAATCAAGTGCACATTTTTCCAGCGACTCTTCGGGAGGAATGATACGCAATAGTGTCGAGCGAACAAAGATGAGACAGGAGAGTAGAAAGGTGTTATGATGACTCAGGAAGCAGCATGAGCACTATAATCTCATACGCTTCGACTTCAGATATTCGTCAGAGGAAATGTAAAGACCTGTGCTGGAACTTTAGATAATATGTAGTACTCCTGCTCCAGCCTATCGCCTTTCCTTATAGTGTCACGCGCCTCGACCAGGACATGGACACGTGTCGGACTGAACCACAACATCGCAAACCACAAGCACCAACACAACACTATCGCAACACCTGACAAGCTGCGGTTTTGTGGTGCTCGCCTAAAACATCATTGTTTTCGGTTTGTGCTCCCATGCCACGGCAGGCGTAAGAGGCGGTAGATAATGAACCGAAAGTGTATTGTTACGAAGTCGGTGATATTAACAGGGCAGAGTTAATATTTTGCTTAAGATGAGGAATAAGGAAATAGAAGGCAAACGTTACTTAACAGAATAAAGAAGAAGAAAAGGACAAGCGCCAGGATGAGAAAGGTGAGAAAGACGAGGAGGAAGAAAAAAAAAGGCAACTCACCTTAGGAAAAGAAATATAGAAAAACATACACAAAGCAGAGGAGGGAGATAATAAAAAAGAGAAGGAGGAGGAGGAGGAGGACTCACCTTGGCCAGCTTGTCGTACTCAAGGTGGGTGCTGATGGTGTGGCCCACCTCCTCCAGGTCTGTGATGGACTCCGGGAGGTGGTGTCTGAACATGGCCTCACGCGCCTCCTTCCCTGGCAGCGGCACCAGGATCCTTTTCTCCAGACGACGAAGCATGGCGGGATCCAGCTGCCTAGGGTTTGGATAAAAGAGCATGATATAAGGTTGAAGCCACTGGAGATAGTGCAGATAACAGTAGAGATAATGGTTTGTGGTGGTGTGCCCGGTACTATCGTGTCAATAAACATGAAGTGGCTGGTTATGTTACTTTGAATTAACAAGCCTTGAGTAAATAATGGACTTGTGCGTTAACTTAATTGCATTGTTTATCTTTTCTTGTTTGACAGTAACTGGTTAGAACAGCCGTTTCTTTATTTGCAGAATTGTGTGTCCTCAACAAGACGGTGAGTGAGTGTTGCATAAAACTGTGCTCCGGTATCTGAACTCAGTCATGACGATAAATTTTAATATGGAGCTACTCGTTTCTCAATCAGGTGGTAGTTTCATTATGGAGAATATCACTACATGGATATACGTGAGCTCTGCCTCGCCATGGTGTGCCGCATCACTTGGCGCCACACCAAACCGTCATCGCACTGTCTTCATTTTACTTCAGTCTTCCAGTCTCTCTGAAGTCTTACACCCTCCTTGTGTAGACTTTCATGGCAACCGTTACACCCGCACATTCAAGGTCGCAGTGCATTATCTTGATTACTTTTAACAGCCTGTAGTGGGAGTTATTGGGATTTTCAAGAGTGTTTTCATGATGCTAGTGATAATTTCTTGTAATTTATACCGTCATTAAGGAAAAATGCTCATCAAAAACCAAGTAAACATTTCAATGGACTTAAAAAAAAATATTTCAGATACGAGCTTATCTCCATATTGTTGAACATACAGATAAATCACCAAACATAAGATCAGCAATAACTACTCTGTCTTTACACATATAGTTGGCTTGGTATTTGAAACCCACACAGAACAGCTGAGTCACCAGCTCGCTCACCAGGGGATGTTGGAAGCCGCGAGGAGGAAGACGTGGTGATTGGATTGCGTCAGACCGTCCAGCTCCACTAGTAGCTGCGTCTTCATCCTGCGGGAGGCCTCGTGTTCCTGCTCCCCCTGACGCGAGGCCATGAGCGCGTCCACCTCGTCCACGAAGATGGTGGAGGGCGCGTGGAACCTTGCCATCTCGAACAGCACCTGAAGGAGGACGCTGGTTGTAAGAGTGATAGTGAGAGTTACCAGGTCGTGAGCGTGATGATGTGGTGGTGATGGTGACAGTAGTTCTAAAAAAGAGTAGACAATATGCGACGTTAGGGTATTAATTACACCCGCAGGCATTTTAAAACCGTAAACACGACCAATAAATCAAAGCCCATAAAATTCTCCTGGCAATATTTCATTAGTTAGACAGGTGGTCGCCCAGTGCGGACACATATAAAAGGGTGTATTTATTTTTCCATTTCATGAGACTGGAAAAAGAAAAAAAAAAAGTTTCAGGCACCGATTTTTATTACCAAACGCACGTCACTGCTGTTGACATGCTAGCAATATTTGGACCTACATTGAATTGCGGGTACAGATTCTGTGTGTGTGTGTGTGTGTGTGTGTGTGTGCGCGCGCGCAGGGGATAACGCACTTACCCTGACCAGCTTCTCCGAGTCACCGCGCCATTTGGAGACGAGTGAAGTGGCAGAGATGTTGAAGAAAGTTGTCTTGCATTCCGTCGCTACAGCCTTCGCCAGCAGCGTTTTGCCTGGCGAAACAGTAGCGGGAGTAGTAATAGTGGTAGTTGTAGTTATGGAGTACTTCCCGTATACACACTACAAAGGCAAGGAATTGTAGAGACAGATGAAAACACAATAACTTCCAAGTCTTGTGTCTAATTAATATCTGCCAAATAATAATAATAAAGCCAAATAATATCACATCTTTCCTCGCCTCCTCTGTGTTCATACTTCCCAGGCTGTCCCCATCAATCACCCTCACCCCAGCATTGTTTTTATACCTCGGTCACCCTCTTGTGGCATCTATCTCCATTTCCCTCGCTGCTCCCTCTCCTAACGCATGTTGCACCACTCTATACTGACGGGGAAAGGAAAGGAGAATGAAGTATACAGACGTGGAACTCAGTGTTAAGGTCCCAATATAAAAGATACATAACCACGTGTTCGAGTCCCTTTTGTCATCTCCTGCCTTATTATTTCTAAAGGGATGTTTAAATAAGTAAGTAAGTAAGTTTACTGTCACGTTGAGAACAAAGCTACATGAAAATCTTCCTGGCATTAGGCTCATCCGTATGATTTTAAATGGCAATATACAATAATGATGGCAGAGATGAAGGGTTGATATTGGCTGATTAATTGTTGTCTAGCTTCTCAATCCTTCTATGATAAAGATTTTGTCTCATTAATGTTGCTTCTTGAACTGACTCGATTGTTTTCGCCAGCTTTGTGTTGTGACATGCCATGCAGCAGTGTGGTTTTGGACTTACTGAGTGCATGGCCTCATTCTCGTTACCTTATTTAAAGCAAGTATGAATGGTAAAATTGTTCTGCATTGGAATCATATTTGTTAGGGTGGTAGTGGCTAGTTAATTCTGTTTTTCTTCCTATAACATGTTTTTCCTTCGGTGAAATAATTTAAGGATGATAGTGGGTAGTTGATTTTTGCATTTCTTTCTATCACATGCTTCTTCCTGTTGTGAGAATTGTGTGCAAAGGTCACCATAAAACCAGTGACTAGTCTTTTCGAAACTTTGTCTTGTCTAAAAAGCACAATTCGGATCTGAAATTTAACTCCCCTGCCCTCGCTTGTCGCTTCCTCACCTGTGCCCGGCGGTCCGTAGAGCAGGATGCCTCGCCACGGCTTGAACCTTCCGATGAAGAGCTGCGGGTACTTGAGAGGATATACCACTGCCTCCTTCACCAGTCTCTTGGCGTCCTCCAGCCCAAGGATCTCAGTCCACCTCACCTGCGGGTTCTCCACCAGAATTTCCTGAAAGATAATGAAAAAAAGTTGAAATTAATACTCTTAACTTAGGAAATTTGTACTAAATGGGATGTTTTTTTGTAAATGACGTTTTCTTTTGTGGCTTAAAATTAATAGTGATCATACTGCAAGCCACTTCTCCAACTTTGCATTATCCCTTTGGTCCTGTTTATTTAGGTACTGGCACCTCAGTGGGCCTTTTATATATATATGTACAATTTTGTCGCCCTTGGCCAGTACATGTCAGTGGCTAGCAATACTCATGCATGTAAATAAGGATACACATGAGAGAACTCCGAGCAAGGTTATGGAAAAATTGGAACTCGTACGTTTTAACACCGAAAATTTAATATTTATTGGAAAGAATGTTTTGAAACTGCTATTTTTCTTTTGTCACTTGAAACAAAGAGTGTGCGTGATATCAAGTAAACATCCGTCACGTATAGGGAAATCAGTACCCGCTGGATGATGTTGGCCAGATCCCTGAACTCTCCTGAGAAGTGAGGCAGCATGATGGTTGGCTTGACGCTCTTCTCGTCCCACAGGTCACTACCTTCCTCCTCTTCACCTGCGAACAATTGCACATCAGGTCAAAAGATTTTCCTCACATATATCATTGAGGAGATTAATATAAGGTGGACTTTTTTTTTCGTCGAAACTTATTCTTGTGTTTTGTGGTATTTAAAGAAAATCGTATTGTGAAGTCTGTGTGTGTGTGTGTGTGTGTGTGTGTGTGTGTGTGTATATCAAATCTTTCTAATATTGCATGCAGCCATGTGTGTGCCAAAAAAAAAAAAAACTTAGTAAACCATTTCCTTTCCATTTCCATTTGCATTTACTGCAGTGAATCAATAAGAAAATAAATCATCCGAAAACATAATTTAAATACCAAATCTTTCTAAAATTTAAAGGTCACGCCAAAGGTCAGAGGTCACACTCACCTGCCTGCTGCTCAGCCTGCGAGGACGGGGCTCGAGGGGGACCTTTACCGATGTCGCCAATGTTGTCCTCGAGTCTCGTGTAGTCACTGATCATTTGCTTGAGGTTGATGACTTGACGAGGCTGGGGATGGATGGAGCAGCAAAGTAAAGTACATTTATTGCCATTGTCAAACAGATATAAACGTTACAAAATATGAGTACCGGCACAGTTTGTCAATGGTCTGGTCACGTAGTCCGAAGAAAAGACCAGGAACTGATTAGAAGAGCTTGGAGGAAACCAGTTGAGGGAGGAAGATCCGGGAACAGACAGAGAGTGAGATGGAGGGATGTTATTGCGTTAGAACTGGAAAGGATGGGAGTCACAATGGAAGATACAAGGGACAGAAACAAATGGAGGAGACTCGTGGATGGCGCCAACCCCTGCCTCTAGAGAAACGGTGAAAGAAGACAGTCTGTAAGTCCAATGCTCCCTGACATACCGATATTATCATCTTAACTTGGATGTCATACGGGCAGAACATAAAATATTTGCAAATTACACTCACCTACAACAACTTATAGATTAATAGATAAAAATAGTGATAAAACTAAATGAATATGAGAGACAGGGAGAGATAGAACGAGCAAGGACAAAGATGACTTGGATAAAAGCATGTGATAAAATAAAAGAAAAGGAATATCCAGAGGAAGAATGGGACGTTAAGAAGAGATGAGGAGGAAAGTAAAGATAATTTGCAGGAGAAAGGAAGGGTCTTGAAAAAGATTAAGGAGGGAAACTGTGAAGAGAAAAATAAGTTAGTTTAATGTGAGAAGAAGGAATGATAGGGAAAGGAGGAAAGAGAATGAAAAAAAAAAGACGGAGGTGAAAGGCTGATAAGAAAAAGTAAAAAGGGTAGGAATCTGAAGGAAAAAGGAAAATTCGAGAAGGTAGAAAATGCAGACAGGTAAATTATAAATTAATAAGTACTTTGATACTGAAAAGTAAGGACAAGATGAAAAGGAAAGGAAAGCAGTTTCAAGGAGAATTTGGGAAGGTAGGAAGATTAGAGAAGGAGGCTTTGGTGGTGAGGAGAGAGAGGTGGAGAGTGGCTTTAGGTGTTGCGAGGGGAGTGGTCAGAAGAGAAATAGAGAGCAAAAGAGTGGAAAATTATTACATTCACATAAAAGCGAAAGAATTGAAATGCAAAATAAAAACTGATACAAATTCAAGTAAAGCTGCGTAAATAACTTTGAGGTGACTGAGAGCAATTATTATTTAGACAAACTAAAGAAATACTCAGAAAATAAGGAATTGTTATCAAATCATGATGTAAAAAAAAAAAAGAAAACGTGATTTAGGTACGAGTAAGAAAAAAATGGATAGAAGAATGACAAACGAGGAAATAACAGGAAATATCAAGACAGTGACAAACTCCCAGAGAGAGAGAGAGAGAGAGAGAGAGAGAGAGAGAGAGAGAGAGTATGGATGACATTTGCAATAAGAAAAAAAATCATATAAAAATAATATTGCGAGGCGATAAACCATTAAAGGGGAAAGAACGAAGAGCTATAAAGGACAATAATGAGATGGGAAAAAGCGTCAACAAAAATATCACGAGGGGGAGCAAGACACAGTGAGTGGGAGAGAGAGAAAGGGAAGGCTACTTACTTGACCCACCATTCTACCCGTCCTAACTGGTCCTAGATGCCCCGCCGCCCCGCCCCGCTCGCTGTCCGTGTCTGAGGAGGACTTCGAGGGATCCTTCTTCTCGTCGCCCGAACTCCTGACGGGGCCGCTGCTGGACATGCGCCGCCCCCCGACCAGTGGAGCCCTGCGCGCCACGTAATGAAGGGGAGAGAAAGGTTTAAGATATTGGGATTGTCTGGCGTACTCTTAATTCTTTGTAAGGTTTTCGTTGTGATTGCTTAGATTATTATTAGTGTTATTGTTGTTGTATTAGTTATTGTTTCCCTTTAATATTATTTTGTGACACACACACACACACACACACACACACACACCTGTTAAGCTCCTCTCGTTTCTTGTTGTCAATACTTCTGTTTCTGACGGAGTTTCTGGAGCGGCCGTGGCCCCGCACCTCCA
Source organism: Scylla paramamosain (assembly GCF_035594125.1). Taxonomy (NCBI): domain Eukaryota; kingdom Metazoa; phylum Arthropoda; class Malacostraca; order Decapoda; family Portunidae; genus Scylla; species Scylla paramamosain. Next base: position 5,425,658 of record NC_087166.1, read on the forward strand.
CCACGTCCTCGTTCAGGCTGGGGTCGCTGGCGGTGCGGCCCATGCTGTGCCCCGACCCGCCGCTCCTGGGCAGGGATCTCCTTCTGCGGATCAATGAAATTCAATTAGCAACTAATTAGGGTAGACTGCCTGCACGAAGAGAAATCGATGGAACTGAAATGCACTTCGAGGAAAATGTCCCTATGAATCTGAGTGATATGTTACTTGCTGCCGTATCATTAAAGACATACGTAAGCTCTTCCTTCTTTTGCTTCTATCATAGTTAAAGAATTTTTTTTTCTTATTATCATATTTCAAGTTACAATTTATCTATATATTTCAATCTCAATTTCAAAACAATTATTTTCTTGTATCTTCGTTATATCCAAAGACTTCGTTATATTTTAAGTCAACACTTTTATTTCTCGTTGCATCACCAGCATCGGAGCCTCACCTGAAGAAGGGAGTCTTTTTACCATTAGGTGTCTCACTCCCAAGGCTGTTCTCATCACCACCATGGCCGTGGAGATCACATCGGTGTGGCTTTGGTGGAGTTCTTGGCACTATTACCCGCCTAGCTAGCCGCGGGTACTTCTGGAACTGAAAGAAAACGATTGCTATAGGTTACGTTGAAGATGATTAGTGTTGACAGTGACAGGAGTGCGCATGTTTGTCGTAAATGATAGTAGGTGATGATACAGGAAGGGAAGCTTACGGTGTGTAGAAGAGGCATAAGTTGGTGGATTTAATGAAAAGTGTCTCTGCCTTTATACATTTCACTCTCGTAATGTGAATGACGACGAAGAAGAAGAAGAAAGGAAAGAAAGAAAGAAAGAAAAATAAAAACTAGAACAAAACAAGAATAACAAGAAGAACAAGAAACAGAAGAAATATAAAGCAGAAAAAAGTGACCAAAAAAAAAAAGGAGGAAGAGAAGATTTACACCAGGATTTACCTTGTTGACAAACCAGTTCTCGTAGTCTTCCAAAATCCCGCAGAGGTCAACCTTCTCACACACGCTGAACTGTTCCGTGTTGAGCCGGGACTCCTGCGCCAGAAGCTTGGCAGCGTCGCCGAACCTGAAGAGAGAGATGTGCGTGTGGTGAGAGAACTGCAACGTGGTTTTATACTTGCTTGTTGCTGCTGCTGCTGTAGTAGTAGTACTAGTAGTAGTAGTAGTAGTAGTAGTAGTGGTGGTGGTGGTGATGGTGGTGATGTCAGTATAGTAGCAGTAGTAGCAGTGGTAGTACTAGCAGTAGTAGAAACAATAGAAGTAGTGGTAGTTGTAGAGGAGGTTTTCCTGGTAGTAGTAGCAGCAACAACAACAGTAAAGGGCAGCAAATATCAACTAAATATTTATAGAGGAGCTCCGCCACAACAGCTGATTCGTGCTTAGGACACATAACACAGAGCCTTCACTCATGTCAATAGTAATCAATGCCTCCTGTGCCTGGCGGTCGCGGCGGGTCACCTGTAGAGGCTCCTAACAATGGCCTCAAGTATGCCTCGGGATGCAGAACGAACAAAAATAAGAATAAATACAAAAGGCCAGTCAGTACTACAAAGTAAATACATTGAATAAATAAAGATTACCGTATCAAAGTGTTTAAATTGTTTTGTATGAGTTTCCCTTTGATTAGAATAGTGCTGGTATGCCATAACATTTTCATTATTAAAGAATTTTACATATTAATAGCTGTGATGGCTGCGTAGATAGATAGATAAATGTTTTTTATTGACCACACCTAACAAAACGTGAATAGAAGCATAACGATAAATCAGAGCAATATGTAATGATTAGAAACTAACTTTTTCGAACAATTTGAAAAGCATAAGCGCAGCGTGCCATAAGGAAGCTCAGTAGATGAATTAGTAAATAACAAATAAGTAAATAATAGATAAATAACAAATAAGTAAATAAATAAGTTCAATAAATGCCCGAGCACTGTGAGTTGCGCCCGAGTGGTAAAGGTGAAGAATCTGGTCAATAACACACACACACACACACACACACACACACACACACACACATACACACACACATACACAGAATAAAAAAAAAAACAGCAGTCACGTTCATACTACACAAGAATGTATGATTTGCATTCCCCTTTTGGCGACCTTCGTGTCTCGCTAACATTACGTACGTCCGCTTTAAGAGAAGAACGACAAAGTGCCGCCAAAATATACATGATCTCAGCCTCAAATGTTACGCCATACTTCCTTCCTCTTGTATATTATGATCGTCTATTTTGTGCAGCGTTTTAGTGTGTAATGCTTTTAGGGAGGGAAAAAACGTGACAAAACAAGGTGCTGCTTTAGTCTGTCTTACTACCGTGAAATATATTGACGTTGCTATCTCGCTCTTTCCACGAATGTTACGTATTGTAATGTCCACTGCCAGAATATGCGTCGTATATGAATTTACTGTTTGTTGTGTTGCGTTTTGGCTTGAGCAGGCTCGAACATGTGAACGAAGATTAAATGCACTGAATAACAACACACACACACACACACACACACACACACACACACACACACACACACACACACACACACACACACACACACACACAGACACACAGACAGACCCAGTAATCTTTACGCCCCACTAAAGGTCATAGCACAGTAGACTGACCTATATATGCCAACACACACACACACACACCCACACACACACACACACACACACACACACACACACACACACACACACACACACACACACACACACACACACACTTACCCTTCATTTTCGAGGTAATGATGTACTAGAATCAATAAAGACTTGCGCCGAATTTCAGCTCTCTTGTCCGCCTGTTGAAGAGAGAGAGAGAGAGAGAGAGAGAGAGAGAGAGAGAGAGAGAGAGAGAGAGAGAGAGAGAGAGAGAGAGAGAGAGAGAGAGAGAGAGAGAGTTATTAATCCTTATAATGTTTTATCAAGGCTAACACACACTTTTTAAATATTCATTAGACTTTTCTGCACTACAACATACTACAAATAATTTAAATATTTCGTACTGCTAATAGTGTTCCTAATTATCATCGTCATTATTATCATCACCATCATTATCATCATCATCATCATCATCATCATCATCATCATCAAGGATACAACGGGTACTAGTGCAAGTAAAAACATCAATAACATCAATAACAGCAGTGATTTATCCCTACAGTGACGGAGTGTTAATCAGGATTGGGACTAATGATAATGACACCCAATTTAAGGATTAATGACAATATTACCCCATTCACCTTTATTAACTTACTCCCCTCCCTCCCTCATTCTTTTTTTCTAATCTTCCTTCCTCTTTTTCTCCACTTTTCTCCTTCCTTCTCTCTATCCTTTCATCCCTTCAGATCTTCTCCGTTTCTCCTCACCTCTTTCCTTCTCATTCTTCCCCTTTCTCTCACTCCTTTTCTTTATCTCTACCTTTCTCTATCCTCCTCCTCTCTCCCACTCTTTCCCCTTTCTTCCACTCCTTCACTTCCATCTTTATTCCCACCTCTGTATCATCCTCCCCCTCTTTCCTTCACCTCCTCTCCCTTCCTTTCCCTTCACTTCCCTATCCTATCTCCTGTCTCCCTTATTTCGTTCATTAATTACCTTCCATTTTTTTCCGGTCCTTCAATGTCCGTTTTATCGACCCTTTTCTCTGCCACCCTCCCTTTTCTTCCTCCCTCTCTTTCTCCTTCCTTCTCTTTTTCCCTTTCTCTCTCCCCCGCTCACCGTGTCTCTTTCTCCCCTCATGAAGTCTTTGTTGACCAATAATCACACCTTTTCTCCGTTTTCATTATTATCCTTTATCACTCTCCTTTCTTACCCATTTACCCTTTTATTGGTCTCTCGCTTCGTAATATTACTATTATTATTGTATTTTTTTTTCTTGTGTTTCTTCTCCATGGTAAATCTCTCTCTCTCTCTCTCTCTCTCTCTCTCTCTCTCTCTCTCTCTCTCTCTCTCTCTCTCTCTCTCTCTCTCTCTCTCTCTCTCTCTCTCTCTCTCTCTCTCTCTCTCTCTCTCTCTCTCTCTCTCTCTCTCTCTCTCACGTTTCACATACCTTTGTCATTTCCCAAAACACACTCAGACAGACAGACAGACATACGTGCAGACATGAGAAACCCTACTTATGTAAATAGTGTCATATGCGCACACACACACACACACACACACACACACACACACACACACACACACACACACACACACACACACACTGAATAATCTAGCTTGTGTAGTTTAAATGCACACACACTAACACGCACACCGGATTACCCCTCCCTGTCCCCCTCCTCAGAGTTTTGCTCCTTGCCGCGGATCACAGGACAGTGAAAGAAACAGAAGTAGTACAAGCTTGAATAAATGATGATGGGGGGTCGTTATCCTCAAGTTTTCCTGTGTGGCTTATGACAACTCCCTTCTTCTTCTTCTACTCCAAACGCTTTTTCCTTTCGAAGTTTTTTTTTTTTTTTCTCTCATATGTAAGCTGTTTATTTTCCTCTTTACTGGTGTGGTTTTAATTTCTTTTAGTTTCTCCTTTTATGCTTTCCGGTCTGTGCTTTAGTTCTCGTCTATTTTGTCTTCGAGTTTCTGCTATACAGTCATTTCATTGGCTTAAGTCTGGCCTGTCTTTTCTTTTCTGTCTGTTCTCTCTTTCTTGGATTTATTTTTTTTCTGTGCACATACTTTACTGTCATGCGTCTGTCTCCTGTCTTCCCTGTCTTTTTTTTTTCTTTTCAGTGTTTCTCCTATGCATTCACTTTACTGTCTCACGTCTCCTGTCTTTCCTATCTACTTTACTTTCAAGGGTATTCTGGGCACTCACTTTACAATTTCAAGCTTTACTAAGAAATAATAATTCTTGGAGGTGTTTACTTTAGTCTGTGCTGTAATGAGTGCGTCTCTTATTGCAGGTGTTGTGCCCCGTGGTCTTGACGTGCTGCGCCAACTCAAGGTAAGGATGGCAACTCCATTCCTCCTTTTTTTTTTTTTTACTCTCTCTCTCTCTCTCTCTCTCTCTCTCTCTCTCTCTCTCTCTCTCTCTCTCTCTCTCTCTCTCTCTCTCTCTCTCTCTCTCTCTCTCTCTCTTACTTCTTACTTCGTTATTAGTTTACTTTGGTTAGAAAAATATGGATTGCCTTGACTTTATTTATTTATTTTTTTTTTTTGTTCATCATAGGAAGATTACGTGGCTTCCTTTTAATTTAGCGTATTAAGCCCTTGACATTCTTAAAATTATCCATGAGTTAGTTTCTTAGGTTTATCGGACAGTAAAAATAGATGGGTGTAAAAGTCTTATGTTTCATCGCTTCAGTCCTTTAATTTCACCATGCTACGTCCTGCCCTGGTGTTAACTACCTTATTGCTAATTATTGTAATATAATTTAGAGACCCTTCCCCACTGGACATCGGCAGAATAACAAGCACCAATAGCATTACAAAGATCGCAAATGTTTCATAGTCTATACCCTTTAATTTCAGCACGCTCTATCCTGTCCTCTTAATTAATGCCTAGCTCATTCCAGTGTTGAAGGCCGTAAATCCCTTTGTACACCAGAACATCATACAATAGCATTACACAAGTCGCTTCATGGCTTTAGTTCACCATCACATCAAAGCGAAACGTTACCCATTGGATGTATTTACTCGTATTACTCATTCAAATATTTCCCAATGGTGACACTGCCGACCCCAAATGTTCGTAATTATGTCAGTAATAGAGCGGCTTTAAGGGCGATCCGTAATTAGCGCAAAACTGTTAGCAACTTTTCGCTATTCTGGGCAGACGAAGAAAACGGGAATCAGCGACCGTGTTGATGAAGGTCGATGAGGGTTGGTGGGGGAAGGGTGAAGGGAGACTCAGGCGTGACATTCAGGCAGGTGTATGGGAGCTATTTGTGTACTGGAGGTGTTTTAAGATTATAGTAAGGCTATTAGTGTGTGGAATTAAGTGTAGGGTGTAGGATTTAGTAAGGGAACAAGTGTAGAAGATTGTGCAGGTGGAGAGGTCAAAGTGAAGGCTGGTGAGGTTGTGACTGTATAGATGATGAGGTGTTGAGTGTGAGGTATAGTGAACGCGAGGTGAGTTATTGTTATAATACACTGGGAGGTACAGGTGTAGTGGATATGGGCGTGGGTGAAAGTGATGACAGGAACTAAGGTCGTGATTACCTGTTCGCGACACAGTCAGTGGTGTTACGAGTATTTTCAGAATTACACCTGTCTCACTCTGGCGGACGAAGCTGTTGTATCTGCTAATATCATATACTTCAATGTTATATACTACGTCATTTTTTATGTAAGAGGGACACTGACTCAGGGCAATAAAAAGGAAATAAAAAGAAAAAATAGGGCTACTGAGTTGTCGCTCGCGAAAGAGCAAAAATCAAATGAATTATATTACTTTCACAAAATGCGCTCTTTAATAAGGGATTATAGGTATATGATAATTTATTATATTAGGCTATAAGAAAATAGCAGATACGAAGTATATAATAATGAAACATGTGAAAAGTAACCAGAAAAACACTTTCATCCCCATAAGTGAGACAGGCGAGTACTCTGACAAATCTACCCAACTGGTTACCCACCTGAAAGGAAGAAGTTAGTGGGGGGAATGCCATGAGCACCATCAATCCACTACCACCCCCCCACCACCACTACCACTACCACCACCCTAGAAGTGAGTCACGAGGGTAAAAGGTCTTCCCACTTCGCCGCCCTCTCCTCCAGGCACTCACCGTCACCTATGTGGCTACTGAAATTAATTACCAGTTTACAAAATATGTATTATGTTGTAAGCGCAGGTGGTTATCGTCCCTGAAACTAATTGCCTGCTGACCCAAGAGGAGTAATTATTG
>NC_087166.1:5437500-5470000 GCF_035594125.1 Scylla paramamosain
GGAAGCAGTTTAGAAACGAGGCCCTTAATTTTGCCGCGGCGGGATGGCAGACGATGATGGAGGAGGAAATATTAGTTTTTTTTTTAAATCTGCCTTTGTCCTCACGAATACGACGACTGTGATGATGATGATAAAGTGTGCGTGTGTGTGTGTGTGTGTGTGTGTGTGTGTGTGTGTAAGTGGATGAGTGAGTAGCTAGGTGGTTATGGGTGCGTGTGTGTGCGTGAGTGTGTCTGCACCAGCCTTTTACAATCCCAAAGAGGAAAGAGTTGGGTTGTGTTTCATCAGAGGACGTATTGTGTTGCGTTGCCTTGCGTGAGAGTTTTGCGATGGTGACTGGGAGGTTAAGGAGCGAGGGAGGGAGAGGGAGAGCAAGGATGTAACAGTGAGGTGTGCCCTGGCGTGTGTTGCCGCTGTTACCGTTGTTGCTGTTGCCGGGAGAAAGGAAGGTTATGGGCAGTGATGTCCTGTTTGTTGCTGCTGTTGCTTGTGTTGTTACTGTTGTCAGGGAAAAGATGTTGATTAGACGTAGTGGTATGTTGTGTTCTGTTTCTGTTTCCGGTTCCCTGTTTGTGTTTATTTTTGCTGTTACTAGGAAAAGGGGAGGATTAGAAGCGATAGTGTTGCCTGTGTGTGCGTGTGTGTGTGTGTGTGTGTGTGTGTGTGTGTGTGATCTTATCGTATCTGTTGAACTTGTTTTGAATATCTTGTTTGTTAAGTGAGTGACGAAAATTGATTGCTTTACTTTGAACGTCAGTGTTGCTCCAGGTTATTTTTTTTTTATCATTACCGGTTTTTTTTTTTTTTTTAATGAATGTGTCTTTTTATCGTAAATGAATCTTAAGTTACTGAAGCTAACTAGATAATATGTATTAGATATCAAAGTATACGGTAGATAGGTGAGTTGACAAATGTATAGATAGGTTGATAGATAGATAGATAGATAGATAGATAGACAGATAGGTAGATAGGTAGATAGATAGACAGATAGGTAGATAGATAGATAAACTGATAAACATAAGTCAATTAGTAAATAAATATATAGGGAAGTAGATAAATAGATAGACAGAAAGAAAGTACACATAAAGCATACATGCATACATACGTACACACACACACACACACACACACACACACACACACACACACACACACACACACACACACACACACACACACACACACACACACACACACACACACACACACACACACACACACACACACACACATACATACATAAACACCACCATAGGCACCATTACCGTCAGCCTAACAGAGACAAGTATCGATAATGAATATTTAATGTACGGTGTCCCCTCGTGGGCAGGTAACTAACAGATAGAAGTTGCGTATCAGTCACCTGTGTTACCTGTGTTATGTTACCTGCGCCACCTGCGTTACCTATGGGGGTTGAGCAGCGTCCCAAGCCACTCGGTAATCGACCACCACACACTGACGAGCTGGTGGTGACTTTACGTGTACACGTCCCACGCTCACGCCTCACGCACACGCCTCCCGCACACGCACGTGACACACACACGCACACACACACTCCCCCTACACGAGCATGAGTCACCTTCCGCTGCACAGTTTTCCTCGTGTAAGATAAGCAATGAATATGAATAATAATGAAAGCAGGATGCGAGTTTAGTCCGTTTGTGCGTCTGTCTGGTTGTCTTCTCTCGTTCGCGGTGGTGGGAGACGTAAGGGTGAGTCAGGGTGCCTCTCTTCCCGGAATGCCACCCTTGTCCTCACTTTGATCTGCTCGTAAGGCTCAGAATAGAAGGTTTGTTTCCAGTTTAGGTCCCCTCCTCGTGTTCCTGTTCTTGTTCTCATGTCCTCGATTATTCTTGCTACGGTTCGTCTCCTTCCTCTTTTGTCTCTCCTCTTCCTGTCTTCATTTGTCTCCATTCATCCGTCTGTTATTTTATTGCTTTACTTTTTTTCAGCCCCTTTCTTTATTGGTCGGTATGTTGTGTTTTTCATTGTTATTTACTTCTTGTCATCGTGCATTTTATTTTCCAGTACTTTCAGTTATTCCCTCTTTTGCACTTTTACATCATTCTTTGCTTTCTCGCTTCCTCCTTCTTCTTCCTCTCCCTCTCCCCGTTCCAGGTGACACGTGAAAATTAAGGAACTAATCACTGAAGCGTCTCCCCTCCCTTCCTCTGTTCCTCTCCTCCCTCGCTCTTCCCCCTCCCTTCCCCCCCATCGCTTCCTCTCCGGCTCCATCCCTTCACGTAATCTCTTCTTTCCTCTCTCCTCTAACACTGCACTCTTGAATTGCTATCGTTCATTTTTCTATCTCCGTTCCTCGCCTTGAGCACCGTAATGACCGTGTATCATCCTCCCCTTCCAAGGTCCTTCTATCATCATAACTCTCTATCCTGACACCATCCTCTTTTACTCTGTCCTACCTACCGTCATCTTACTGTTCCTGCCTGCCTCCCTCACAAATGCATTAACATCTGCTGTCACTTCAATATTACCCTAAAGTTGTGTGCCTTTGTCCTCCGCCGCACTTTGACCTTATCACAGGGACCGCACGGAAAGGATTCGGGAAGTTGGGAGAGAGAAACTGGAACGTTCGAACCGGTAGCGTGTGTGTTTGTTCTTCAAATTACAGCGTCCGTAGCAACCAGGTCACGAGTCATCGAGGCAGTGCAGGTCAGCTCCGGCAGCCTGGGGAGCAAGTTAGCCAGCTGTCCGGAGCCGAATCCGCACAAGGACGCTCGGTTTGGAAGGGGCCGAGCACAGCCAAATCTCCCGTCAGCTTTAGTCTTTTGCTTTGTCTGCACCTTCTATCTCCTGACTGCCCTCCTGCCTCCATCGTTAAGCTTCAATGGCTAACACTAAGCTCCTGAAGCGTATCTATCCCTCCTTCCATCTCACTCATTCGTCCTTCACTCACCTGTGCACGCCGGGGGGAAACCACCTGTGCCGAGCGACGCGTGCAGCTGACTGACGGTGCGGCGCCCCCTCAACTCCTCCACCGCCGGTTGCCGCGTCTCGCCATGCAAACATTCACTGTGACTCCTTCATGGTTCCCTAGACGGTGAAAAATTAACAGCTGCAAACTTTGTCTCAATTACCACGAGTCCGAGAAATGTATTTAAGGTTAAATTAGGGGGATTTTTTTGGGGGAGGGGGATGTTTCACTCCCCTCTCACTCAGACCCTGGAGTGATGACCAAGGCCCACACAGCACCTCAGATAATTTGAGTGTCGCAAGTCTCTACTGATCCCCTCACTAACTTGGCCTTAAGCCCTCCCTCGTCACACTTTGCTGTGGACGGCTGCTCATCGCCCACATCAAGTCTATTCTCGTCTAAATGCTGTTTATGATATGCAGTGATGTCTAAGAATGTGTTGCAAGTAGCTGTTATGTATTATTTCCATCCAATGCAACACTGTCTATCTGTCTGTCGATTTCCTTTCCTCTCTCTCTCTCTCTCTCTCTCTCTCTCTCTCTCTCTCTCTCTCTCTCTCTCTCTCTCTCTCTCTCTCTCTCTCTCTCTCTCTCTCTTCTTATTTTTTTTTTTTTTTTTTTGCATTTTTAGATTAAATTTAATGTTAGGGCAATGTAGTACAACTCTTGCACATTTCGTATTTCACTAATCCTTGCGGGGAGCGACGGGGAGCATGGTGGTGCTGGACTGGAGCGTGGCGTAAGAGTGTCGTGAGGCGGTGTGGAGTGTGTCATGAGGAGGCGTCCGCAAACACACATGACACTGTATTGACGGGGCCTCCCCGCCATCACACTCCGGCATGTTGTTTACCCCGTTGCTATGGAGAGCCGCACACAAGCTTCCGTTTTCTTTGTGTACAGCGATCCCGTCGACTTCACTGCATTTACTATTTTATTTTTCTATTAGTGTGTTTATAAGTCCGCCAATGCGTGTTAATGTAATAATCGTCCTTATTGGTATCGACGTGTATATGGTTTTCTATTCATTGTTTGGTTTAGAAAAAAGAAAAAGATGTAGATATTGTATAAGAAGGATTGAGGAAGTCAGGGGTAAAAGTCTAGTTTTCTATGAATGTGCGGGAGTAAGAAAAAGAGAACGGGACCGGCAGAGGCATGGACACCGCGCGTTGCTTCAAGTGTCGGTCAGTCTCAGTCGCGTCTTGAGGTGTGAAACTGGTGGCCGCAGACTCCAACGCCGCGCCGCACCCTGCCGCCAGCCCACGAGGAGCAAGTGAGGAGAGCGTCTGTACTTCGACGTAATCTCACCCTCAACTGCATTCAGAGTGCTTTCAACGGCTTTGTTGATATTGTGGTGCTTACATCTCCTCAACGTGAAGTGATGAGCTGGAGAGTCTGCTAGGAAACATGACGTTCACCTCAAGGAAAAGAAACCGTGAACTGTACAACGAGCCTTTTGTTACCGACGGAGGAGGCTCTTGTGTGCCACGTCGCCTTTCTTAGTTACTCTAAAGACCTGACTGGACTTCCCGTTTTTACTCACCTCAAGTACTTTGCCAAGAAAACATTAGTGACAGTGTACCATAGAAGTGGATCTGTGTGCTAAGAATGAAGGACTGAATATACAGCGAGACTTTTAGTTAATTCTTAGTCACGTATCGTCTGTAGCAAGTTTCTGAACATTTCTCCTACGCCTTGAGTCATAACCCACGCAAGAACTATACCTGCATTTGTCACGCCCGTCTCGGTGTGCAAATTAACTATCAGTCTTCTACTTCCGTCATCCAAAAACTTTTAACAAGGAACTCAGGAATTTGAAAGGAAAAAGAAAAAAAAATCCTTTCATTCACCATTCTTCGTCACCTTTCTTTTCCTTCCTGGTGTCGATCTTCTCCCCTGTTATCCTTCCATCCCTCCCCTTCTCCCTCTGCTGTCATTTTCACCCCCCTCTCTCCCTCATCCCACACTCATAAGTTTCACCTGCCCCAAAATAGTTCCTGCTTCCCTCTCATCTCTCTTTACCCTCCCGTCACCGCCATCATGGGGTGCAGCGAGAGCAAAGACTTACAACAGATCAGCGTATCAGATGCACAGAAGAAACTCGAGTCGTCCCTGGAGGGTTTGGAGGTTGTTAGGATGACCTCCTCGGCGACCTCCTCCGGCCAGGGGTCTTCAGTGCCCCACACGCCGGAGGAAAAGGATCAGCAAAGGGCCAGAGAGAGTCCCTCCGGAATTCCAACCTCTCTCGAAAATATTCCAACCAACGACTTAGGGGTGAGTAGACACGATATTTTGACATGGTTTGAGAGGCGGAGGGAATGTTTTAGGGATATTATCGGCTATGTATAGATGATAATAATGGACTCCTTACAGTGGTTGCTAAGAACGAATCGGCTGTATGAATGGATACACGGCAAAAAGTAAAGGGTAAGGATATTAAGGGCAGTTTGAGAGGGACTGAACAAAAAAGATGATAAATGAATGAGTAAGGAAAAGTATAAGGAAAAACTTCACATCAAACTTCAAATTATAGTGTTCAAGTTCGAGGAATGTCAACGCAACGAGAACTTCATTTCTTTCTTTTTACAAACAAGTAGCGAATCTTCATTTTGTCGAACGTATACACGAAGGGGACAAGTGCGGTGCGGTTGAGGAGAATTGCTTCCGAAAGAGAGAATGAGAGCAGGAGGGAAGGAGTGAGGAGGTGTGGGGGCCAGCGCGTGGGCAGTTCCGGGAAGGTGTGATGGGAGTGAAGGGGGGCGGGGCATACCTGAGTGCGATGCGTCACGTTACCTGCCATTCCACTTCCGAGGGCGGTGAAGGATCCGAAGTGACGGGGATGAAGTTATTGCCATAGATAATTGCTCGTTCAGGTGAAAATTAGCAACCAGTTACTTTTGGGCGAGTTAGGTTAGGCTATGTTAGGTTAGATCATCCAGTGTACCTTCATCTAACCAACCCTAACAGTATAACAGGATCTATTGTTCATTTAAGTGAAAATCAACCACCGTAGCTGTTTTTGGGACAAGTTGAATCAGATAAAGTTAGGTTAGATTAAAACACCCACTGTGGCTTGACCTGACCAACTCAAAACACAGTATAATAAGATCTATTGTTCGTTCAAGAAGTGAAAAACAACCACAGTAGCTACCTTTAGATTGTTAGGTTAGGTTAAGTTACCCAGTGTCTTATTAACCTTGTCCATCGCAACAGGATCCAGCATTGTTCGTTCAGGTGAAAATTAGGGATCATATGAAGATCAGCCACCCCAGCTTATTTCACTTGAAGAAAAACCTTATTAAACCTAACCTAACCTAACTATATAGATTAGGTTAGGCTAGGTTAGGTTAGGTTAAGTTAGGTTAAGTTAAGTTAGGTTAGGTTAGGTTAGGTTTAATAAGGTTTTTCTTCAGGTGAAATAAGCTGGGGTGGCTGATCTTCATATGATCCAAAATTAGCCACCTCAGGTAATTTTAGGGTGTTAGGTTAGATAATCCAGTGTGACTTAACTAACCCGTCATAATAGCACAGCAGGAACTAATGTAACGTAACCACACCCTTGAAGCAGCGTGGGTGGCTGATCCTGATCCGGGTAATTCTGCCATGGACATTTCACGAATCGAAAGAGAAAATTAAGAGGGAACAAAGAGTGACTCGCTTACTTGTCACTTATTCATCACGTTTTCAGTTCTTTCGGAGAATTTGGTCTATGGAGAAGGTCAGAGTATCGGAGCACCGTCACGGAGAGTACAGCATTGGTAAGCGGGAATGATGACGTCACCGGTAGTAGTGAATCACATGATCGATGACGTCAAATACTCCGTGGTGATTGGTTGCCGTGGGACACCAATACGCAGCAAGGGGAAGGCAAGCGTGAAAGTTGGCGGGTGGAGGCTTGAGTCGACCACGTATCTGCCCAGCGAGCGTCACCCGGGACAACCCGCTAAATAGACCTTGGCACTGGCACTCTGTCATTAACCTCGCTACTCCACCGTTATATCCAATTTCCCTTACAAGAACCCTTATTTATTCCCTTTGTATTGCTGAGGGAATGTTATGTTCCAGCTGATGACTGCCTGGATAACCATGATAGATTACCTTGGAAAGTCTGATGTTATTGTAGCCTTTTTTTTTTCTTCTTTTTTTTTTTCATTCTACAGGAGATCGTATTGTAGTCCTCGTATTTTGTTGAGGGAATGTTGTGTTACTATTACATGGCGCCATATGACCCGTTGTTGTGGCGCATTAGCTCAGTCATTCAGTCAGTTAATTGTATTACTAATGGTGAATAGCTATATATTGTGCCAAGTCAATCGACGAATAAATTATGGACAGATAAACACTAGTATCATGAAAATAGATAGATAGGTAGTTTGATGGTTACCGTTACTTATACATCTACAGATAAATAGATTAAGTGATTCATATAGAACTTGACTTACTTAATAGCGAAATTAAAAGGAATCAGTCTCGTTTTGAATCGAAAAGAAGCAAGACGATGAATGTGAAACAAATGGCTGTTTAAATACAAACACAATAGATCCGTCTCGTTATAAAACACAGCAGTCGTGTCTCGTCATGCACACAGCGAAGAGTACATAATAATGGGGACATGTGAACAATTAAAACAACGAAGCATGGCAAGCCTTCACACGCCTTTCTTTTCTAACCAAGCTACCGTGACGAACCATTTGGATCCTCACGAAATGTCCGATGTGGGCAAATAAATTGGAGTAAACTGAACCGAACTGAAACGAACCGGTGAAGCCAATACGAACGAGCCGACCCAGAGAGCCACGTGAGTCGTTCGAGGCGTGGGTACGGGCCATGGGGAGGCCGCTGTAGTAGGTCACCAAGCTTACGTAAGAGAGATAGTGAATTGTAGAGTTAAGAAATGTAAGTAGGGGGTGAATAAAGGTGGGTTTAGGAAGGCGGGGCATAGCGTTACCACATCATATGAAAAATTATCTAATCCAGCGATGTTTAAGACTGGAAAAGTTATGTTAGATTAGATTAGGTTAGATTTACGAATACAAGAAGGTTCTTGGAGCGTCGTATTTCTTATGGGAACAAAATTTTAAGAGCAGTAATGATCGACATCTTCTCTGTTGAAACGTCTGGACAAACACAAAGTGACATTCATGCCTGTTCCTACCAAATTAGGTTAGTTTACGTTAGGTTAGGTTAGGATAGGTATGGTATTGTTAGGTTAGGTAGGTTAAGTTAGGTTAGGTTTGGCTAGGTTAGATTAGGACAGGTATGGTTAGGTTAGGTTAGCTTAGCTTAACTTTGATTATGTTTGGTTAGGTTAAGTTAGGTTTGTTTAGGTTTGCTCTTGTCGTATTTGGTAACCTAACAACCTAATCTCTAAATTAGTTGGAGTGGCACACCCAACTCACAGGAGAGAGGTGGACAGGTATGTAGGCACAGGCACAGGTACACTCGCTTGTTTTCAGGAATGTTTCTGGTGGAATAATTGATGGGGTGTTCGATAAGTGTACACACACACGTATGACACACGCACACACACACACACACACACACACACCTATAAATCACCGTTCACTAATTTGGTGCCTATTAGGAAAGCTCGTGTGTGTGTGTGTGTGTGTGTGTGTGTGTGTGTGTGTGTGTGTGTGTGTGTCATATCACCCAGCGGACATGGACCTGTCTGTTCCTGTATTCCTTCCAAGAATTATAAAACAAAATATTATGGGGAAAAAATTAATCCGAAGACAAGTTTCGTTCCCAGACTCGTGTAACAAAGACCGAGATTCCCAAGAAGCTATGTAAATAAAAACTGAGGGGACAGAACCAGAACACACAGTTGTAAGTCATGGAGACCGTCACGTAAGTTTCCTGCTGTAAAAAAGCTCAGATTAACGACGTGACTAATGCTGTAATAACAATGTAAAGATAATCACGAGATGTTTTATTTCAGGGTGTATTCTTCTTGTAATCATCTAATGTGTTAGGTGTTTGATGCACAGGTTTAATTGCTTTGAATATCACCTGACATTTATATTGTATTGGCGTGTACAGTTAGAGATGGGTGGAATAAAAAAAAATTTAAAAAAAACAGGAAAAATGCCACCAGAAAAATTATACCTAACCTAACAATGTAATCGATAACATAGATTTTTTTTTTTTTCATGTGCTATTTTTCAGTGTAAAATTCATGATACATTTTCCAGTGGTATATATATTCTTTCATCATTTTTTTTTTTTTTTTTTTTGTCTAGTGGCATCCATTACTGTGACTTATCTGGTGCACCTTTTTAATTAATTTGTTTGTATTGATTTATTTTCTATTTTTCTTGTTTATTTCATTTATTTACTTATTTATTTCATTATTTTTAGTACCCTAGAGACCAATCTTCCTTACTTACACACACATCTTACAGCTTATTTTTTTATTCCTAATTTAAACTCACGTCTTATCAGGATTCGGAAGATATCTCAGCTAGTTAAGCCCACGTATCTATCGTTCAGGTCCAAATCACGTGTCTCTTCGGTCAGGACCCAAACACGAGTACGGCCGGTGACAAAGGGCGACGGAAGAGGTGAACGTCCCCTGGGAGTAAAAGATTGATTGAAATATTGCAACACTGATGGACGCACGAGGACAAAATAAGCGACGCGTACATGATATTGGACAACACACACACACACACACACACACACACACACACACACACACACACACACACACACAGAATGACAAGCTGGAAAAAAGTTAAATCACAGAGTCATTTTCCACACAACCTTCTAACCTAACCTCGCCCCGGCACACTGACCTCAGCACGTTGACCTCCTGAGCACGTTGACCTGTCGCGTGCCCCAGACCGCCTCGCCCCGCCGTGACCCCCCATGTGTTTGTTTGTTTATGGCCCGTGTGGTTGGTTCCTGCCGAGCCAGACACCCTGACCACAGCCTTAGTTTCTCCAGACTTCTTGGTAAATTTCTTTCTCCTTTTTCTTTTCTTTCTTTTTATCTCTTTTTATCTTCTGCTCTTCCATCTTAACCTTCTCCTCCTCTTTCTTTTTTCTCCTCTTTCCTTTTCCTCCTCCTCCTCCTCCTCTTCCTCCTCCTCCTCCTCCTCCTCCTCCTCCTCCTCCTCCTCCTCCTCCTCCTCCTCCTCCTTACCTAGTTCTTATCTTCATTCTTCACGGTCACCCTAGTCTTCTTCCTTATACATCTTGCATAATTCAGTTTTTTTTTTTTCTTTGTTATATATATTCCCTTGTGTTTTCTTGCCTCCTGTCTTGTGTTTTGTTTTCTTTCCTTTCTTGTTAATATTATTCTCTTTTTATTGATCACATTTTTTTCTCTCCTTGTCACTTAAAATTTTATCTTTTTCTTCGTTTTCTATTATCTCCTCTATTTTACATCTCCCCTCTGTTCTGTTCTCTCCTTCTTCTTCTTCTTCTTCTTCTATCCGATCTTTTTTTTTATATATCCTCTGTGCTTCTGTTTCCTCCTTTATTCTCTTTTCTTTACTTATCTTGTCTTCTCTTTCGTTAATTCATTTCTCCTCAAATTCTCCTGATCGTTCTTCTTAGGTCTTTCATTAATTCTCTCATGTTCTCTCCCCTATCCTTCTTTATTCTTCCTTTCTCTCTTTTCTCTATTACCTTCTCTCTAATTCTTCATTTTCCTCCTCTTCTATTCTCTCGTTCCTTCTTTTTATTCAAATGTTCCCTCTCCTTTCATCTCTTTTCCTTTGTTCTTCCCCTCTTCTCTTACCTCCTTCCTCCCGCCGGTTCGTCACACTCGCCTCAATAATGTTACAGCCACGCCTCACTCACGCCCACAATTGACTCCCCATTCAACTGTTATTACTTCCTGGTGTGGTTCTTGCCTCCTCCCCGTGTTGTTCTTATTTAGGGTTACCATGATCCAGTTTTATCCTGTGTCACCACCACCACCACCACCACCAATAGTTACGTATTTAATACGTAACAATAATACGTATTTATTTTTTTTTTCATTTTTTTTCTTGTGGTTGGCTGTGGGTGATGGTGCTGGTTGGGTGGTGGTAGTTATGGTAGTGCTGTAGAAGTAGTAGTAGTAGTAGTAGTAGTAGTAGTAATTGTTGTCTTTTCTTCTTTTCTTCTTCTTCTTATTATTATTATTATTACTATTATTATTATTATTATTATTATTATTATTATTATCATTATTATTATTATTATTATCCTCCTCCTCTCCTCCTCCTCCTCCTCTACCACACATCACAGACACACAGGTTTACTGGGAATCATGCGAGGCGCGGGTTTTGCTGTCACGCCCGACTGTCTTAAAAAGGAGAAAACATCTGGAAAAGCCGTAAACTTACCACGTCACGAGAGAATCAGTCTCACCACACGGACTGTATGCCTCCTCCTCCTCCTCCTCCTCCTCCTCCTCCTCCTCTTCCTTGCCCTTATCGAAATCCAGGAAGATCGTATGTTAAAACTTTTTCATTAAAATGTAAGTAGGCATAGCAGTTCTTTCGTTGCGTTTCACTAGTTGAGACATCCAGAAAAAGACACACAGACAAACTAAAATGAATAAAGAAAAATGTTCTAGAAAATGTCAAATCTTAAATTCGTATAGCAAATTCATCCATTACGTTTCAGTATCTGCTTCATCCGAAACTTGATACATAAAGAGCAAATCACACCATTTCTGCCCTCCATTACCGACGATTCGACTTTTGTGTTAGCACTGAGGCATTGATTTGTGCCAAGACGTGAGAGGCAAATATATACTGAGGAGTGAATAACCTGGATCGAACCCTAACGCTACAAACACGAGGTAAGAAAGTCGCCATCGAGCCAGGGAAGATCGTGATTGCCTTCTTTGGTCACCGGTTGTTATATGCTTTCTTTATACAGTCATGATCAATAGTCGAGTCACTTACCATTCACTTGTGCTGTGTTTTGGATTTTTCCTTCAGTATTAAGTCCTGTAATTTGCTTATGTTAGGTTAGGTTAGGTTATCCATGGTTTGGTTAGTTAGATTAGGTTAGGTTACGTTAGGTTAGGTTAGGTTAGGTTATGTTAGGTTAGGTTAGGTTAGGTTAGGTTAGGTTAAGTTAGGTTAGGTTATGTTAGGTTAGGTTAGGTTAGGTTAGGTTAGGTTATGTTATGTTAGGTTAGGTTAGGTTAGGTTAGGTTAAGTTGGGTTAGGTTACGTTAGGTTAGGTTAGGTTAGGTTAGGTTAAGTTAGGTTAGGTTAGGTTAGGTTAAGTTAGGTTAGGTTACGTTAGGTTAGGTTAGGTTAGGTTAGGTTATGTTAGGTTAGGTTAGGTTATGTTAGGTTAGGTTAAGTTAGGTTAGGTTAAGTTATGTTAGGTTAGGTTAGGTTAAGTTAGGTTAGGTTAGGTTAGGTTATCCATGGTAATTTGTCGAGTCACATACTACTGACTTCCACTGTGTTTTGGATATTTCCTTCAGTATTAAGTCCTGTATTTTGTTTAGGCTAAGGTTAAGTTAGCTTAGGTAAAGTTAAGGTTAAGAAAGGTTTTGTTAGGTTAAGTTTGGTTAGGTTAGAATAGTTTAGGTTTTGTAATGAGGAGCCATGAGGACTTAAGACAGGAAAGCCACACAAAACAATGGAAGTGGGTGTAGAAGATTAGGTTAAGTTAGGTAGAATCAGACAGTCGGGAGATCGGAGGACTTAAAACCGAGGAAAACCACAATGCATAGTGGAGTTACTGAGCCACCACTATACATGCCGTTAATGTCACTAATGGACGCGTTGGAAGTGATGCATTGCTAATACCGCTCTGGCCATTAGAGAGAGAGAGAGAGAGAGAGAGAGAGAGAGAGAGAGAGAGAGAGAGAGAGAGAGAGAGAGAGAGAAGTCATTTAAATAATTCAAGTTTTAGAATAAGAAACTGGAGGAAGGAGAATAAAGAAAAGAAATAAAAAAAAGCAAATATAGGAAGAGATAAAGTGCAAAAGAAAATAATAACAGCAAAAAAGAATAAATAAACAGGCGAGGACAAGGATGAGATAATGCGAGGAGGGAGAATGAAGAGAGATAGAAAGAAAAGAAGGAAGGAAAGACATGGCATGCAAGTCAAAATAATGTAAAAGAGGAAGAGGAAGAAATAAACAAACGTGGATCATTATTAAGAATGGCGCGGAATGATGAATGAAGGGACACACACACACACACACACACACACACACACACACACACACACACACACACACACACACACACACAACCTTTACCTGGGCTTTCCCCCTATGTCACTCGTTGCCTGACATAGGTAAATAACAAGGTGGAAGGGAGAGAGGTAAAAGGGAGGGAAGAAGGAAATAGAGGTAGGTATTTCGTCTCTGTGGAGGGAGTTTAGTTGCTCAACACGCAAGTTCGTATTAGTGAGAGGTGTAAATTATGATCTTCGCGTTCGTTATGGTAGTTAGAGGATGAAGAATGATAGAGAGGCGTTCTGGTGAGAGTAAGGCAAGTCATGCGGTGCTGGATACTAATAACGGGAGGTGAAGGTGGAAACAAAGGAAGATAGTGTAGTGTGCAGGAAGTGAATGTACCTGGGGTGTGTGTGTGTGTGTGTGTGTGTGTGTGTGTGTGTGTGTGTGTGTATCAGAGAGTGTATTTATTTCATATTGCGAGTGTGTACGTAGATGACTGCTTCACACACACATACATACACACACACCACAACAGTTTCTTCGCTACAATTCATTACAACCACCACCACCATCGCCGCCGCTACCACCACCACCACCACCACCACTACACACACCTTCCTTCCCACACTGGATCGACTGGATCGGCATTCCTTCTTCAGGTAAATCCGATCATACTCTTCTTCTGATTTTAGATTCCAGATAACTCTCAATATTTTCAAGTGATTCACATTGTATGTAACTTAGGTACTTCATGTTTTCTTTAATAGTAGTAGTAGTAGTAGTAGTAGTAGTAGTAGTAGTAGTAGTAGTAATAGTAGTAGTGGTAGGATACTCTGCTGCAATTCTAGTTCAACATAAGCCCCTCCCAGTACGTAGAAACATCTTTCTCCATAGGTGACCCCAGCTGGAGTTAAGGTATTGAGGGACGGTGTGGAAGTCATTGGCTAAAACTCTGACTCCATTTATCTTCACCCTTATAAAGTAACTGTAGTCCGATTGATACAGGTAAGAAAAATATTGATTAGGAAAACGGAAATAGAAACACCAGTGGATAATCTCCCTTCAGTAATAAGTTAAAGCAGGGGATTGATACGTGATCGTTTCCTTAGTTCATTATTCACGTTGTTTATGCTCCTTTTTGTCCTTGCCAGGTGTTTTTTTTTTTTTCTTCTCTCTCTCTCTCTCCCTTCGTGTTGTCTAATTAACGTAATTCATTTGCCGATAATTGGAGGTCCGTGCTCCTTGCAGTTAATGAACGGATGATATGGTGTTAGTTTATTCGTGGTGGTGGTGGCGGTGATGATGATGGTGGTGGTGGTGGTGGTGGTGGTGGTTATAACGAACATGGGAAGTGTTGTCTATTCCTAATTGATTTTACCTTCATGGTCGTGAATACTGCACAAACACACACACACACAAACACACACACACACACACGTACGTTATCCTGTTCATTTCCTTTCTTTTCTCTCTTCATCATCATCTTAATATTGGCTTCTTCTTTTACCATCATCTTATCATGCAGAAAATACTCTAACATTTCTGTATTCTCTTCACCATCAATTCACCATGATAGTCATTACAAACAGCCACGTAAGGGACAACAGATACGCTGCTAGTTATCCTCTAGTTTCCTTTGTGTTCCTTTGAAATGCTTTGGCGGTCACGTGCCGAGGTGCCGCCGGTGAAGGCTTGCAGGGAGGTGAGGGAGAGCGAGTGTGTCGTGTGTGGTGTGGCGGCGAGGGAAGGGCAGCTCATTTAACACCGGGCGACGGGGGTCGATGGGAGGGACACGGGCTGGCTCTCCTCTCTCGCCTCCCTCCTTTCCCGGCTCCCCTCTTTCTCTTTCTCTCTCGCCGCCTACACAGCACTCACGCCTTAAGGATTCACGAGCTTTCCCGGAACCTCGTCGCTTTATCGTGCCTCAGTAACTGGCTCTCCTCAGGAAACTCAGACACTTGTCCCTGTCACGTTGTGTTTTCGCCCCGCTGCCTGACTTGAGGAAGGCGTCAGTACATGATCGCTGTTTGTTTGTAGTGAGCGTGTGATTTTACTCGTCGTTTATGAAGCAAAACCGATATTTTGCTCTGCTTATTATAGTTTGTGTGTGCGTCCTTCAGAAGAATCAAAGGAAGAAAGAAATAAAGAACGAAGTATCAAACAAAATAAAAACACAAAGAAAATAGATATATATAGACAAAGTAAGATAGGTGGCTAAATTGGTAGATAGATATAGCAAATGTAAAATATAATAACTTTTTTATATATCACTTAACGGCTCTTTTTTATATTTTACTTCAACCAACTTTTCAGGATCGTAGAAAAACAGTAAAACAAAGTTCCGTATTCCGCGGATTACATTTTTATGCCTTGAGCGATGAATAAATCAATGTGGGAATGGCAGAGGGATTGGGTGCTACAAGAGGAATGGGTCGGCTGAATGGCTCGTCTTACACTCTAAACTCATCCACTCGCTCCTTTACAACAACACTTCACAAAACCAGGGACATGATTCGCGGTACAGAAAGTCTTTGGTCAGTCCAGGTAAATCAATGCAAGATTAAAACTACAAACAGGGAATCTGGGGCTCTTAAGTACTAGTGTGGCGCCATCGGGTTGTCGTGCCTGCAGTCATTCTCTAACGCGGGGTACGAGTATTGAGTAGCGAGGGTTTACTTGGCGTAGTGGGTCGAGAGGGGCCACCTGTCGATGTCATTCACAGCCAAGGTAAGTCCTCACCTGTCCTACTTCAATATCTTTGCTTATTACGCTTAGCTCGCAAAGAAGCGTCTGATACCAAAGTTTATTCGTAACCTTGTTAATAAAGTGCCCTAAGTCTCTCTCTCTTAGACGATTAATGTGTCGGGAAATCTTTTGAACCCAAGAGTGAAATATATGACCCGAACTGTACAGCTTAATCCGAACGTAATTTATCGCCATCAAAGGAAAAGCCATGAAATTGCATTAAAATAAGACTATTACGAGGTGAATGACCAGGGGATGTATTTTTGGCAAGGAACTGCGTAAAAAAAGCGCGGAGAGGAGATTACTGTTAGCACGGTTACCTCTTCTTGGTGCCTTCGCGTGGGTTGGGGGCGTTCTCTCGCTCACACGAACATGATAAAGGTGTTTCATTGTCAGTTATCTCAGGTCACAAAGCGGGCAGACAAAAGAGCGCCGCTATTGACGGAGTGAATAAAAAGACTGACAGACTAAAGATAGGTAAGGTGGGAGATTTATGAGCTGTAGGAAATGCAGAAAAGAGAGAGATGAAAAATAGAAGGAAAGCAGTGGGGGAAAAACGAAGTGACGAATAGCGCAACATAAAGATTGAAAAAAAGTATAGTAAAATGAAATGGTGATAAAGAACAAATAGGAAAAAAAGTGTGGAAGGCTAGCAATGATGAATGGTAATGAAGTAAAAATAAATAAATAAATGAGATAACAAAAAAAGAGGTGAGGTTACATGAAAAAAAAAAAAAAGAGAAAGAGAAAGTGAACAAAAACATGAAGGGAAGAAGAATTGACAAACTGAAACAAGACGAAGACGAAACAGGGAAATGCTAAGTAACGGGAAAATGAAAAAAAAAATAAATAAATAAATAAATAAAGAGAAACATGAAATAGGAAAAACAGCAACGCAAGAAATTAAAGAAAACATAAAAAAAAAAGAACAGAGTAGTTTCAAGTTCCAGGAAAATAACAAAACGTTGAGGTGGCACTAAGAAAAGGACGAAGGAAAACGAGAATCGATGAAGCAAGACGTAACAAGGAAAAGTGAAAGAAAGATAGGAGCAGGAGGGGTAATAAGGAGGGAGAAAGGGATAATTATGTAATGCTTCATGTCCCCCGGGGCGAGGTGATGCCTGAGTTAACCCGGAAATAACGAGATCTAGGACAAGGTGGTGTGTGTGTGTGTGTGTGTGTGTGTGTGTGTGTGTGTGTGTGTGTGTGTGTGTGATTATTCGTGTGGGTGTGATTGTGTATTCAAATCTAGGACAGGAATTATCCATGTAAACCGTGTGTATGTGTGTGTATGTATGTGTGTGAGAGAGAGAGAGAGAGAGAGAGAGAGAGAGAGAGAGAGAGAGAGAGAGAGAGAGAGTCGATACATTTTTCAACGATTTCCTTTCCTGAATTGTGAGTCTTTTCATGCTTACTTTATGCGACAACGACTGTGGCAGATGAACAGACCTCCACTGCCAGCGCTAAATGAGTGTCTTCTGTCTCATATTTCAACGATCCTTTCCCTGAATTGCGGTGAAGGCGGTGGCGGTGGCAATTTCATTATTAATCTAGGAAATTAAGATAGTATATACATATTTAAACTAAGATATCGTTTGCCTGCATTTGACTTCGAGAAGATATAAAACAAATTACGTACAAAAGCAGGATGTTAAAAGTTATTGATATGCTCACTAATAAACGTTACTAACTGCTCAGAAAACTACATATGATTGTATTTAGGCGAAAAATTAACAAGATTCAGTGAACATGTTAATGGGATGATATTGTCGAGAACCAGTGGAAGACATCACCCAATTTACTTTTGAAACTATTACATATTTATGGTGGGGAAACGCAAGGTATAGGATGTTTCAGCTTTTATTTTCACGGTCAACAGAAACATGAACAAATGTACCTCTGAAACTACGACTGTTTAAGTATAAGATGAACTAAAATTTGAAAGATGGAAACGACGTACAAGTACTAGTGTAGAAAATCCCAACATTATCCATGTTTACTCTGAAACCATGACTTCATTTACGTATTTGAAAAAAAAAAATGCTAAAACTCAGTGAAAAATAAAACTACATGCAACCAGATTGTCAGAGTAGAATTCGTGCACCAATTGCGAGCACCAAACACGGCAAATCACCGAGGCGTGGCAGTAAACAGTGAAGGACAACTCGGCATGACGGACCCCATGAAACACGACAACAACACAGGGTCGTATGTCGTGCCTGGGAAACATGACCGCTCCCAAATTACTGTAGCGAGAAGCCCCCCCTGCTGGTGGTCCTGATGCGGCAGCGACGAGCATCCTGGTGCGTGTTCCTGGGTGTGTTAGGTCACCGCTCTCAACCCTCGCCCCGAGAATGCCCAGTATGGTAATAGCGTGAGCGTTAAGTCAGTGTCGGGCACCTCAATAGTTAAGTAACGTTCAGCTGGTCCTTTGTAACACTTAGTCGTTCTGGAGGTAATGCTGTGATAATTGTTTTCGTAATATTTTCTGGTCTTGTTTTCTCTTTCTTTCCTTCATCCTGTGCTTATTATATGTGCTGTTAAGTTATAGTTCTTATGTAAGACTGTCTTTTGTTGAATTGTAAGTCTTATGGAACGCAACCTTTTGTTAAGTTGTTGTCATCATCCACTAATAACAGTATGATGCTCATTACTTACTTTGGGTACTAACTATAGATGATTTTACTGAATAAATATAAAACTGCAGCCAATTAAGAGCTTTGAACTACTCGGCCACTCATTTCACTGGCAGTGGTGTGTTTGGTAATTAGGCTCTGAACTCGCACCAGACCAGCCGTTGAATCTTGAGCAGGAACCATCACAGGCAGAGTTACGTAACTTACTGTACTTACCTGTCATCAGTTAAGCATAAGAATGTGGTTTGCGTTCTTCGAATTAAGTACCTTTATTATGTAATCATTTCATCATTAGTTTCTCTTGAGCTGTTATATATAAGGTGTTATATTTCTGTGCCATTAATTACGCTTTACGAGGTGTCTTGTATGTACTGTGTCAAGCCCTATAATTATTTTTTGTATGTATATCCTTGAGGCGGTGGTGGTGGTGGTGGTGGTGGTGGCAGGGGAGGCTGAAGACGATACAGCAGTAGTGCGGATTATGATGGCGTGTTTATGGTGGGGGTGAGTGAGGTAATCATTGTGGTTTGGTGTAGAGCAGGCGACTGATCAATGATGGACTGTTGGTGATGATAGTGATTGTGAGTGCGGGTGACATTTGAGTAATGGTAGTATTAGTATTAGTAACAGTAGTAGTAATAGTAGTAGTAGTAGTAGTAAAAATATGTAGTAGTTATGGCTTTTTTAGCACTGTTGATGATATTTATTGTAGTAGATAGTAAAAGTAGCAGTAGAAATAGGAGGAAGAGGAGGAGGAGGAGGAGGAGGAGCAGTAGCAGTACCAGTGATGACAGTGACAGTGACGGTGGGGTGCGTGACGTGAGGGGGTGATTCTTCAAAGGCTCCCCGCTACTGGACGAGGCGACCGAGTGACACACCGCCCCCATGACCTTGCCGCCGAGGCCACTAAGGTCATTAAATGCAGGAGGGGATGGGGAAGGAAGAGTACCTGACCTTATGTAACGTATGATGACTTGTTTATTTTCATTTTTTTTTTTAATCAGGTTTTCTCTCTCTCTCTCTCTCTCTCTCTCTCTCTCTCTCTCTCTCTCTCTCTCTCTCTCTCTCTCTCTCTCTCTCTCTCTCTCTGATTATTATTACGTCCATTATTTCAGTCAGATAATATTTTTTTTCTTTATCTTTTACACTTCATTCTTGCGAGTTATTCTTTCATAATTCTCCTGTGCAATGTTACCTTCCTTACACTTTTCATATTTTTTTCTGTCGATTTACTTCATTATTGTATATCTTTGTTCTTTACCTTTTCTTGATTAGTAGGACTTATTTCTCTTTTTCTTTGTTATTTAGCATTACTTACATCTTTACACTTTTTCATTTTCATTTCTGTAGTTAATTTAGTTCATTATTCTTTTGTCTTCGTTTTCAATTTAGTACTTCTTGAATATTCTTTCATTATTCATCGAATGAAATACGCTTCCTGTTTATTGGCCATATCACAAAATGCCCCCAATATTCACATGATATTCCTCTGAGTTTTATATAACACTTTTAACACATCAATTTTAAAGCATTTTTGTATCATTCCCTTCCCGACTCTGTTTATAATGTTCTGTCTTTCGTATTGCTTTTTCATACAACACTTACTTCTCCGCTCTTATCTTTTCTCCGCCTTCCCGTCTGTTATGGGGATTTTCTCAATATTTATTTGTTTTATCATTCGTACGTTTCATTATAATTCTTTATTTCAGTTGACTTGTGGGCTGTCTTTTCTCTCCACGGTTGACGGCCCCTGTACTCAGTGTCACGGACTTTGCCGGAGTAATTTTGCCATCCGAGGACACGCGAATCTGATAACAGTGTCACTGGGCGGTGTTCTCTACGGCTGCCTTTTCTTAAGTATTCCCGCTTTGTATCGTGGGGCAAATGGATTCTGTATTCCGTTCGAAGACTGTATCAATGTGTAAGATAAAAGATTAACAACGTAAAAATAATTTTGTATCTTACGAATATATTTCAGTAAGAATACAGAATTAATCTAGAGTACATTTTAAACCGCTTAATACTACGGTATAATCTTTATTGTATTCTAGATATCATTATTATTATCATAAATATCATTAAATTTAGAGATTACACGTTTTTCATAAAAAAAGACTTAAAGATTATCTATTTATTCATCCATCACGATTTTACAGCATTTACTCTGTTATAGCTAAAGAAAAGTGATTCCATGAACTTTATAATTTGTCTGTCGTACTAAATGTGTTAAAACAAGACACTAGATACTGAAGTCAATCATCGAGTGACAGCATCGCCCGTGGCAGTGTGTGTTTGCGTGTCCTCAGGTGGCAAAATTACTGCGCCAGGGTCCGTGACATCGAATATATAGCCACCAGTCTCCTCTCAAGGGCTTAACAGACGCGTGACTTAAAAGGTTTGCTACGAACCCTCTCCAGTGGCGCTCAGATTGCATGCCTGGTAATCTAAAGCGAAACTAAAAGAAGGAAAGGAATGGTGATTATTATTTTTTTTCGTGCAGACGTGACAATCTAACCCTTATTAGCCCCTGATCCCGCGTGGCCCTGAGCTACTTGCTGATTTTATTTTCTTCGTAAATTGAAGTTTTGCGTATATAGTATAAAAACGTACACACACACACACACACACACACACACACACACACACACACACACACACACACACACACACACACGTGCGTTCGTGGGATAAGGCTGTAAAAATAATGGCAATCAGTGAAAAGTAAGGAACCTCGACTTATCTGTAGCTTCCTGCGTGGACAGTGAAAGACGGTCACTGCGGGAGCCGGGGTCACCTGCCCGTACATGAGGATTTTATAAAATTTTTTAGAACTATTATAAACTCAGCGCGGCTTCATTTTCAATTTCGCTCAGAGCTTGAACCTGCCGGAGCCAATAGTTCGTGTACTACATGCATACTTCCATTCACAAGGTAATCTACTACAAGTGCTTATCCGGTTTGGTAATGTCGCGACCCTCACACCATTACAGCAGAAAGACTGAAGTGGTGGCAATCACTACCAATTTACCTCCGTTCTTAAAAGAAATTTTGAAGAAGGAAAGAGGGAAGGACGATCCTGGAGGTGAGTGTGACCTTGAATGGGAGATGACAGCCGGGTATGGGTGCTAGGATTTTAAAGAAAGGGATTTTAAAGAAAGAATAATTTAGTGTGGAATCGACAAGGAGTTTCAGACAAGAATAAATTATGATGATCACAGTACACTACATAACACTAACATAAATAAATGAAATAAATAAATAAAAACATAAATACTGTATAAAAGAAGAGAAGGAACATGTAATCTACAGGTACTCTTGTTTGAGGAGGAGGGAATATAGTACGGTCATAATGGGCGTAATGAGGTGTCTTGAAGGGTTAAGGGACAGGTAAGGGAGGTCAGGTGGCAGCAAGGGGGTGGTTCGTCTCGTGATCAAGGTGTGTTAGGCCGCTGTGCTGATAAACTTAATTTTTCCCGTACTAATAAATCTGACGCGGCAAGTTACTGTTATTGTTGCTGCCAGGACCAGCGAGGGAGAAGGGAGAGGTATTCGTGATGTTTTTTTTTTTCTTATGCATTTCTGGTCGTGTTTCTGTTTTTTTTTTGTCACTTGTATTATGTGTGTGTGTGTGTGTGTGTGTGTGTGTTTGGGTGGAGTATCATTATCGCTATTGTTTTATGTGGTGTCATAATTTTTTGGGGTCGATTTAGTAATAGTAATGGTGGTGGTGGTGGTGGTACTAGTAGTAGTAGTAGTAGTAGTAGTAGTAGTAGTAGTAGCCGTGCTTCTGATGGTCCTTGTGGGACTAGCAATACTGGTAAGTAGCAGTGTGTAGAACTTACTAGTAGTAGTAGTAGTAGTAGTAGAAATAGTAATAGTAGTAGCAGCGTTTCATCCTCCATTCATCGATCTATTTATTACACACGCACACACACACACACACGCACACACACACACACACACACACACACACACACACACACACACACACACGAAGACCTCAAGTATATTATGACGAAAAAATGGTCTTATAACAGCGAGAATGACAGTAATGGTCAGCAGTAACATCTCAATAAAAACGAAATTAAAAGTAGTGTTTGTGGTGGTGTTGGTGTTGGGGCAGCAAAGAAAACGGCAATAATGAAAACGGCACTGGAGTGAAAACGGGGAAGGGAGAGGGAAGGAACAAGGAGCGTGCAGTGTTGATAGCTGTGAGTGTTTGTGTGTGTGTGTGTGTGTGTGTGTGTGTGGTGGGAGTTAAGGCAACTACACAACACTGGGCGAAGGTTCTACGTATGCTACCAGATCTTTACTTTTTGTTTTATTTCTCTTCTTTACTTCTCTTCCTCCTTATTTCCTTTCCTTTTTCCCTCATCCTTCTGCTTTTCTTTTCTTTTCTTTTCGCCTTCTTCTTCTTCTTCTTCTTCTTCGTCTCCATTTCCATTCCTCTTCGTCCCTTCTTCCCCATAATCCTCCTCTCCCCTTCTCTCACCCTCTTCTTGGCATTCTCCCTGCATTTCTCACGGCACTTTTTCATTCTCCTCTCCTCCCTTTATGCTTCCCTCGCCTCTCTAATTGTGCGCGGGGTTCTATCTCTTTCTACACTCGTATTCTTTCCCCTCTCATCGTCTTCTCATTTCTTCTTCTGTTTCTTTTTTTTTTCTCTGCTTCTTCTTCGTCTTCTTCTTCTTCTTCTTATTCTTCTTGTTCTTCTTGTTCTTGTTCTTCTTTGTACATTCTTCTCATTCTTCTTTCTTCTCATTTTCTCTTACATTACTTTCTTTTATTTTTTTCACATTCTTCTTCACATATTCATATTCCTTATCCTTATTCTTATTATTTGTTCTTATTTTCTTCCACTTCGTCTTCATTTTTGTTATTACATTTGCTTTCTTATTATTTCTGAGATTTTTACTTAACCGTTCATATTTTCTTCTTCTTCTTCTTCTTCTTCTTCTTCTTCGTCATCTTCGTCATACACTTCCTCTTTACTATTCTCCCCTTCTATTACATTCCTCCTCCTCCTCCTCCTCCTAACACGTGACTCATACATTCATCGGCAACACACGAATCTCTTTCTCTCATTATGAATTCCTCGACTGTTTTCTCTCCATTCCTTTCTCCTCTATGTCCGTCAATATTCTTGCCTTCTCATTATGTTGGTTGATTGCTTGACGTTTTTATTTATTTTTATTTATTTATTTATTTATTTTTTGTTTATTTGTTTATTTATTTTTTTTTTTTGGGGGGGTGTTTCTTAAGAGTTGTTCTGTTTCTCGTTTATGTATAGGTTTCTTATTTAATTTGTTTGATTATTTGTTTTATTGTTTTCTTTTATTTATGTTTAGTTTGAGAAGAGTTTGTTTCTTTATTGTCTATATATATTTTTTTTTCTTTTTTTTTTTCTCTCTCTCTCGTCTTTGTTCTCTTCATGACTAATTTTCTGTGTCTTTCCATGGTATTATTAGTAATTATTTTCTTAATTTTAGCTTGTCCATTTGAGTCATTGTCCCCTTTCATTATTTTAGTCTCATATCTTAATTTTCTTATCCATTCATGTTCATTATTATCAGTTCTTTTAAAGCTTAATATTTTTTTTTATTAATTATCCACTAAAGTTTCTGTTATCAGTCTTTTTTAGGCCACATTATCGTCTGTTCTGCACTTACGTGATGCCTTGGGCTCTTTCAAGCCTTATTATTTGAACTTTTTTGTCCACTTAGCTACTCTTGTCATCAGTTTTTACCTTGAGCGATCTTTCTTTTCCTCTTTTTACCCTATATAATTCCTTGCAACGCCTCTTCCTTTCCGCTTGTCGGGTGTTACATCATAATGAGATAATCTAACTACCGTCACGTGATTCACACTCGCAACGTGCTACTATCAACTGCTCCAAGTCACTTTCCTTCACGTCTGTCCTCTCTTCCCTCATGTCTGTCTGAAACTTAACTTATCTATTTATCATCTTTCTTCGTTCAGTTTCTCCTTCATCTCTTGCTCTTCCTGTATATCCTCTCTCCCCTCTCCCATTCCTTTACTTTCTTCCCTACCTCTCGCTCTTCCATGTATATCGTCTCTTCACTCACATCTTCGTTCTGTCTCTCCCACAACTATTTATCCTCCTTCCTGCTCTTTCACTAAAGTTATTTGATTTCTGCTTCACCTCTTCGTTCTTGTTCATCAGTATCATCGTTCTATTCCTCCTCCTCCTCCTCCTCCTCCTCCTCCTCCCTGTTTTTCTCATCCAAAGGTAAAGAATTGCCCCTGACAGAATGGAGTGCCCTTCGCCCTCCCTCTTCCATCATCTCTACGTTCCATTTCTCTTTCATCTGGCTCCTCCTCCATCTCCTCCTCGCTCTTCTTCATTCCAAGGTCATTTTACATGAAAATAAAAGTCTTATGTTGACTATTGTATCCTTAATTTCGTGTCCTCTCGTCACTTCGTACAGTTTCATCTCCTCCTCCTCTTCTTCATCCCATGGTCATCCCAGGGTAAGAATTGTCGCTCCGTGTCTCTGCTGCCCCTTGTCTCGTCTCTCCCACATATTCCTTGTTCATTTTTTCGTTCATCTCCTCGCCGCCTCTTACTCAACGCTCTCCTTCAATCCATGGTCACCTCATGCAAAGAATGGCCTTGGTGTCTTTAATCTCGTCTCTAGTCTCGTCTCGTCTCCCTGCAAAGCCTTGGACAAGACTCAGGGGCGATTCTTCTTCGAAAAGTGGAAGCCGCGCGACCACGAATTCGGGTCATTGCGGTATTACGGCGTCGTGTTGTTATGTGTGTGACGCGTTCGCCGCTGAATGCAAGGCTCCTGCTGGACTTGTCAAGGTAACTAATGCCGTATTGTCTGCGGAGTTAGCGGAAGGAACTCGTCAGGCGGTGGATTTTGTGTGTTTTCTTCTCCTTTTTCATGTGTTTGTCCTTGATGTTAATTAGATGTTCGTCTTCTATGTAAGCAAAAAGTGTGTGTGTGTGTGTGTGTGTGTGTGTGTGTGTTCTGTCTTCACGTTTTTCTCCAGACATACAAATTAATGACAGGAACTTATCTGGGTGAATTTTATGTTTTTATTTTATTCTCAGCTTGTGCGTGATGTTTACGTTCTTCTTCCAAGCAAAGGACGTGTGTTGCTTGTATTTTTCTTCTTTTTTTCTCTCTCACACTTTCCACCAGCCATGCCACGCGTCACTCTTACTACATTCATGACCTTCAGGTGTTCTTTATACAAAAAACATGCATTTCATTCTTTTTTGTCTTTTTATAATAATTTGATTGAAAGGGAAGAATTGTGATTGTCATATTTAGGTAGCTTACCCGAACTCATCATTTTGAAAAGAATATAATGTGGCTTTTTTTATGTTTCAGAAGGATTCATGGATTGTTTGTTCTCAATTATTGGTGATTTCTTGTTTGCTTTACGTGACGGCAGAAGCGCTCCCATGCTCGACTTTTCTCTGAAATTAGAAATATTAAATTATTGCATGCACGTGATTTATATTATGTATTTTCATTTTTCTTCCATGGAAAGACCCAAATTTAAAATTGATCAACTACTTTCTTGTGTTTGAGCTTCCATTCACCTACTCCTTTTTTTCTTTTAATTTGCGTCTGACATACACAATCTATTAACAAACGATTAGTAATTTGACTAACTACATCCAAATATTTTCTTATCACCGCTCTCAGATCAAGAGTGTTCAAGTGCAAGGGTGATTCCTGCGGCAGGTAAATTAATTACTTCGCCAACAGGTACTCACTCAGGTGAATTGGCGGTAAATCCATTAATTAATTTTTACTCTTTAGCACTTTCATTATTCAGCCCCGCCCAGTTAGCGCTGAGACCGTCCTCCATATAATTATTACTCAAAGGATTTCGTTTATCACATTAAATTATTGTCCATTTTTCACCCTTTGATCAGCATTTCCCATTATTTTCATTATTTTACCGCGTCCTATTAGCGCTGAACTCCTCGTCGATATAACTAATTACTCTCGGCATTTCAGTCGTCATATTTTCCATTAGAGGATTGCCGCTTTCATCATAATTCAATCATCATCTTTTATCTATTTCAACGAAGTCACGAATATTTTTTTTTTCTTTATTTATTTTCCTTCCACATCGAGTTGCTCTCAGATTGTTATGATTTGATACTCTGCATATTCATTCATCACATTTTCTGTTGCAATATCTTCCCTCCTCTCATCACTTAATCACTACTTTTTACTTCAGTTCAACAAAGTCAATCTGTAAGAACATTTAATTCGTCGTATTTTCCACTGTAATATTATTCCTTCCTCGCCTTGGTATAACATAACTGTGCTCTTAATATCATTCCTTCCATTACATTATTCCTTCCTCATCATTCAATCATATTTTATGTACGAGTATTTTAACCAAGCAAGTCAGTGAGGAAGGTCATCTCAATTTTTACTGATATGCACAAGAGCAGCTATCAACACAGGTAAAAACTTAAGCACTTCAATCATATTTCATTCAATTCCATTTTTCATTCAATCATATTTCATGTACGAGTATTTTAACCAAGCAAGTCAGTGAGGAAGGTCATCTCTATTTTTACTGATGTGCACAAGAGCAGCTATCAACACAGGTAAAAACTTAAGCACTTCAAGAATGCTAAACAATCCATTGCAATTACTGTGAGGCGTTCAGGAATGAGAGGGTTTGATGGAGTGAGGGAGGGGTAAGGAGAGAAAGAGTGAGCGGGCGAGGAAGAGAAAGGGGAAGGGGATTCGAGTCAGAGAGGGCAGAAGAGGGACTGGGAGAGGGATAAAGAAGCGTCAAGAACTAGTAAGGAAGAAGAGGGGTAAGGAGGGAGACAAAGGGAGACGGGGAGATAGAGTGAGTGGAAGTGAGAAAGGTGTCAAAATCTAGTAAGGAAGGAGAGAGGGAGAGGGAGGGGGAGTGAGAGAAACGTCAGGAGATAGTAAGGAAGAAGAGGGACAAGGAAGGAGGGGGAGGGAGAGGGAGAGGGAGAGGTGTCAGGGGCAACAGAGGAGTGTGAGTAGTAAACACGTACACCTATTGACCTATTGTAGCGTGACCTTGGCGTGCAGACCTTCCTGTATGATACGTAACAACGATTCTGTTCGGTGTACGTATTGATGTACTGATGGCAATACTCCTACTGGATAAAATAGGAAGAGAAAATAGTAGAAATCAATAAAATAGGAAGAAAAGTTAAAATTTATTAAAATAAAGTTTAATAAAAGTGTTGGTAGACTTTAGTATATTGGTATTTTTGGTTCATTTCATTTACTGTTATTACTCCCAATGAAAAAAATAACGAAATACGATAAAATTTTCAGTTATTCATAAAGAAAATATCGAAAAATCTTTAGGAGTTTAGGAATTTTTACTTCTCTTCTTTTTTTTTTTTG
Source organism: Scylla paramamosain (assembly GCF_035594125.1). NCBI lineage: Eukaryota > Metazoa > Arthropoda > Malacostraca > Decapoda > Portunidae > Scylla > Scylla paramamosain. The sequence goes on from NC_087166.1 coordinate 5,465,357, forward strand.
CGTGATGGTCGTTATTATTATTTATTGATGAATTTTTGCTATTTATTCTTGTTATTTTCTGTGTGGCCTTGACCTGCTGATGCGATGGTAGTGGTGGTGGTGGTAGTAGTGGTGGTGGTGGTGGTGGTGGTGGTGGTGGTAGTGGGGAGGAAAGTCAAGGTAGTATCAAAGTAAATTCTCCCCGCCATTATCGGAACTTTGGTCTAAAACCTCTGAAGTGGATGTTTTTTACGGAATGACTAGGGATATGTTTGGGGGAGCGTCCTTTGATGTTTTGTGTGTGTGTGTGTGTGTGTGTGTGTGTGTGTGTGTGTGTCATAACATTTGCTCACTTAAGATTCTGTCCTACATCTGCCCGTTAAATGTTAAAAGAACACACACACACACACACACACACACACACACACACACACACACACACACACACACACTTACAGTAAGGCAGACAGATGAACCGTTAAGGCCAAACAAACTTACGAATAAAGAGACAGACAAATATACAAACACAAACTGATGGACAGGCGGACTTACTAACACACACACACACACACACACACACACACACACACACACACACACACACACACACACACACACACACACACACACACACACACACACACACACACACACACGAATAAGCACGCAAAAAGAAATACACCTTCGTTTTACTCTCGTTGTGTGCCAATACGCTAAATGATTCAGGCGTGTGTCCGTGTGAGTGTCCGTGGGATAGGTTTCCAATATGAGTAATCCCAGATGCTCTTCACCAGATGGTCACGAAGGCTGATTGCTTGTTTTCCCTTAGCCTTCGATATCGATCTGAGAAATGATTCCTGGTCTATATCCACCTTGTAATGATATCATAGAATTGGCCGCTTGATAGACTGATCGCTAATACATGAATGAATGTAATGTAGCTACGAAAAAGTCACAGTAACCGTGAAGTTAGTGTAGAGGTGCCTGGGGCCTTATCTTGGGCGGCAGTAGTGACGTCAGGAGGCGCCTTAATCATGCATGGAGAGCGCTGTGCGGCCAATGGGAGGCGGTGTTCGCGGCAGCCTGAGTGAAGGGGAACTCACTTATTCATGAAGCAGAAGTTCTACCGCACTGTTGCTTTCCACGGCAACTAAACCTGCGTTGTTGTGTTTTCCTCTCTCTAATCATCGCACACCACTGCCCGAGGAGGCGGGACGATCTTACGCTGGCCCCTCGTTGGAATCTCTGAGAGAAGGCGTCGCTGCTCGTAATATTAATGAAGGCAAATTAATTGTCATCGACTGCTTGCCGATAACCGTCGCACAGATAAATTGTTTGAGAGGAAGTCGCTATCGATGGGATTTCTAGTAACCGGGATGAAAAAACCATAATAACCCTCAGGAAATTATAGTGTGGAATGTCCAGGTGACCGAGCAGGTACAAGTGTGGACACGCGAATCCGTCACCGCCGCAGCAGCAGCACGACAAGAACCGTTGCTGATTTTCATCACTGATCGCGTGTCTTTTTTCCCCTTCTTTCTTTCTTGTAACCTCAAATTAGTAAGCGCATATAATGGCGAGCAATAAATATAGTTAATCTTTCAAGAAACAGTGCAAACTGCCTAACTCAAAGCCAGTCTGTGGACTTCAAAAGACTAGACGCAGTTGCTTCACTACACAGCCAGCGGGCCTTCCTTTGAGCCGTGGAATTACGGCCTAGACTCAGCTGCCTCTGTGTCTAGCATTAGAATATTTTTCAACATGACAAATAGCTCAGTATTGACGATTTCTAAGTGCGGTGGTGCCAAGTCTTCAAGGCCGTGAGGCGGGTGGGGGAACGAGCCTTCCTGTTCAATAAAATAATACCCAGGAGGCCGCCTACGCCCTCGCCTCTTACCACCCGCACCGCCCCTTCGCTTTCACTTACAGTTAGACAAGGAAGTTCTATTTACATTTATACACAGACTCCCTGACCTCAAACCTCTAAAACAAAATAACATTACATAACCAATATCTAATACACTTTACTTAAGTATTTGTTTTATGTCCATGACTTTTACTCTGACAACCTTGAAAACTCGACACTCGTGACATCTCATGAGACGCGTGACAAGCGTGAGGTGGCGTGAGGTGGCGGAGCAGTCACCTGTGTGCCCATCAGGAATGTCAGTGCCGCTGGAGTGTCGGTCATGCAATAGTAATGAGTTTTGATTCCCTTGTATACGCTGGAAGACTTCTGTACACTGACGACATAGCGATGAAGTGGTGCTGAAAGAATGTACGTACGGCTTTTGAGTTTGAGCGATTCTGTTTGATTTGCTAGGAGCTGTGTGTGTGTGTGTGTGTGTGTGTGTGTGTGTGTGTGTGTGTGTCGAAGATGCCACCGATTCTTCCTGAATCATTATTTTGACGAGTAATAATGATAGAAACACACAAAATCACTAAATTATTAAACACCTCAATTGAGCAATTTCACATAGAACAGATGGAACATTCCGCGGTGGATTAGCACGTGGGAGACATCAATCATGGTGACACGAAGTAATGCGCACAAACACACACACACACACACACACACACACACACACACACAAGGGAAAGGACATTTCTGGAGGTAACGTTTAGCGAATACCTGGGACGCGGATCAACGGGAACGACTTGAAAGAAGCACTGACATAAATCTTTCCTTACTTGCGTTCCACTGGTTCTCTATATTTTCTATTTACATCCCTCCCAGCTCCTTTCTTCCCACCCTGGCATGAGTTCTGATGGTGAAGAATACTTTTAAGTAGAATGTCAAGAAAGTAGATTGCGAAAAGAATGCTGGAGTGTAATGAGGCATGAAATATTGCTGACTACTTAGATTATAGTAAGGCCAGAATGTCAGAATGTCGGTCAGCTCGCAGATCTTAGAAGCATTAGACATGCAAATAAAAGTTTTACCATTTTTATACATTTACGCATATAAGTATTGAATAAATGAAGTCGCTAAAGACATTCTTAGAGAATAAAGCACAAAAGATAAAAATAAAAGAATATGGAGTTTATCCCAAAAACTCTAAATAATAAGGAATTTTTATTAGTATCATACAATGAAATTCTTCACTATGAAAAATAACAGATACTAAAGGCATCGCAAGTGAATGAAAAGACGCAAAGAAATACCTAAACGAACACATTTTGTGCCGCAGAATTTCATGATAATCAATATCATAAATCAAAATCCTGCCATTAAATCGAAAAGTATGAAAAATTAAGGACGCTTATGAGTACGAAAAAAATAGCGACGATAAAGACAGTGGTTTATTTACTTTAATGATTTACCCTCACAATGAATTCGCTTCTGACGGGCTGAAGTGTAGGAGTGATGAAGTGTTGCGGAAGTGTGGCGAGTAATTAACTATTCTTTAACAGTAGGAGTAATAAAGTGTTCCCATAGTGTTAGTAATAAACTGTTCCCGAGGCTTGGTGGGTGACGGACGGCTCTCCCTCCTGAAGTACCTCGCCTTCAGGTTTACAGAAGCCACGTCGTAGCTCGATTTTTCTCGGGGTGTTGAGTAATGAGACTTAATTGCCTTCGGGTGCTATTTCAGCCCCTTACATCCATTATCTTCTTTCCCGCCCCTCACCCTTCATTACATTTACTGCATAATTACCGCTCTTGAAAGCTTTTGCGCCGAGGAAGATGAGTATTACGTTATGGATGCGTGTAATGCGTGTAATTTTGTCGTAAACTGCGCTGTGATGTCACGAGTTTTGCTTTTTATGGTTGCCTTTTTTGTTTACTTTTATTTGCGTGCGTTATTGAGTTTTGAGTTCATACTTCCTAGTTAAACATTGTATATGCTTTTTGTGTAACTTTTTTATAACTCTTTGTGTGTTATTTTTATTATTGCCTTTTTTTACTTAACTTTTTTTTTGCGTGTGTTTCAGAATTTTTAATTAATGTCTTTTTACACTTTCTGATTTAATATTGTACATACGTATTTGTAACTTTTTTTTATGTTTAAAAGTTAATGCTTGTAATACTTTTATCTCAGATATTTTGCATCTTTTATTTTTGTTTAACAATAATGAGATGCACCATAAGCTTTGAATAATTTATTAACATTGCCGGAAAATAAGATTACTATTATCAATTTAGTTCTTACGTATGGAAGTGATTTTTTACACATCGTTTTCGTTCATCTATACCTGTTTTAATTGAGTCTTCCTTTTTCGTTATTCTTAAATTACTCCTATAGTGTATTCGGTGTACTTGGCGGTGTTGGTGAAAGAACGATAGATTTGAAGCCGCAGTAAAGAAAATATCTATTGGTCGTTCTAAGACTACTTTATTTTATTATGCAGTCACGTCATTATCATAATTACCACTGTCATTATCATAATTTTCTTCATCATAATCATTATCATCATCATCATCACCATCATCATTATCACCATTATCGTTTTCGTCATCAACACCATTGCATATACAAACTAGTAACAACAACTACAGAAATCACCACCACCACCACCAACAACAACAACAACAACGACAGTAAGAACAACAACAACAACAACAACAACAACAACAACAACAATTACTACTACTAGACCACTATCACCACCACACATCAGGTAACACAAACAACAAATTTACAACCACAAACAAATCATTCATCT
>NC_087166.1:5475000-5600000 GCF_035594125.1 Scylla paramamosain
GCTTCCAAAGGGGCCGCCGCCTCCCTGCCCACCACCTCCACCTCCACCAGAAGCGTCGACTCCAGCGATTCCGGGATTTACGACCTCGACGACGACTATTCCTTTGTCATCACGGAAAACTCCCCGCCCGAGCTGGTGCGTCGGGTAGAGGCAGACTTCACCCCCATCGAGAACCTGGGTAAGAGGGGCGTCTTTGTTATTGTTGTTGGTGGTTGTGATGTGTTGGTGGTAGTGGTAGTAGTAGGAGTAATAGTGAAGATAGTAGTAGTGTGTAGTAGTATTAGTAGTAGTAGTACTAGTAGTAGTAGTAGTAGTAAATTTACCAGCAATAGTAATGATAATTAGTAATACTAGCAGCATTAGTAATAAGAATAGTGGCGGTGGTAGTAGTAGTAATAGTAGTAGTAGTAGTAGTAGTAGTAGTAGTAGTAGTAATATAAGTAGTAGTAAGATAAGTAGTAGTATGATTTACGCGTTTGTAAATTGTGATCATTGCTACGTATTAGACGGGTTGGCCATGTTGCACAGTGAGAAAAGGAAAAAAATAATAGCGGTGTGAATTACCAATAGCAAGTATGAAGTAAGTGTAGAACGTTGGTGAGGAGCTTCTAAAAATATCAGTGCGTAGTTTCTCCCTGGTCCCGAGGAACAAACGAGACACTGAACTGCATTAAATGAGAGGCAGTGAGGCCCACGACTGTGCTTCATTCTGCCTGCCTGTGAACGCTGACTAGTAACAGCAGCAGCAGCAATCGTAGTAGTAGTAGTAGTAGTAGTAGTAGTAGTAGTTGTTGTTGTTCTTGTTTTTATTGTTGTTATTGTTGTTGTTTTTTGTTGTTGTTTTGTTGTTGTTGTTGTTATGTTGTTGTTGTGGTGGTGGTGGTGGTGGTGGTGCTAGCGGTGACTGTGTTGATGGATGCGGTGACGATGGTGGTGGTGGTAGTGGTGGTGGCGATTAAGAAAGTTATAGGCATGCTAATGAATTCTGAGTAAAAGTAGAATAGTTGTGCTGTCTTTGTCGTTGCTTTTTTGTTGTTATTGTTGTCGATGTCGTCATATCTGTTGTTGTTATGGCCAAGAAAGTTATGAGCACGCTAATGAATTCTGGGGAAAGGAGCTTCTAACATGAGGCATTGTAAAAACATAACACTATTTAATTTCCACAGATTTTATTATTTAGTTCACTTAAGTTCACTGTTTTCGTCTGCCTCGTAAATTATTCATGACTCGATATAATATGGTATATGGGGATGATAGATGGAAATAGGTAGGTATATTTCACACAGGGACTGCCACGTGTAAGCCTGGTCGCTTCTTGCAGCTTCCCTTATTTCTTATGTTCTTATGTTCTTATGTTCTAATATTTCTAAACCCCAGAATGTCTTACAGTGGGGAACTATTCATTAACTTACTTTTCTTGTCTTCTCAGCATATTGATTGTTGAAGAAAGGCTTAAAATATTGAAATAATCTCTTTTTAATCGTCCATGATAATAATCTTATGTTGAATTTCTTTTTAAACCACGTAGATCCCTAAAACCAGTATTTGTTCCATCAATATGTTTTTTTTTTCTTCTTCTTCTTCTTCTTCTTCTTCTTCTTCTTCTTCTTCTTCTTCTTCTTCTTCTTCTTCTCTTTATTCTTTTTTCTATGAAGGACAGGCAAGTTCCAGTATCTGGTTATTTGAAAGAAGGCACGCATAAGAAGGCATGCATAGGAAGCAGAAGAAAAAAAAGAAAAAGAGAGAAAAATGTAAAATGCAAGAGGCTCAAACACGTCACTCTCTCTCTCTCTCTCTCTCTCTCTCTCTCTCTCTCTCTCTCTCTCTCTCTCTCTCTCTCTCTCTCTCTCTCTCATAGGTACCACGCTCCCTAAAGATTTATATGGTACTTTTGATGCTCTGAAATATCTGATGTTGTAACTGCGCCATTAAATCAATATATCCGAAAGTAATAGAAGGAGAGGACAATGATAAAAAGTCATTGAAAATACCAGAAAACATACGCTGGGATTCATTTTTAGGTGTGCCATGATAAAAGGAGCAAAGGTTTATTTACTCTCTTCCCTCTGCCCCCCCCCCCATCCCCCGACAGCAAACAGGCGTCCATTCCAACTCAGAATTCTTAGAACTCTCTTAGTGGTACTTTTATGGGATGTTTCCATTGATTTCTAGTAGTGTTCGTGCTGCTTCTCCCTCGTCCTCCTCTTGTTGCTGTACGTATTGTGCATTTGGCTGATACAGTATTGCTTGATATTCCGTTATTGTTATTGTTGTTTTATTCGATTTTATTTCATTTTTGTCTCATTTTATTTATTTATTTTTATTTATTTATTCATCTATTTTATTTATTTTATTTGTTTATTATCTGCTGCGTGACGCTTCTTACTTTTTGTTGTCCTTAATCACGTGTGAATCAAAGGACAACTTTTTTTTTTTCTTTTTTTTTTTTTTCCTTTTCCTCATTCTTGAAATAGACGAATGAATAAGTAAAATAAGTAGAATGGCTTCCACAGCTGTCACAATCGTTACGACAAATTCTTCCTCCCCCTTCCTCCTCCTCCTCCTCCTCCTCCTCCTCCTCCTTCTCCTTTTCTTCTGCTTCCTCCCCCTCTTCTTCTTCTTCTTCTTATTATTATTATTATTATTATTATTATTATTATTAGTTATTATTATTATTATTATTATTATTATTATTATCATTATTATTGTTATTATTATCATCATTATTATTGTTATTATTATTATCATTATTATTATTATTATTATTATTATTATTATTACTATTATTATTATTATTATTATTATTATTATTATCTTCATTTTTTTTCCTCTTCTTCTTCCTCCTTCCCGTGATCACACCACCACCACTAAAACACCCTCTCTTCGCAGACCTGACGGTGACAGGCAAGCAGTGTCCACGCCTCCTCAGCGGATACCAGAAGGCGCGGCAGGAGGAGCAGGCCATCCTGGAGTCGCTGCGGGAGGAAGGGTTCATAGCCACCTCCAAGCAGAAGTGCAGCACCGGCATCGCCTTTGAAATCATAGAAGCCACTCCGGCCACCGAGTCAGCAGGATCCAGCAAGATCAAGCCGAAGGTCAGTGCGGGTGATTAGTGTAAATTGGGTTTATTGAAATGAGCGCAAGTTGAGTTTGCTGAGATTGTTCTTTGGGAAACCCTGGGAACATAAGGTTAGTATTAATATTGTAGTCTTTACGGTTCAGATTGAAAATAAGAACAAAACCAGCAGTTTCTCCAGACAAAAAAAAATAGTAATAAATTAAAAAGAAAATTTATATAAAAAGGTAGATAAATAAATTAATGAAATAAAATAAATCAATGAAAAGTCTGCTTTAATAATCTTTTATAACAGTACCGGGTTCTCCTTAAGCTTAACAAAATGATCTGATGTAGACTTAAATCACAATTCGAAAGATATTTTTAAGGCCGAAGAGTGCGTATTTCTATAATAATATGAAGAAACTAGCGATGATTTTTAACAACGCATCATTGTACCCTCAGGACTTTCTTCCGGAGGGGACTCGGCAGCACCTCGAGTCACAGAGGAATAAATTCAACCTACGAGATCTGACTCACGCTGACGTACGCATGAAAATGGAAATGGCAGACATGAGACGGGAAGTGAGTATTGTAGTAAGCGTCGTCGTCTCTTTCCTTCATCTTCACTATTTCCAATACTTTTTTCATCATGCCTCCTGTTTTAGCTCTTTTATTTTCATCATTAAACTTCCAATATTTTTTTTCTCATCATACTTTTTTTTTATCAAGATATAATGCAGCCGCCCCTCTAATGTCCTTTTTGTGTTGTGAAGTGACTGTGTGTGTGTGTGTGTGTGTGTGTGTGTGTGTTCAGTACGTTTCATGTCTTAATCAATTCCCTCCTTAATAGGCTGAGCTGACGTCGAAGAAGGAGAAAATGGCTGCTCTCTGCAGGAACGAGAACGTAGAGGAGAAGAAAGCAAATGATCTGCGGGAGAAGTTGACGCAGCAGAGAAGCTCAGCGCTGGAGAAGAGGTGGGTCCCGCATGTGGTTCTTGTAAATAGGTAGATAGATAGATGGATAGATAGATAAATAGATGAATATGTATATATATAACTGGACAAATAGATAAACACTTAGATAAACTGATAGATAGATAGATAAATAGATATGTTGGTAGTTATATAAACATGTTAAGATCTTTATTGACCACATACATACATGCATACATACATACATGCATACACATGTATGTATAGTTACATCATCTGATGAGTCACCAACTAATGCATAGAACATTTTATCCGAAACTCATTCATTATAATATATCTTTATTTTATTTATTTCTGATATTTTCACTTCACCACGAAATACAGAAAGATCTTGAACCGTTATTCGCCTGAATACCAGTAAACTTTAGGACATGACTGAATGTTAGAATAATTTTCAGCATTTTATACTAAAATGACCCTTTGGATGCAATTTGAGAAAATATGTATGGAGCTTTTTTTCTTTTTCTTTTCTTTTTTTTCTATTTTGATGTTCTGTTTGATTTGCGTATTGTTTTTTTTTCCGATGCATTACGTTACACATCAAATATACAATAAAATCAAGATTCTTTTCTTATGTGTATTTTTATGATATGTTAAGTACGTTTACGTAATTTTGGAATGTTTTTTCCTAGAAACTATTTGTTTTCGGAATATTCTAAGATTTCTACATCAGAAACGTTTATTCACCGTTTTCTCTTCAGGGAAGCGCACTTGAAAGAGCTCCGTGACAAACTGCAGGCACAGAACAAGAAAGCCAAGCAGGTGAAGCTCAAAAAGATAATAAACGCCCCTCCTGTCCCCGTCCCCTTTGGCCCCACTGCTCAGGTCTTCCTCGGCTCAAACAACAACGACAGCTTTTTTGACTGAATAACCTCAGTTTGATATCCTGGTTATAAAGATTTATATTTATCTCAGAGAATATCTGAATCGTGAAGCTGTGTAGATGGTTTAAAATATGTCACAAAAGGAATTATGCGTGTGCCTGTGAAAGTAAATCTGTGCTTAGAAAGCATCCGAATATGTTGATGAATGGGAACTAGTGTATGAGGCAGCACGAGAAAATGTTTGGAATGTGGCCTGTCTGTGCACATAGGTGGCGTGTGGTTGATGAACAGAAAACCACATATGTGGTGTACGAGTACACCTACACTTTCGGCAGAGTGAATGGAATCACTGGAGTCGTGCGATTGAGGTTGAGAAATTTGAGAAAAGTTTTGATAAAGGACACGACGTGTTTACGTCTGGATTTCCAGGATATCCAGGTGAAAGTGTAGACCTGGATGAATGGGAAGAAACTGATAGTCATTCGTCATAATAATTTAGTAAGAAAAGCAGCATTTTTTTTTTTCTTACCGGACTGCTTATTAGAAATAATAAATAAGTGAAGAAAAAGTTTCAAACTGAAACATTTTACGCGTCACTTTTCGGAAAGAATTATTTTCATCGTGAAACAAACAATACGAATGAATGACTACCTTTCCATCCAAGGTTCAATGTTGTCAGAAAAATCCTACTTTGTTGTTTTGTATGAATATTACAAAGATGAAAATACGACGTACTTGTACGTACGTACGTATATTAGTGCATATTAGGTCAGTAGATCATGTAACGTATGCCATGGTCGTTGCGTGATTCGTACAAACTTAGTCAGTAGTGTTAAGTGGTGCATAACCAGTGGCAGGTCCAGGGGGAGGGTGTAGCGGCAAGACCCGAACATAGCACGTGCCCAGCGTGTCACATGAACACGTGTGCCTGTCCAGGAAACACGTACCTTTTCCTGACCTGAGGTGGTGTACTAATACTATGCCGTCCTTCCTAGGTGAGTCTTTTTAATAAGGTCTGATGTGCCTTAACCCCTTCCCCCAGTACGTACTGTAAGGATATACCGCGCACTTCATTGAGGGACCTGCTCTACGCCCTCTCCCCACTAGCCGGGCAGGACCCGCCGCTGCTTGTACATTTTATCAGTAGGCAGTACTAGTGATATCAGTAGAGACGGTTAATGTCAAGTTATAGTCAGAATATAAAACATATAATGCCAAGTATATTGTATGTCCTAAGTTTCTAAATGTGTATTTAAATAAACATTGTAAGTGAACGTGAAGCTGTTTTATTTCCATGTTGAAAGTGTTTTTAACATTACGAGGTGAGATTACTTATGATAATTATGAAAAATGCTAGAGAAAAAATATGCATTTTCTAAACTTTCCACAACATTTAAATATTACATGTATAATATTGATCACTTCACTTACTTTACCCTAAGTTTCTGGCATCGTCACGCTCTATGTAGTGCAACATTATTACATAAGCCGCAACATGCCATAGATTAGCAATGTACGTACGAGAAGGTTGTGGGTTGTAGGAGGATCCATAGGATGAAACAATGTGGATCTTGCTAATTCGTAGCACTGCCACTAGACAGTGTGCATGTAACCCACATAACCTATTACATACGTACAGCCAGTGGTTAAAGAAATAAGTTTTTAATTGGAAATCATTTTACAGTTTCTCTCTGACGCACGATGCAAGCAATGCGTATTATTTTTTTTTCTCACATTCTTGTCGCCGGTTCTCACAATATGGAAGTATGACTAGAATAGCTTCTTTTTAATACCTTAACATTTTCCATCCTTTGAGGCTGTCGTGCCAATGATATTTACTGCAGGTGCGGCCATCAGCTAATAATATTACTGATAACTATTTTTGTTTTACTAAATTGTGGTAATGGAGAGTATCATGAAAGCTGCAGCGTTGTTTTTATGATGATTAATCCTGTTGTTATGAGGGAGTGAGAACAATGTAATTCTTTTGTCATTTAATATTCGGTTTGTGATTTGGCTTATAATTATCTTAGTGATATTAACACCGTGAACCAACAGTCATTATAAGTTGTACAAGTTTAACGAGGATCTTACGAAATTGCAAGGAAGACTACTGAGCTGTAAAAAGCCCTCATACCTGATTCATAATCATCCTTGTGGCATTCTTTCCTCACCTCCCTCATTCTCCCCTCACACACGATGTTACCATAATACCTGGAGTTTATGAGACACAATGGAATGTGGCTTTGTGTTTTACCAGATATTTCACGCACCCACCCTGTATCTGGGAAAGTATTAGGATCGTTAATGAGCCATGAGAGTAACTTGTTGTAGTTGTATAATTATGATATTTAGGAAAATATCATTAAATTCATGTAATTGATACTAATGCTTGGTCGTTTGCATTTTCTTATAACATTTAGGAGGAGATAAGAGAGAAAAATGAAAAAAAAAAGTGCGTAAAGTAAGTTTTTGGTAGAAATAAGACAACGAGGGAAAGATGAAGCTTCGTGAGGAATGTTTCAGAGTATCAGTGAATCGGAGCTTGAGAATGGCAGCTTCTCTTGTTGGTACAATAAGTTCCGTACATTTAGTGAATCTAGTGCGAAGTGTTACATGTAAGAAAATGCAATTACGATAAGAAAAAAAATAGTAGTCTCTATGCCTGTAGTCCGTGTACTTTTATTTGAATATAAATGTATTATGATTTAGTGAGATTGATTACATGCTACGATGGGAATATTATCTACATACTACAATGGGGATAGCAGTGCAATATTTCGAATAATAGCTATATGAAAATAATTTCTAACAGAAATACTAATCAAGCAGTGAATTGGGAATGGTATCTGAGAAATGTTATAAAAGTACGATGGTTTTGTTCTTCCTGTCACTAATATCATTTCTCTCTCAAATCAGCTTTTTTTTTTTTTTATATGGAGGCAGCAATCGAACAGTATTTTCCCCACTTTTTTTTATATTCCCAAAATCAACATTCCATTTAGACACAAAGAAAAAGGATAAAAGAATATTGGAACCTGATCACGTGATATGGAGGAATAGAGGTGCGCGCTCATTAAGGTGACGTGTCTTGTCGGTGACTCTGTGAGGGTTGGTCAGCCTTGTAAATTTCACGTGGTAAGTATCTTTGTACTCAGGTTCTGTCAAGAAGCCTAGTATATACCTCTTATAAGGTAAATAGTATGTAGTGTATTACTGTAAAAGGGTTTCGGGTGTCAGGGAAAGATACTGGGAAACGGAGAGACCATATTGTTTACGTATCGAGCAATGTATGGTTGATTCTTCATGCTGGGGCTTGTCGACTTTCACGCCGTGCATCTATCCAGTGTTATGTTCTTGTTGCCACAAATTAATCACGGTTCACCCAGTATTATAATAATCATGGCGGCATCATTGCCAGTCTTGGCTTGAGTCTTACCTATTGGCTTAAGTCTTCTAACATAATACTATATTGATGCTGGTTATGAATTGAATCGCCATCGTGTTTTTCCTCAGATTTATATATACGTTTCAAGGTAATATCAGTATGTAAAAGTCTCTCTCTCTCTCTCTCTCTCTCTCTCTCTCTCTCTCTCTCTCTCTCTCTCATGCTACATGGAACTGGGTTGTTTGATTTCGTATATCTGCAGGGTTGGACCTCCTCTCTATTCATTAAAAACACATTGCAGCGTGATAGAGTACTTACTATAGAACATGTCTGTGATGTTTTCAATGTGGGGAAGGCTTTTGTAAGGCCATAGTAATTAAATTAATAGCGCGCCGCCTCCAGAAACTAAGTCCACAATCATCCCTTCCGAGTGAAGCTACACAAATTAATGCGTGTGTTCGTGTGTTGGTAAGTGTGTGGCGCACGCAGCTGGAGCGTGACGTCGTCAATTCACGTGATAATACATCTGTCAATCACCATACAATACGTGTGATCTCTTAGTCACGGCTGGCAAGGGTGGCCTGCTGATATACGAGTACTCTTAGTTGTGCCATGGCGGGAGATGGGTGTGCTGACTGCGATTACGGATTATTTGCAGTTTTACCCGCATTTTATAATATCTCCACAGCAACCGTAAACGTAAGTCACATTGGTGAATTTCTTATTAGATTATCATCATATCGGGAGTTTTTTGGGGGAGGAGGTATAAAATAGCTATAAATACATTTTTTTTCAATCTAGGGAAATTTCCCGAGGTACTGTACTGTTATTGCGTGGCTAAGTTACTATCGCATGGCTAGGTTACTAGCCAAGGATATAAGTTAGGTTAGGTTAGTAACCTTAGGGGGGGATTCAGGGGGGGCGCAGTCCCCCGGTTAGGTTAGGCTAGGTTAGGTTAGTAACCTTAGGGGGGGGTCCAATGCAGTGAGTGTCAAACTAATTGGTGATAAGCAGATGTGATTCTTATACCGATGAGGAACTTTTTTTTTACTTAGAAGTGATGAATGAATGTGACCTTAGAATATAAGAAAATAAGGGGAGCTGCAAGAACCCATCCAGCTTACACGTGAAACATACCTACCTATCAATTTTCACTATCATCCTCTTCCATAAATTTGTATAATCTTTTAGTTTCTTAATGATTCGACTCCCTAATGACGTAACCACTGCCAGAAAAGGTTAGCATTAGTAGCATAAATTCATATAACTTGTACTGTTGTAGTTTATTGCCCCATATTGAATTGTATGGCAATTTGTGACCCATCAGCTAGATGCCACAGGTTCCAGTGGTTCTTTTAATACCACAAACAAAACTGGTATTTTGGCCTGTCAGTCTGTATTAATCAGTAGTAGGCAGTAAATATGTAATGTGCCCTTGTGTTAAGGAATGCATACTTTTATCCCTGACCTCCTTATCCCAACAAATTTGTAGCTCTGGCAGGGAAGCTATTCAGGCATAAGAACACAAGAAAATAATAGAAGCTGCAAGAAGTCATCAAACCCACATGTGTAAGCCTCCAACTGATTTTCATCTGTCAGCCCCATGCATAACCTTTTTTAAGCACCCAAATGACTCAACACTAGCAATCTAATTACCAAATGTTCCATTTGTCTGCCATTCTACTTGAGAACCAACTTCTTCCTATCTCGTCTTAAATTTTTTCAAGCTTGAATCATCATCTTTTTGTCCTATCCTGATTACTGACCTGCAGGATTTTATTTGTTACCCTTATGTCCCTTATACAGTACTACCTAAAGATATCTATCAGATCTCAATCTAAGGAATATAAATTAAAAAAGCATCAATCTCCATTCATAAGGAGCATTTCTCTTTCTCATTCCCTGAATGTTTTTTAGTTATTCTGTTCTGTAATGGTTTGATTTAGACATGCATATATTCTTCCAGAATTTAATTTGAGTGAGCTCTAACCAGTGACAAATACAACTTCAATATTATTTCAGAACTTGTGCTTTTAATGCTTCAAAATAGGTATTTTAGTACATAATCTGCATTACTTCTGGGCTCTGTGCATTGTATTATCTGTCAAACCAGAGTTATAAAAAGGGTAGTTTTATGTGTGGGTATCTATTATGTAGATTTCCTTTACCTGTGCTAAGTATGTACTTTGCATTTGTAAATGTTAAATCGTATTTATCATATATCTGTACATGTTCATCATATTAGAGGCTGTCTGTAGCAACATTCTTGAAAAGTAGTTAAAAAAAATTATAATAATTACAGTGCTGAAAAAAAAAATTGCCACCCTTGTAAAAGTGGTGAGACATTGACAGGTTTTGTTCTTATTATTATTTAAGAGAAACATGAAAGATACAAATTTGCAGCACCTGCATGATGTCACAGTATCCTAAACACTCCCATCTGAAGCAAGCATTATGTAGTTGCTCGCAGGCATCCATCAAAGCTAGTTCTGTGTTACCCATGTTATGCACAAGTCTGGTCGAATTTATGCTGTTAGTTTGGTTTTGTGGATTTTTTGTAGATTTTGTATGGCCTTTACAAATTGAGACCAGACAGATGAAGTACTCCAAGTAATTGTGCTGGAGGCAAACTGCAGAACTAAGGAAATTAATATTTTTGGTGATCTTGTATTCATCACCATAGTGGTGGTAGTAACAATCACATCATAAGAAAAAAAAATAGTAGTTTGCCACTTGTTCTTACCAATGCCTTCACAAATGCCTTAATATTTGCTTAATTTTCTCGTCTTGCCATCACATGGAGGACAGATTTGACAGAATGTTATACCACATTCACAGCCATTGCAGAACCCTTTTGGGAATGGCCATAGGTTTTCTTAAGTATAGATGGAAAACCACTTATTTTCTTTATGATGACACACCCACTACTGCAGTCAACTACATTATATCAACCACTTAATTTCACAATCATCTCTTAATTTCAGGAGATGGCCTGCCTCTACCCTCCTCACCATGAGAGCTTCTCTCAGCTAAGTTATGAGATAGTATATACATCCTAACCTTACCTTAGTCCCATGAATACCTTGCACAAACAGGGCTCATCGTGCTGCCAAAGAATGGTCCTCTGGAGGTTCATGGTCTCAGGGCATTCCATTCTCACCTTAGTCAACTTTTTATAGCACACATTATAATTATACTTTGTTTTACCAGTCAGGAATGACCATAGATATTTATTTTTCATTATAGCTTCTGGTAACAAAAAAATTAAATAAATAAATAAATAGCGGCAGCTTGCACATAATTGTGAAAGTATTTTCCATACTTGCAGTCACAGACTGAAGCTTGAATCATTTTACTTTGACAACCTACTTGTCTGAGACCATATTATGTAGTACACTTTAAAAATACCAATCACCATAGAAAAATATACAAACAACATTTATCATTTTAATATTTGAAACAAAAAATATCTTATTATACTCACCATTGTTACTTACATATTATTAATATTGAGTATTCTTAAAATGTATTTTGTTCTTGGGCTCAGGCATGTGTTGACAGGTACATTGACAGAATTTAGTGATGCAGCTTTCAGCTCCTGTGACTGCTATAAACTAGCCAGTGGGAGCCAAAGTTATTGTGTTTTAACATTGAAACAGCCAGCTGGAAAGCATGCCCCATTTGTTTCATAACTTATCTTCAGCTAATCTCATCCTTCAGGGAATACCCAGAATACACACCTTTCCAATTGTTTTTGTCCTTACACTCCATTCTTCTCATGGTCTGATTCCTCCTTTCTGAAGTATTCAAACATTCCTAACATTTTATCTGCATTCTTCCTCATACTCTCAAATCATCTACTCTTCATCCATCATAATTTCATCCATCGTCTCATTCAGGTATTCTAAGGTTACCTTTGTATCTATTTTATCCTTCCTCTCTTATTTTAGAATTGTCTGTACCTTTGCATCCATTTTATCCTTCCTCTCTGATTTTAGAATTGTCTACATTTTATAGAGCTGCTTCTCATCATTCACTGTTTTCTGCCATATGGTGCTTGGACTTGGTGCCATGTACTGTATGAATGTTCATTTATTCCTGTCCTTTGCATCTTTTGTTATTCCTATTCTTTGCAACTGCATTTTTAAGTTCATGAGTCTCATTCTGTCTCCAGCAATTTCCTGCCTTCAGCAGATGTTATTTATAGGTTCTTCATTTGGTGCAGATAATGAAACCATATCCACTTCTGTTTCCATACCACCTCTCTTTCTCCCTCATTTTTGTTACCAAAGAATTTTCTTTCCTCGCATTATGCCCTTTCATGCTTTCATTTTTTCTTCTCACCAAGATTTTGATGTCTACATACTTATTCCTTCCCTTGTATGTTCCTGTCATTCAGTTTCTTTCCATCTCCAAGCTCTGTCCTTGTATACTCTGATACTTTCTCCTCTTGCATATTTCACATACTCCATCATTATTTACTTTCCTTTTATTCTTTTCTTTACATCTAATCATGTCAGTCTTTTCTGCCCTTTTCTCTTTATGCTCCAACATTATCCTTCCATATCATTGGAGGTCATCCTCCTGGACCCACTACATTTGCATACCTTCATGTATATTGTGTGTGTGTACACATTAGTTTTAATTTCTTCAGCCTTTGTGGACCTTCCAAACTTAATGACCTTAAAACTTTTACCAGTGTACTGGTATATTTGAGGCATTATCATTTCTTCAATAACAGGAAGGACTGAGAGGAAATAAGTATTTTCTTATATTTATTGTTGTTCATTACTTCAAATGTACATATACATAGGTATTTTTATTACTTAAATCCTGCATAAATACTATATATTAGTTATATAAAAAAAAAAATCTACTTACATGATGATAAAATACATTTCAACAGATTATTTGATGGCCTGTGTTCCTCGGGGGAGAGCATTGCAACTAGCTTTGCCAGCTGCCAACAATTCCCTGTGAAGAGGATAAGATGGCTACAGAGAGGAGCAGCTGCATTTCTTCCTTGAGGGAAGGATGTTGTGCATGAGCATGGTGTTGATATTATCAGTGGAGTGAATACACCAGAGAAAAGAAATAAGATAATAGAGTAGAAAGTTTTAAAATGGGGAGTTAAATTATAATCTATATAAATGATACAGGATGTTGGTCAGTGGAATGTACAAGCAAGGTTGGAATGTAATGATACAGGATGTGTGGGCCAGTGGAATGTACAAGCAAGATTGGACGTAAGGATGAGTGGTGTAGTATGGCATGGATGAGGAAAACGGGCTAGGAGGAAAGAAAGATATGCACTTAGTGCATGAGTGGAGAGGACCAAGAATAGTGGAGACAGTTGAGATGCTAGGGAATGTGTGTGCAGAGAGAATTTTGGAATTATCTAAATTAGTGCCTGAGTAAAATTAGGAAAGGATGAAGGAAAATCTTCACTAGAAATGAAAGGGAAAGGTTTGAAGTTACAAAATAACTAACTGCAAGAGGGACAGCATTAAGAAGGTGTTTGGTATAGCAGGCTGAGAGAAGAATGGGAAGTGCATACTGGACAGCTGAAAAAGTCATTAGAGAATAGAGTACAGGAGTTGTTATGAACACAAAACACCAAAGTGAAGTGAGGAAGAGAACTCTGTAATTGTCTTACAAAAGGTGAATGATGTTGCTGGAAGAGCTACATGGCTACGTTCTTGTCCAATGCTTTGAATGACAACATTGTTTAGTGTTTTAATATGCTTGCTTGGAGAAACATGTACTTTACGAAGTGCTTATGATCTTAATCCCCCCTGTCCCTGCAGCTGCGAGTTATGCACACATTTCCATGTGCAAATTTCCCCTATTATCTGAGATATGCATAAGGGATTCTATCTAATATTGTATAAGTCATTGGATGCTGCAGATTAAGGACCAATACTAGGAAAATTTAATGTTAAACAAGAATTAATCCAGTAATATGCCATCTAGTTCCTGAGCTGCTTCTATAGAGTCTGGGATACCTCCCCAAAGATTTCAGGGGATTTTCCCATGGAAATATGTGAGTGTAACTCTCAGCTGCAAAGGTAGTTTAACTACTTAATAAGTACACATTTCTACAAGCAAGCATGATAAAAACTGCCTGTTGCTGTCATTCAAAGCATCAGCCAAGAACTCGCTGTCATTCAAAGCATCAGCCAAGAACTCTATGTTGCCATACACTGCTTTTTCTGGTGCAGTTTTTCCATGGTGTATACAGTGGCCAGATTGACAACAATAAAGTTTCACAACACCCTCTCATTATATAGGGGTCAGCAGCTGTGTCAGTCTAATGTCTCCCACTTTGAGATGCTGATCTCTGCACATTTTCACTTCCCTGTATCCCACTTGATATATGTGATGATGGATGTTTTTTCCATAATTGAACAGAAGGATTGTGTAGATTATAGCTGCTAACAGATATTCAAATTGCTTTTTCATGAAAATGTAAATAAAAACAGTGGTTTGTAATAGTCAAGTCCTTCAGAATAGGATGATCTTAACAGATTTTAGTGTCCAACAGATTTTAGTTTGGACACAAAGGAGATGGTAAGATGATACTTTCTTATCTTTGGTGGTAGGCACAGGACATAGCAGTTAAGCATGTGGAAAGTCATAATGAGCTATTATTCTCCTGTGCCTACAGCTGTGCCTACAGCTTGGAATACAAAAAATTGCCTACCACTTTTCCTTTCTGCCTAATATCTATCTCCTGTGCCTACAGCTTGGAATACAAAAAATTGCCTACCACTTTTCCTTTCTGCCTAACAAGTATTTGATGGTACCATTGTCCTGGGAAACTTACCATAAACCACTGTATTTATATATACTAAATATTACTTACACCATATATAATGAAGAAAGAGTTAAGTTATTGTGGCCAGTGGTATGTAAACATTGTGACATGAAAGGAGAATTAAAAGCGAGAGGACCAAGAAAGGTAGGCATACAAGTATCATGGGATCACTTGCATGAGTTACCAGAGAAAAATGATGTCTGAAGAGGTTTAAGGAATAGTATTCTACCAATAATGAATTATGGAATAGGATGGAGCAAGACGGCAGTTGAGTACATGCATGATGAAATGACAAATGAGGTGACAAAATGGAGGATGAGAGTTGTGAAAATGTCCAAGTGATGCAGTAAGAACACCCATACTAAAGGAGTAAAGTGGTGGTCCTAACAGAAGGCTGCTATTTTTATCTTCCTCTCTTGCGTGATTTCTTGCCTCTTCTCCATCTTCCTCTTTTCTTCATAATAATCTTTTTTTCTTCTCTTCCATCCCTTTCCTTTTCTTTCTTTTTTTGTCTTCTTTCTAGCTCTTGTGGAGTTGCACTGTGGGAAAAGGAGCCAGTGAGAAGTTCTGAGAAAAAGGAGTGGGCAGAATGGGCCACTTCAACAACTTGATCTTAGCAGTAATGTCTGTACACTATTATAATATCTGTACACTTATAATATTTAAACAATGTATAATATGGTAAATAAAATCTATATCAATATATCTCGTTTAGCACTATTGATCAGTGTTCCTCAACCTTTTCTAAGTCCATCCATCCTTCTGAGAGCTTTGAGAAATTCACGTACCCTAGCATTTTGGACAATTAATTTAATTAAACATAGAGAATAGCTATTCCATCATAAATAATTGTTATACAGGTGCTAAATTAATAAAACAAAATGCCACATCTCAAACACATGAGGTGAGTTGTGTCCAAATGTAATAATGTAATGCATAAATTTGTATTACTTTAATCTCAATTTAAATCAATTTCTTCCATGACACTTACTAAAACATCTTTCTGTACTTAGCACTCTTACAAAACCTTGGTCATATGGAAATTATCTATTATAATTGCCCCAACTCGTTCTTTCAAAATGCCTAATTGTTGGGCTATTAAGTGCAATGTGACTCGTCTATCTCCCATGATTATATGAATTTTGTTCCTGTCTCCTTGTGATCACTGTCAAAGGCCTTCCTTCATGTGGGTCATGTTCCAAGTTTCCCCTAACCCGTTTAAACTTAGCTGCCCATTTCTTAACCATGCTATATAGGAAAGACAATTGTCCCCCAGTGTGACCACCATATCCTTGAAGATTTCCTTAGGAGCTAATCCTTTGATGAAGAGGTAGCGAATCTAAGCATGGTGTCCAACTTTGTCCATTTTCTTCATTATATATTCACCCACTTCTATTTCAAGTACCCTACCTGGAATTGAAGAAAAAATAGTATAAGACATTTCAAAGTTTGCAAGCAAGCCAATAAAAAAATTGTTTTATAGGTGGTCAAAATCTCACATCTCCAGCTATTTTCTTTCACCCTCAAGCCACGAACTTTTTGGCCATCACTTGTTTACACACTGGCCATGTCATATACTACTACCCCTCCATGCACCACACTATTTCCAAGTACCTTTTGGAGGGAGAGAGAGCTGACACGATAGCTAATTGTCCAAACACTTAACCAAGCAACCTAACTTAATACTAACAGTAACTAAAGTTCATCTCCATTTCTCTTACTACACTGACACAAGGTAAAACAAGTACAGTGTGAAGTTTATTACAATGTTCACATCCACTTACGTGACTAAACGCCTTCCATGGTGAGAAACTGGTCAAACTACCACAACTCTTCCTCTTCCAAGTACAACTGACACTTGAGTCTCATGGCGGGACAATGTTGCTAAATCTGCCCCTACGTTCCTGCCTGTCTGTAAAGTATATGCATTTTTATTAATAATCACTTATAATTAAATGCAATACATATATGTTCAGGCTATCAAGCTAATACATTACCAAAGCGACGTCCTTAATTCCCGTTAATCTTTATAAACAAACCATATGCGAAAATTACAGGCTCCACTGGCAATACTCAGGATATTCGCCTTTGTAACGGCACTTTTCTTTTGTTTTGGATCCTATGCCTTTCACTTTCTTTCCTCTTAACGTTAGGAACTAACGTAGGGTAATTTACGACTGTAATATTTTCGTCAGTGTCCTTGTCTTGTCATTTTCTTCCTCGTATGGTGGTTATAGTTGCATGGGTTATATCATCCACTTAGAGAGAGAGAGAGAGAGAGAGAGAGAGAGAGAGAGAGAGAGAGAGAGAGAGAGACTATCGAAGAAAGGACAAGAAAGTTCTAAAATAAAGATTCTCATCATACCATGACTGACAATACGTTCGTTGCATACGTGTTTAAGTGAGCAGCCTTTAAATATTTAGCTGCACAGTCTACCAATAGTTTCAATATTCAAACATTATGTACAACTTAGTAAATATTGAAAAAAAAAAAAAACATGCTATACCGAAACCTTTTCCGTGTATATAGCAGACTTTGAAGGTAAGTAATTAAATTGTTTTGCGGGAGGTGTGGAGGCATCTGGCAACACTTTGAGGAGGTAGAATTTCGGCCTTCAAGCTCAGTGGCCTGCAGTCTGTGGCTTGGGAAAGTGTGGTTGTGCAGGCTCAGGATTTCGTTTTCTTGGTTAAATAGTTCCACAAACGAGGCTTTCCAGACCAACCCATTCAAGTTTTCATACATGTCCATGCATCTTGCAGTAGTCTTCTGTGTGTAAGTAGTTTTTTGATCTGGTAGTGAAGTTTGGTTTTACTTTTCAGTGTTTGGATACTTCATGAGTGGTATCGTGTGTTGATAGTATTTTGGTTATTTCATCTGGATACATTTTCTAAATGAAAGAACATGATAATACAACTGGACTAATGTAATTGGTTCACTAATTTAATAATATTTAAGTAAATAAATACGTGTATCGGTCTTGAATACGAGCGATGTAATACAGAAAAAAAAATTTATATATATATATATATATATATATATATATATATATATATATATATATATATATATATATATATATATATATATATATATATTGTGTGTGTGTGTGTGTGTGTGTGTGTCGCAAAGCAAGACGGTTTTACCGTAGCGACTCATGACATGAAGACCGTGCAACCACTACTATGGTAGAAACCATATCAAAACAATACCACACGCAAAAATCTAAGCTCAGCTCACAAACAGCACGCTATTTTAGATCATAAGTATACATGCATACAGTAAGAACAGAAAGGATCGTTAAATTCAGTTATATCAACAATGTGAATATGCATAATGATTTTAACCATTCCGTTTTTATGCTTTCTATGTCTGTTATCATCAGTTGAACGCTTACATTTTATTTTCCAACGGATACTAGAATCTCAACCTAACAGTGTCCTATCCTAACTTATCAGGACATCACTCATTATCTTGGAGAACAAACAAATGGATGCTGAGGGGAGGAGTCCTTCATTAGGACCACTAATGCACCGACTCATCGTATAGACGTCCACTAATCGTGGCGTCAACAACCGTAGGGAGAAGAAAAAAAAAAAAAAATCAAGCAACCTTAAGTCGTGACAAAGATTTCCAAGGAAGTGATGCAAGAGGAACCGTGGATGAAAACGTCAGTTATATTCTGTTGAAGGTTTCAGTGTCCCGGCGTCAGACAAAAAGTGCTGAAATACTATAGCACTCGGATTTCCGGTGCTCGAAGCCAATCATAATCCCGTACTGACCTCTTTCCCTGGGTATCGCCGTTAAATAAGCGAACTTGAGCAGAAAATAACTTATGAAATAGAATTAACAGACTGATTTATGACGCTACAACAACTGAAAAATTCTTACGAGAAACAAAACACCAATCTCTCTCTCTCTCTCTCTCTCTCTAGGGTCACAGATGCGTGTGCGTTTTTATGTCGCATGACTGAACCAAATGAACTGTCTTACGACTTGCTTTGTAAACAACTCGTGTATTGCGATGCAACCACCTTATCTGGTACACACCACACACACACACACACACACACACGTGATTCTTAAAACACTGATGACAAAATACAGTTCACTCGGAAAACTGCAGCAATCTCTCTCTCTCTCTCTCTCTCTCTCTCTCTCTCTCTCTCTCTCTCTCTCTCTCTCTCTCTCTCTCTCTCCGGTGAGCCTCCGAGGATTACAATAAGGAGTAAATATTCCACCAATCTTTCTCTATACGTTTTTTGAATACAAATGACTGACTGACTGGCCTTTCCTTACCCAAAGTGCGCGCGCGCACACACACACGCGGAGGCAGTTACATTATGCAGTGTCAAATGTCTTAAGCTAACGTACTGACAGAGAGAGAGAGAGAGAGAGAGAGAGAGAGAGAGAGAGAGAGAGAGAGAGAGAGAGAGAGAGAGAGAGAGAGAGAGGATGTTCAGGGACAAAGGAAAGACGCTTTGCCTTCTTACTTTCTATAAAGCTTTTATTAAAACTTGCAAAACCAAATCTACCTCTATACCTAGGGAACAAAGAACTATCGTACGCTTCGGAACAAATCTCGTACACATCAAGCATCCTCTTGGTCTTGGAATCTGCAATTTCATTGGCTTGGTATCCCGTTCCAGTGTGGCAAATTGTAACGTTTACTCGGAGCCTCTGACCATCCTCTCTCTCTCTCTCTCTCTCTCTCTCTCTTTACCTTTTATGAAGCGCTTCCTGGAACGTGTGCAGTATTATCCTGGTGGGTATTCAGGTCAGTTCTCTCCAATCTGAAAACAATGAAGTGTCATGACGTTGCGTACTAAACATATTATAGTGGTTGTTTTGTTGTCTTTGTGGTTTGATGTCAGGCCTCCGGTACGATAACTTGGTTGCTTGAATGGTGCGTTAGAGCTTTTTTTTTTTTTTTTTTTTTTTCTTTGGTGTGTGTGTGTGTGTGTGTGTGTGTGTGTGTGTGTGTGTGTGTGTGTGTGTGTGTGTGTGTTAACTTACCAGAATAAAAAAAAATGCTTTGTTACAGTGTTCCGGTGTTAAAACTCTCTCTCTCTCTCTCTCTCTCTCTCTCTCTCTCTCTCTCTCTCTCTCTCTCTCTCTCTCTCTCTCTCAAGGATTTCCTTTTACATTCTGGGAGAAGGGTACAAATTGTCTAGAGCGTCTACGCACAGCAAAACACAAAGCACTCTAGGGCGTTGAAAGGAAGCACGTTTTTCCCTTTTTTTAAGCAAAAGTTACAATAGGCACAAATACGATATGATTCAGTTATTCACTTCGACAATATAGTTTGGTGGATTGGTCAACATGCAAGATTGCAACTGGGCTAAAAAAAAAAAAGTCTTAAAGACTATTGGCTATTAAAAATATATACTTTACACCAATAAAAGGATGGGACTGAACTAGTCAATTCAAGTATGTAGCTTGACGGATCTGTTAGTATTCAACAGCCACAAGGATTGATACAGACTGCAACTGGGCGAGAAGGAAATGGACGGCGGAGGGTTGAAGCAGGTTCAGTAGGACGAGAGGGAGAGTGGCCTTCACATCCGGTGCAGGCATCACTAGAGGAGGATGGGGTGCCTACAGCCAGCCCAATCTCCACGGCCCATGCTCTGTGTACCGTGCACCCATACCCTTACTTTCCTTTTAGGTTTCTCTCGCTGTGGATGATGTGGATCGTCATTGTAACCTAACGCTCCTTTAAAATTACATTAACCTTATGTTATAACAAATGCAATATACAAGTAATTTTCAGGCATACTAATAAGTTTACGGAAGTCTCTTGGTATTATAAATCATCACTATGTAAGACGAGGGTAATGGAGATGGATATGCAGGGGAAAGGATGTAGGGGAAGATTGATGCCGTGATGGATGGACTAGAGAAATTTTGAAAGAAAAAACAACTGTCTGAGAAGACGTTTGAAGAAGAAACATTAAAGTATAAGCATAACTTTACAGCTGAATATGAACCGCATTAGCATAGGTAACACTGCTTTTGAATTTGCAGTGTGCCGGATGTACGTAAACCTATATACATGAATCACATGATAATGGGATGGTGTGTGGCAGTGACATTTAACAGCTGATTGCAGCGACGCATTTAGGGTCGTGGGAATGTTCCGAAATGAATCGGTCATTTTTCAAAAATAACTTACGCTCGTTTTCGTACCTCCTGTACGGCGCCGCATATCCTTGAAGGCCTCTGTCACTGGGCTGGGAAAACTATCAACTTCTAACTCACTTTTATCCCAGAAATATTGGTCTACATATAAACTATCTATAATTCCCATGGCCTATATTCTGAAAGGCCTTGGACTTTCATATGAACGATTCTCAAAACACGTAGAGATGATTAGTTGTTTTATTTTTATTTTATCAATAATCCTTGAGAAACTATCACTAGAATCATAAAAAAAATAATAAAAACTAGTAACATCCAATAAAGCCTCTTAATAGTCAGGAACATTAAATACTTTGGTTCCTCGTGTCTACTTGGCCGACAATCGTGAACCATAATTAATGAAAGCCTCAACACTGTGGGCCATAAACATCCTGGTGATGTGGTGGAGGACGTGGGATCCACCAAGGATGACTCAGACAGACCCTTGCACTGTAACATTATGCAGCAGAGAAGCTCATGTCACCACCACCCCTCGTCCAACACCCCCCTCCCCCCCTTTTTTTAAAGACCCTAACAAAACCATGTGTCTTTTCATGTGTTTTTTAACACCAAAAAGTAGTTGGTATTGAATTGATGACAATCAGCCATTAGTAATATTACTTTTTCTCTTCTTCATTTTATTATTATTATTATTATTATTATTATTATTATTATTATTATTATTATTATTATTATTATTATTATTATTATTATCATCATCATCATCATTTTTTTCTTCTACTACTTCCTTATATTATTATTGTAAACTACTACCACTACTACTAATAAGACGGCTATATTTATTCATGTCTGGTGCTTATGAAGTGATTAAGAGAGCAAGTTAAATGAGAGGATCAAAGGATCCTATCACTGAAAAAAAACCCAGACTTTGACTGATTTGACTGATGCACATGTCAAAGCTTTGACTAATGTGAGTGCCAATCTATTTATAGCTGCCTTATTTTATTATTTTTTCCCTTCACAGGCATACAGCCTATTGACGACTGAGACAAGATGAAGTGGAAATGGCTGTCGTGGTCACTGGTGGTGCTGATTGTGTCTCAGACCCTGCTGACCAAAACTGCAGCAAATGAGGAGGCTGTAAATGCCATTAGTATTGGTATGTGACACACACACACACACACACAGATAGATGGATAGATATATTGTATAGATATACACATAGATATATATAGATAGATAGATCTATAGGTACCTAGATAGACTGACAGACATATGTACAATATATATATATATGATACATGTCAAACAAATGCTACAAAAACTGTGATTTCTATTTGAATATTATAAATGCATTCTCACTATCAGCAATTTTACTTCATTAAGTCAAGAATACCTCCTCGTTTTCTAGCAACAAATATATTTTCAGAGAAATCAGTGCTGGACTTACTAACTCCACTCATAGGAGATGTGACCACAGCTCTTCAAGGTTTCATTGACATAGGCAAGATTGGGATGGGTGTTGCAAAGTTTATTACTATAATAAGTGACCAGGTAAGGCACTAATACTGATAGCATGTATATTTCTAATATGAAAGTAAAATAACACTTTGAAAGATAAAGTACTAATTCTTTGGTGTTAAGGTGGGAAGATATGCACGTCATAGATGGTAACAAGATTCCTATTGTAACAATTTCACTCAGTGAAGCACATGGGAGTTATGGAGGTACAGTAATGCAGGGAAATCTAAACAAAAGACAGATGCATCACATTAATGTGTAAGCTGCATGTGTCTTGAATATATGGATAAGGAGAGCTGACCCTACCTTTCCTTATCTAGATACATACTCTGGAACATCTGTCTTAAGAAGAGGGGATAAAACTGCTGGCACCTCTCTTTGATGTTATACAGATGTGTTTATTCTTTGAACAATAATATGAATCATCAGAGGACAGATGGTAATTTATAAATTCCAGCTGATTTTTTTTTTTTTTCCTTATGAAAGTCTTGTTCCCCTCTGAGGTATCACCATTAATGAAAAATGCTTGATTATGGTCTCTCATCCTCAGCTTTATAAAATGCAAGATATTTTCTTGCAGTGAATTCTCCTAATGTTGAAAATTAACTTCAATTTATGTGTTAACAAGCACAATTCTTCACATATCTATTGAAGTTCTTTTAAGCAATATTGGACATATCAATCTAAATAAAATTAAAGGCAGTGAAATATAGTGAATAGAACAAAGACATGAACTTATGTAGTCTGCATACATTTATGTAGGTAACAAATATCATAACTTCCAACATTACCTGAGTTAACAGCCTCAAAAAGTATATCAGTCTTTTTTTTTTTTCTCAAAAATATTCCTGTATTTATTTGGAAGCACAATTGTATTCAGGATACTCAACTCTGCATGTCAACTACAGAAATTAAATTACATGTGCATGGATAAATATCACCTTTATCAGTTGATGAGTTCAGGATGAATGCAAAATGCTATTAAAAACAAGATAAGAAACTCAAGAATGATAAGCTTCTCTGCAGACTGATGGTAATTTAGTTCCTAAGACCAAGACCCATCATTGGCGTTCCCGCAGACAGGCCTTTAATTACTTACATGTGAGTACTATAACCAAATAAATACTCTAATATTTATAAGTGTGGGTTTTGTTAGCTTTCTGTAATTTAATGGGTATCTATTTTATTGTCATAATGTACCTCCTTTGCTTTAAATTTCAGCTTGTATACTAACTGCCAATTTCTCTTCACAGCTGCTCATTTTTCTGAGGTAATAGGCATTCCAAAAGCACAGCTTATTTAACTGCATGCCTTTCAATCATGAATACCTTTGATAACCCATTTTCCTTGCCATTGTCTTACTCCTACTTTGAACATTACCACAGTGAAATAACACTGCAATTTGCCTTACATTATACATGATAACAATATTCTTTGTAGATATCTAATGAACAGTGCTGCATAAGTGGTGTCATATTAGACTTATGGTTATGTCTTATTAGAATCAAGATTGTGCAAAGTTTTGTTAGAGTAGGTCTGATTGGCTTGTTGTCTAATGGCTTGTTCTCTCTTTCAACACTTCCAAAAATGGGCAAGGTTACCCCTTAATACAAATGAGGTGATGACATAATTACATCAAAAGAAAGTTCCTTTGTTTCTGTTATGAGTTTTCACCTTTAGAGCATTGAATAAAAGTAAACTTTTAATATATAAAATTAGTAACCTCCTACACTGTTTTAATCTTTCAGTTCCTTGCACTGCATATCTTGCAATGTTCAAAAACTTTTCTCATAAATACTGCTCTTATGATTAGGTATCTGCATGCAGCACTGGTTTTGTATTACAGTTCTGTTTCTATATTCTCATTTTTGTCATATTAATCTTAAGTATCAGTTAACTAATATCTTGATGTCTTCATGACTTACTGGTTAACTGCAGAACAATTTGCTTTCTTCATCTTCACTTCAAGAATAGAGTATCAAGACATTGAATTTCTGGGAATAACACTGATTTCTAGAGTTACTGTTCTCCTTTGGGTATTTTCAGGAGTTTTCAAATGGTTCACTGGTGAGCACAAGCACATTAAAGGAAAATGTAATATTAACATCTTAGGTCTTCCTTCATGTAATAAAATATTTGAAAAAAGCCATGAAAAATACACCTAATCAAATGGGAAAGCATACATCTCTAAAATCAGTGACAGCACTTTTGCCCTACAGCAATCACACCTCACCAACATGAATTTGTATTATTAACTGACACATGTTGGAATGTAAAGTGCATGGGATGCTCTGAGAATATGACAATAATGGTATGCATTGTGATAACATGCATCACCATAGGCTTATCATAAATAACATCCAAGAAGTAGATAATCCTTTGCTAGACTTAAAACTTTAAATTACCAACACAAAGTTAAACTGAAGAAAAAGGCAAAAGTAATGATGCTCACATGTGTGGCTATTGTATTAATTTTATACATGGAATTTCACTTGCATTTAATTCATATGGGTTATTGATGTAAAGACCCAGTAAAGTGTGCACTTCATCCATATTGCTACTGTTTGCTACGTACTTGTAATAGCCAGGATGTGACATTTCTTATGCATGATGAATGAAGCTACAAAAGTTTCCTATTTACTTTACATTGGCAATTCAGTTTACAGTGTGTGTGTGTGTGTGTGTGTGTGTGTGTGTGTGTGTGTGTGTGTGTGTGTGTGTGTGTGTGTGTGTGTGTGTGTATTTACCTAGTTGTGGTTTGTTGTTAGGAGAGTAATCTCATAGCATCCTGTCTCTATATCTATCTAGTTTGGTCTTAAAAGCATGGACAGTTTTGGCATTCACAATGTCTTCACTGAGTTCATTCCATTTGTTCACACTTCTGAGATGAAAACTATAATTCTTGATTTTGTGTGCGTGTGTGTGTGCACCTATCAATATAGTATCTGCAGGAAACTGATACTCCTATGTAGCCAAAAACAAGTAAGACACGTCATGGTTTTCAAGTACTGTGACACAGCAAGTAAAAACAACTTTATGTTGTGACTCATGAAACCCTTCACTTCTTAGTCAACTCCGTTGTTGTATATCTTTTAATAAAAAGCATGGAAAATGTAGTCCTTTGTGAAGTTTTATGTTGACTGATCATAGTATATGTATTGACTATTTCTTTCCTTAATTAACTGAACCTGCATTATTTGCAGTGAATTTTACTTTCTGAGGATCAGTATACACTGAACTGTGCATAAACTGAAATAGACTCCACAAAAATGTCCTGAATACTGGTCTTTCCATGTACATGTAAATAAATGCACATTCTATTGTCCTACCATCCTAATGAAAAGTGTATGTAAGATATAAACTATCTAAACTGATATACATGTGTTCACCCATTTGTTATTATAAGTGTATTATTTTTCTTTTCTATTTTGGAGTTTTATTTTCTTCAGATATTCAATGTTTCCCTGGAAGACATGAACTTTGGCTCATATATTCCCTTGGCAGACCGGAAAATGTTAGCAATGTTTGAAGTGCTTTCTGATCGTCTGGACCAAATGGAAAATGGAGTAAGTTTATATAAAGTAGTGATATATATGGAGAGAGAGAGAGAGAGAGAGAGAGAGAGAGAGAGAGAAATTTCATACACTGTAACATGCCACCTTGCTACCTCTTACATGGCCATGCAGTAACCTTATTAGAAATCAAGTTCATTATCCAAGTGCATATAAACTTTTACAAGTAATATATATAGTCCAAATTTTCATATTTTAATATCACTTAATATTGTGTTTAATGTTTTAATATTGACTTTAAATGTTTCTTTAGGTCAATGGAGTAGCAAACTCACTGCGAGACCTTGCCAATGGGATGCAAAACATGGTGAGATGGGAAATTGCACTCAACACCATGGAAGAGTACATCCGGCCCATTAACACCTTGTACAGAAGATTCCGTCTATACCAGAAAATGAAAGACAAAGTAAGATGCCACGTTATCAAAGAAATTTACATTCATCTCTTTTAGTTTGTTTGACTTACTTATTATTCAGTTCTTCATAACAATCCTTGCAGTTAGGTAACTGAAGTTAATGTTAATGTTTACTATAGTCCATTTACTGTAAGCTAATAACCAAGTAAGCTGTGTGAGCCCACGTGATTTTTAAAGTTTTGTTTTACACATGCTGCAATTGAGGCATTTTTATATTTTAGAAATACTAAAAGCCAATAGTAACTGTAATATTCAAGATTTACGTTGGGAAAAAAATCTAAATGAATGCATCCCAAACATCAATCATCAAGTACATGACAGTTAGGCAGCATTGTTGCAATATAGCCACAATGATGGTATACTCGTACACTACTTCTGTTCATTTTCAGTAAAACCTTATAACATCAATTACCATCAAAACAATAATGACGACACTAAATTCTGAGAGGCACTGGACCACCGTGGTGCCTAAGTGGTGGCAGTATTGTCTAACTCTCATGTACTCACCAACAATGTTGGTCATGCATTCATTGATACTTTTTTTTTTCACGATAGGTTAAAATACAGTGATTACTATTGCCTTTTAGTATTCATGAAATCCAATAAAATGCTCCACTTGTGACAGATGTAAAACACAGAAATAAATAAATAAATAAATTTCTAAATAAAAATAATAATCAGAATAGCGAATATATGAAGGAGATTAATCAACACTCAGCTTACAAGGATACCTTGGCTCATGCAGCTTGCTTGGTTCAACAGCCACTGATTAAACTATAGTCCCCTTAACTATTTTAGTTACTCAACAGTAAAGGCACATCTGGGATTACTGATAGATCCTTTTTACTGTCATTGCACAGAAAATAATAAATAATAATGTTCACATGTTCTCTTGCCATCAGATTGAAGATTATACTCTTATGGACTTTGCCAATACTGTCGTGTCCCATGACACTCACTCAGTCATGTCCTTAATGGCTCACCTGCACAGTATGGCAGCACCAGAGGCATCACTACGAACATCATCCCTTGACGAGGCACTGGTGTGTCAATATCCTTTAATTTCTGTTTTATTTCTAAACTCAAAAAGTTTTACCAAGCATTCAAGACAAATTTTCTCTCTTGTAATATGCTGAATTATTTTTAACAAGGTAAATAAACAACCTTTATAATATACTTTGTGCATAGTCTGTTTCAGCTTTGAATGACCCAAGATTTTTCTACCATGTGAATGAAAAAGTAACACGCAAGATGATACTACAAGAAAAATTGATAACTGAAAACATGCATGATGATAATCGCCCTGAACAACTTTCACTTCGTCCAAGCCTCTTCCGTATGCTGCAAGACACCTTAAAAGTAAGGCCATTTTAGACTTCCATACTGCAAATTTGAGGTGAAAGTTTATATATATGGGTCAATATACTTCAAATACCCAGTTATTTTGCTAAGGTTAAAAACAGTTTAGTTCAATTACATAAGCAGGTAATATAAATAGTTATTCTATGTGACTGACTAAGACTGGAGATTTTCTCTATTGTCCCATTCTTTCCATGATGATTTCTATTTATTATTTTTTATAACAGATTCATTCCTCACAGATATTGGTACTCATTCCTTTTACACATAGCACCTTGCATATTCAGACCTTTCATTATGTAGAATACAGGATCATTAACACTATCAAATAACATGAGAATCCACAGGTTGACAATAATGAATTAATGAACAAGAGCATTTTCCTTTACAGACCAGTGATAATTGCCACTTGCACCAATCACCACAGCAACTGATTGAAGGACTCAATATAATACTTGCCCTCACTGAGGCACGAGGATTTGCAATGTTGGAGTTCGCATGGATGATTTTAAGAGTATATAATGAAGGTAATATATTACAAGAAAGATCAATATCACTTCCTCGTGAGAATACTTTATATGTTACCAATCTATGTATTCATTCTGCTATTCTGATGAAATGGTTGCAATAGGAGCTCCAATTTCCACATTTTCATGTTCATACACCATGATTATGACTATACATGCTTAATTTTCTGCACCTTCCTATATTAAAATTCAGTAAATGATGTGATTATTTTTCAAATTTTCTAGGCAATTTTACTGTAGAACAAGAAGTATCAAAGAAACTGTACCTGCAGTATTCTGAAGATATTATGAGTGAAGCAAAGAGTGTTCTGGACGAGGTACCTCGGGAATTCTTCAGATGTGATCCACGGCACCATGAAGAAGGCGAAACATATATTCAGTTGACTGAACTTTTGCAGGTAAGAAAAAAACAATATATAATTCTTCATGAAAACTTTGCAAGGAAGCTAAGTGATATAATGCATATAATGATAGGCTGAAAGGAAGCATATAATGACAGGCTGAAAGGAAGGAGCATCACATACATAGTATATCTAAAAGGAAACATACCAAACCTATCCCAAACATTGCTGATAAATTCTTTACATATGAAAACATATCCCAGACTTTCATGATGAATTCTTTACAGGGCTATATAGAAAATGAGGTTGACATGAATGCAGATGGCTCATGTTCACAAAACTGTGGGTATTACCAACATGCTAGAAACGAAGGATGCTACATGCCTCAATCCCAGTACTGTGGCCAGCATCGACGTTGTAATGGCATCATACATGACTGTAAGTTCTATGATGCAGATGCCACAGTGTGTCTTTCTAGAAAACCCTACAGACGGTATGACTCCATCACCTATGAAAATCGCAAGCATCTAGGAAGCTACCAGGATTGCAGAGGCACAGAAATGAAGGTGGACTCTTGGTGGAGATTTTTGTATCACTGCTCCTATTGTTTATGTCTGTGTGATGATGGTAGCTCCCCCTCAAGTGATCGTTACATCAGTCTGACTCCTGCCCTCAGTGACCTACAGAAGAACATGGTAAGCAAAACCAGGAACTATAACTATTCATGAATGTATAATTCTTTAATGAATATGTAATATGATGGGTATACAATCTAATGCATGGGTTGATTTACAGATAGTAACAGGGGTGAAGTTTACTAAACAAAGGCGAGTGATCCACGTGCAGATACAGCAAGGGCAGGTACTTCCTCAAGGCCAAATTAATAGTTCAACCATTCAATGGGTGGAAACAGAGCCCATTGTAATTAACAAGTAAGAACTTTACACAGATATGGTGCTTTTATAGTTCTGTGCACACATCCCATTTGTGTATTTTCAAGATTTCTAGATAACATGCTGTTGAGGATATTAGATATAATCATTATCATGAGTCTTTTGATCTTATTTTACTCTGGGAGCTTCCTATAAGAGATGGCCATGGCAGAAAATTCCCAGTGGTATCTTAACATAAAATTCTTACTCATAGCCACAAAGTGTCTCTCCTGTCCCCAAATGCTTTATATTATCCTCCACTTCACAACTTTAGTTTAGTCTTGCTCTTTGATGCATTCACTTCTCTTGCATACACTCAGATTCTGGTGTACACAAATTAGTTTTTTGCATGCTATCTCCTGCTACCATTCACCATACTATTCCTCTGGTCTAAAACCGTCACCATTCCATCCATAAGCATATTTAATACCCTTTGCCCAATGCTGAAGATAGCTTTCCAAAATCATGGATAACTTCATCAGGTGTCACAGCCAGGTTACATAGTGTGGCTGAGTTGGAAGGTTACTGGCACTCTCAACAAAGGGACTAGGGATCTCCTTCTCTCTATTCTAATTCTTTTGAAAAAAATAAAAAATAAAATAAATAATAATAATAAAATAAATAAATAAGTAAATAAAACAAACAAATAAATAAACAAATAAATAAATAAATAAATAAATAAATAAATAAAATTAATTTATTTATTTATTAATAAATAAAACATGTCTTACCTACCCAACTTTAAGGGCCTTAATCCCACTTGTATGTTTGGAACAGTTTATAAAAATTTTTTTTTCTTAATTTTTCATCCTTCTTGAGTATGACAGCAAGCAAGTTTATGAAGATTTATTTATTTTTATTTATTTATTTATTTTATTTTTTTCAGTCTTAATTACACTGAAGGTACAGATTACAAGAAACTGTCATTTGAGGACCGCAGCATTGATTTAGACAAACTTGAAGGACCTGGGGGCCATGTAGTTACTGGTGTACGCTTCAGAATGCTTGGTTCACACTTAAACCTAGAGGTAAGTCCCATAAATAACCTTTGAATAAGTAAGTGACTGGAGTCACCTACAGACACAAGAATTTTTGTGCATGCTCAGTAAGAAAGCAGCCACCTAATACTTATATGGATTTTGCTCATGCATTATTATTTTGTGCTAAAAATTCAAGGTTGGATACTTTTTGACTACACCTCATATACTTAATGGTATATATTTTTAGTGAAAAGAGAAATTCAAGAGAATTGATCTTGCCTATCCATCTATCTCTGATGGCCATAACAAATCATTCCCAGGGTATGATCACAACAGAGAAATATCCAGTTTTTCTTACCCTTTCATTCCCTAATTATCTCATTCTGTAATATTTTATTCCTTACAGTTACTCAAGTGCTGTCATTCCATTTCATTTAGATGTCTTCTTCTTGCATGACATTATTATTTGTATCTAAAAAAAAAAAAAACCCAAATAATTTCACAACCATCGATCACCATCATACATCTTCAGTACATACCAGATACAATCAGTTATGCTGTACTAATGAAATTAGCACAGTACATACAAGACCTCTCATTATCATGATTGAAAAATCTCATTTACACAGTGCATACCCTTTCCAAATCCTCCCTGTTCTTCATTAATTCTACAGTGATCTTTAGGACACTTTTAAGCAGAATTTCTCCATAAGCCCTCCAATTTATACTCAAGAGACTTACACTTCAAGAGTTCCCACATCCATTTTAATACTCTTCCCTTAAAAGAATTTGTCTCATCTGTTAGTACTCTCAACTCTTTCCATGCTGTACCATACATCTTAAGCATCCATTCAATTGCTGTTTCTCCTTTATTGATTTGACATCTCAGCCATAATCCTATCCATCCCTATTTTCATGTTCTCCAAATTTGCAATCATTCTCACCTCTTCTTCCCTTTTGATTTTCTATACTTAGCTTACTTTCCAGCCACTTTAGTTCTTATTTATGTTTTACAACTGTTTCACCTTCACTCTTTACATTAATTAAATTTTCCAACTATCTCACCACAGCTACTCTCTCTCTCTCTCTCTCTCTCTCTCTCTCTCTCTCTCTCTCTCTCTCCCTTTTTTTTTTTTTTACTTCTTTCATTATTTAAGTTTATTTCTTATAGTCTTTCATTTTATAAAGCAAGTTATGGTACTAAAATGTTTCATTGCTATGAATTTATATTTATTGTAGATTAAAATTACACCAATCAACTACACGTCTGGAGTGATGCAGCCCATCATGAGCTACTGGATTAGTAATGACAACACTCCAGCCATGGCAAAGAACCCTAGACAAGAAATTGACCTTCATTCCCCTGATGACCCTACCAAGTTCCCAGCTTTGTCTAAGATTGACTCTCTGCCCGACACATTCATGCGATTTGTTCCCACAGACCGAGTGAAAGATGTTGCTCAACTTACAGTTCCTTTCTTTGACTCACAAACTGTGGCACCTACTCCTAGTTCTTGGCTATCAGGCATAGAGCTCTTCCATAAGGGCCAGCCTGGGTCTGGGGGATTCTTGGCAATGAAAGTCTTTAATTATGATATGACACCTCACATGGAAGTAAGCAGTAATGAACCTAGAACAGTATTATTGCCTAAATCTCAGTAAGCAATAGTGTTTCCCTTGAAACAGATGATAACATATTTTTTTAAAGCCACCTTGGTATATGTACCATTATTTTCTGATTAAAACTGTATGAAGCCTTTGATATTTACTATATGAATATTTTTAAGAAAGAATTTTCAATTTGGATGTAACATGTTCATCAAACTTAAAAATTCATTGATATAAGCCACACTTTCATGATACAAGTTCCTTAGAAAAAGACTATGCTGAATTTTCTTATTGATAAATTTTCATAAAGCATCTCTCAAATTCAAGAAATTTACCTAAGCATATATATATATATATATATATATATATATATATATATATATATATATATATATATATATATATATATATATATATATACAGTAGTACTTCGTAATTCAAACTTAATTGGTTCTTTTGGGCTGTTCAAGCTGGGAATGTATTGGGAAGCAATTTATCCCATTCAAATTAATGTAAAAAGAATTAATCCGTTCCAGGTCCCATAATCCCTTTATTTTATTTATTTTTTTTATTTATTTTTTTTTTTATTTCAGTGGGTTTATGTTGCTAAATAGGATAAGACTGATAGAGAATGAAAATGGAATTATACGAGTGAGAAAGGATGAAGCGAAAATGACAGAATGAATGAGGGAGAGAGAGCGAGGTATTACTCTGTTGTCCCTTATGTCTGACAGATAAGGAGGAGGGGAGGTGACAGGGAGGGAGTTTGAGACAAGACGAAAGAGGAAGGGAGGGGAAAGGAACAGTGGGAGGAAGGGACATACGTGTAAGGGGGGAGAGAGAGAGAGAGAGAGAGAGAGAGAGAGAGAGAGAGAGAGAGAGAGAGAGAGAGAGAGAGAGAGAGAGAGAGAGAGAGAGAGAGAGAGAGAGAGAGAGGGGGGGTGGGTAGATAGAGGGAGGGTGGGATAGATAGAGGGGTGAAAGAAATGGGGAGGGATGGGTTAGAAGGGCAGGGAAGGGGAGGAGGAACGCAAGAGGGACTATGGCGTCGCTTGAACGGGTGTGTTGAAAATGGAAGACAAAATTTGTTCGCCAACCCTGTTTGAATTGGAAGTGGTTTGAATCGAAGGACGTTCGAATCACGAGGTATGACTGTGTGTGTGTGTGTGTGTGTGTGTATATATATATGTATGTATATATATATATATATATATATATATATATATATATATATATATATATATATATATAT
This sequence comes from Scylla paramamosain, assembly GCF_035594125.1. Lineage (NCBI taxonomy): Eukaryota > Metazoa > Arthropoda > Malacostraca > Decapoda > Portunidae > Scylla > Scylla paramamosain. The sequence goes on from NC_087166.1 coordinate 5,508,727, forward strand.
ATATATATATATATATATAATCACATACATACATACATACATAGGCGCGCGCACGCGCGCGCACACACACACACACACACACACACACACACACACACACACACACACACACACACACACACATTCCGATACTATGCTACTTTATAAAGTTTATATGTGAAGACACAATGTATGAAAAGAAAATATGTGTTCATCTGTCTCCCTACTCCCATTTTGTTGTTGTTTTCAGTATATACTCAGGAAAATAACACACCCTAACCTCTCTGATTTAACACTGATCTTTTTTCTATCACTTATTTGTAATTCAGTTTATACCTTATCTATATAAATTTCCCATTCCTAATGACTAAATTTTAGTATTCCTATGATTAAGTAACTACTTTATATCTGGTACTAACAACTTTCGCATAGCATTCATTTACCTTTTATAGTATTCCTGTCATTAATTAGTTTATAACTGGTACTAACAACTATGACATTCAATTACCATAGAGTAAACCTTGATATGCTACGTGTTGATTACTTGCTTTTCCAGCAGGCTGGTTAGATTTAAAGCTCAGTACCTTCAACTAATTAAGAATTATAATTTATATGAGCCTGTGTGTGTGTGTGTGTGTGTGTGTGTGTGTGTGTGTGTGTGTGTGTGTGTGTGTAAAAAACTATGATGTATAGAAAGACTAGTTTCTGAACTTACCTGGGATGAATAACGATTGTGCATCTTGCTTCATTTAATGCCATACTTTTCACTGGCTCTCTACTACTCTCCTCATATTTTGTATTTGAAAGAGGTTGCTGTTTTAGATGATACTGACATGATTTTAATGCTACAACATTTGCAACTTTCTTCCTTGAATACAAGAATTACAAAAACTTACCAGCTTGCAAGACTGTAGTCAATGGTAAACCTTTGCAGTATTGTCTGAACTCGTGTTTATAATATTTTCCTTTCTATTCCTGTATAATATACACATCAGTAATTATAGTAAATGCTTGAGCTCCGTTAAATTTACTTTACTATTATTGCATTCCACTCCACTCATCTCTCTTATCACAGAGTATAAATGACTTGATAGATCTATCTCATCTATTGGGATGTTCACTAACATATATATATATATATATATATATATATATATATATATATATATATATATATATATATATATATATATATATTATATACTACTATATAATATGTACCAAGGATATACACATATCACTGATGCTTTCCTATAAAAAAAAATCAATGATGAAATTCAGCAAATAATAATCGCTGCATGTTTACCAAGCTTATTATAGAAGGTAAAGTATGACACTGTTTTGTAATTTTCTTCAGCCTTAGATAATAAACAATTTTAACATGATTTTTTTTTTATTATGCACATGATGTTGCTGATTGCGTAAGTGTAAAGTGAAAGAATCGCCAAACACCTTATGGAGCTGAAGCAATAAAAATATTTAAAATTCAAAAACTTCAGATGAATACCTCTTACCGATCCAGCTAAACTGGATGGTCTTCAACTGACTGCTCAATGGTAAGGTGGTGGTCACTCTTAAACAGTCCATTGCCTATGCGTTGCTGCTTGCTCACGTTGCACCTCTTGATATCTGGTTAGTGCACTACCTCTGGTTCCTTTTTTGTCTTTCATTAGCTCTACGTTAATAAAGTATCTCGGACAAGCGTACGAGTCAACTGGTGATTTTGGGGTCTTTGTACTCACCAACTACACAGATGTCGTCAGATTAAAACTCGACACTGTATTGAAGTAACTGTTCAATTTTGTCCATTTCTCCATGATGAAAAAAAAAAAAAAATGCAAAGTTTGGGCTCTTAGGAAATGCCCATGCCTTATTAAGTCATGACGTCACAGCCAGGTCCGTTACTTCAACTAGTACAGTTCTCTTTCTTCACTTATTTGAATCCTCACTACTAAAAGGACATTCTAATTTAGTAATGATCAATAACTCCACGAATAACAATCAAATCAGGAAAAAAATAGCACACATAGTTTTAAGTGGTCGTTCATCTGTCATGACTACACCAACATGATGACTAGTGAAGAACGGAAACAATCATTTGAAGTAGATTTTCCTAATTATTCATAATGCACTACTTTCCAGGTTGCTTTTTTAGATCAACATCTTTGTAAGGCACCGTAACATACCTTGTCTGGTCTCTCCTTGCTGATATTCATCCACATGCCTCCCGGGAAGAGAGAGAGTACACTCTCAAACACGCTGGCTGCCGGCGAGTGCGCCAATGAACATGTGAGATAAATTTGGCGAACTAGCAACTCTTATGAAACATCTGAGCGATGCCTCCCGCATTTTTTCTTAAATATTTTCTATTGGTTCACAAGTGTATAGTTTATACTAAAACGCTGTCAGAAATCATACTGAAAGAATTATTTATATGCTATTCTAAATATGGGATGTGTAATATGTATCAATGATGCTCAGTGCTTCACTGCTTCACTTGATTCGATTTTTATCTTCTAATTTTCCAATATCATATACAATAGAGGCAGTAAATCCCTTATGCATGGCATTATGAATAGATTTAGTTCCATCCCGTGATGATAAGGTTAGGTGTTCAGCAACGTCTAGAAATAGTCCTAGCTTGTGTTTTGTGATTTATTATTTTGACCTTCCTTTGGTTGTTAGAGCTAGTGGGAATGGCCTGTGAAATGTACATATTTACTCGGGGATACACTCGAAGGCAAATGACATGCTGCCTGTAACCTGAAATTTGTGTTATTAACTACACAATAATCATACAGCTCACCATCACAAGCGGGTGCAAAGTCAGGACAGTCAAGGCTTCCCAAAAATTACTTGGGCCTAGACCACGGATTTTCAACCAGTGTGTCGCGAAGCATCTGTGTGCATGTGTGCCACTGATATTCGGGAAGGAAGATTCTTTCTCCTTTAAACAGCATGCTTATAGCAAATGTGACATCTATGAGTATGACATTGTCATGTATCACGGCTCGATGACAATAAACTTGTGAATTTTTACCATACCATATCATAAAAAAAAATAAATAAATAAAAAATAATAATATGATAATAATAATAATAATAAACAATCAACATGTTTTACGTATGGAGGTTTATTAGCATTAATCAGTTCCATTTTTAAGTATTGGTGGTGTGCTTCCCCCATTTTATCGTCTGGCTTGGTATGCCGTGAGAGGAAGAAATTTGGCGATTGCTAATTGACTTGTAACAAAGCGGGAAAAAAAGGAACTTAATTACAATGTTTATTCCACGGCAAGGGTACTTCCCATGGCCAAGAATTTATCTTGCCTTCACAGATCAATTTATCAGTGTTTTCATGATGCTCAAAATTTCCAAAACTGACCACATAGAGGCTAGATTGACAAACAAGTGGTGACGAGTGTTCCTGTAGCCTATCGCGCGTGTGTATCAAGATTTTGTTGTATTTCTAGAGTTGTTACATTTCTCAGCAATGATTGTTACTTAATCTACTACCGCTAGTGGAAGGCGGAACAACGACCTTATTCACTGGAGGAGTTAAAAAAAAAAATAAAAATAAATAAATAAAAAAAAAAAAAAAGTCGCCCACTCTTCTAATAGTCTACTTGTTACTTTTAGGACACTTTACAGCAAACATTTCTGGCAATATGCATGTAGAAAACAAGCTTCCCACTTTCTGCCCCTTCTGATATGATTTGTTACTGACTGGTATCAAGCAGGATAGCTGTCCATGTTAACCCTTTGTGTTTTCAGTTTACCAGTGTTTGTGTATTTAGATGATGAAATTTTTCTATGTTCAGAAAGTTAATGTTTGTGTTGATATTCATTAATATCCATAGTCAAAGATGGACAAGGTACCATGTTTAATTTCAGCTTGTAGATATTACATAAGAATATTCCACAAGTCCACAAGCACAGCCACTGTCATAAGATGTAACCAAGTACCTAGCAAAACAGAATGCCACATTTTTTAAAAGTCCAAACAATCACACACAAAACACAATATCACACTGGGAGAATAAAACTCTATCTCCTGTATCTTTACCACTTGCTTGCATGTACAAAAGACTCAGTTGTGGTAATCTTAAAAAGGATTTGTTATGATTATAAATAGCATAATCTACAGACCTATTTACACTTTCTTAATATCATGATAAAATTCTTAAGACCAGTCAGATGACACACATGACTGATTATACATCTTAAAATCTCTTTTTTCCACAATTTACAAATAGGTTTTTACTACATAACTATGGGTATCTGATAATATGCGCTGTAGTGAATGATTATGAAACTCATGAACTTTCAAACAGTTTTAAAAGAGAAAACCATTTGAAAAGGTATCTCACTACTGATGTATTTTGCCAATGTGGTATGCTGTGATCTTTGTGGGATTAGTATGGAACCACCTTCCTGGTCTGACATGTCAAGAATGATTCACATGTACTTGCTTATGACAAATAAACACCTAACACATTTTGCTGCAATTAGCTGACCAGTAATTCCATGACTATTTCACAATAACTCTTGCTCAGAAGCGTTTCATAAAATATATGCAGTTGTGCTAAGAGGTCAATGTTGAGATTATATACTAATACAAACTGTAGATATCTATGCTGGTTATTATTTCACCAGGCACAAAAGTAAACTACATACTTTCTTTTGAAAAGGAAGCTGGAGAGAGAGAGAGAGAGAGAGAGAGAGAGAGAGAGAGAGAGAGAGAGAGAGAGAGAGAGAGAGAGAGAGAGAGAGAGAGAGAGAGAGAGAGAGAGAGAGAGAGAGAGAGAGAGAGAGAGAATAAAGTATCACATCAAAGCTTACTGCATGTATTAGCAAAATTCTTGACTTAGTTAATTTATGACAATAAAGTATAAAGCATAAGTGCATTGCAGCATAGCATAAAAAATATTTTATCTCATAAAGCTCTTCACAGTTACGTAATTACATAAAAATATCATCAGTGACCTCTTTGAGACTTCCAATTTGTATCATGTAACTGACTCTTATCATACATCGACTGGATCAAGAAAACATACTAAATGCATCTTATAGTTTTCTTTTTTAATATTTCAACATCATTCCTGATTAGTAACTTTTATCTGAAAAAAAAAATAAATAAATAAATAAAAAATTCAAGGCAGAAACATGAATGGAACCACATTTTTTCAAGCTGTGTTTGATTCCTGTACATGATAAAATCATATCTACCTTGCACAAAACACAACTTTCATTTTTCAAATACAGGTTTACAGTTCTTTACAGAGACAGAAATAGTGTATGACACAAAATCTCTTGAGGATCTCAGGTTCAATTTTTTTCTTATAATCAGTGTTAGTTTCTTCATGCAAACACTTTTCCACTGTACAGACTAAACAGACACCTGTATTCAGATATAGTGTGGCTTGAAGTTTATAGATATATGTACGTATAAGTATCTAAATCTATGAAACACTCAGGAAATTATTTTATTGCATTTTCTTGAGGAGTCAGTGTCATTTGCTTTAATTAAGCACTTAAATGTTGTATCAGGTGCACTGTATGATTCTCAACAATAAATTTAACACCAAAAAATATGTTGAGATTCACATTTATCTACTCACAGATTCCTTTGGACCATAATCCAACTTCCAAAGAAAAATGTCCTTTCAAAGATTGGCCAGCTGAGTTTCAGTTCCTACATTTACTGACTGTGGCTGAGCGACTCTGACTGTGACAGGAGAGCCACCCAGCACATTACTTCTCTGTGCCAGGTACACAGGCTGCTGGTGTCCCACAGGAGCATTGAGGCGCGGGTATAGCCCTGGGATCATCCCTGGCGGGGGAGCTGGTTGATATGGGGTTGAGTATGCTGGGGAATGAGGGGGTCCTGGGGGAGGATAGTGGGCCCCTGGATGGAAGGGGCGCTGGAGGTGTGGAGGGTGAGTGTTTGAGGAGAGATTGGTAGAGCCAGTATTGTTAGAGGGGCCAGTGCTGGAGTGCTGTGAGCCTGAGTGGCCTGACACACTGCCACTCAAAGTACCAGCCAGCCCCCCATTATCTAAACCCTGCCAGGACCTCAAGCGACCATGAATCTCCCTGTTCAAAAGAAAGAGCATCATATCAAACAGAGTTAAAGTGGCTTAAACAAGTAAAGGCACCAATTTTCAGGATAATTGTGAGTGAATTGAGAGAAGAGGAGGAAAAATCAAATACAAGTACCTGAAGGTTGGTCTCCTATTAGGTGTTTCATGCCAACATTCCACCATGAGGGCATAGATGCGAGGGGGGCAGTCCTCAGGGCATGGCAGAAGGTGGCGAGAACGAATCATATCTATGACCTCCTGGTTATTGTAACCATAATATGGCTGAAACCAAAAAAATGTAACTGTGAATTATAAATGTAGAAAAGTTAGTCTTCATTCATCTTTACTCACTAAATATATCTATCCTAATGCCTTTTCCCATAGAAATTAAGCACTAAGAGATAACTTCAACAAACCCTTCCTTATATACATAGCTTCTTACAATCTAGAAGCCCCTACCCCTTTTATGTTAGTATTACATAACCTGTACAATGTTTTTTCTCTCAAACATAAAAGGGTAAGGACATGAGAGATGACCTCTCTCAGAATGGCAGTAGGTTTTAAGACTGGAAGGATATACGAGTAATTAAAATTATGGAAATGAAGGACTGGCTTGAGAAGAGCCATGTTGACTTGTGGAGAGAAATACATGTGGACATGTCTAGAGGATAGAGCCCAATTATTTGAGCACTGTTTTTCAGTTCATGGATAACCATATGCATACATAAATAATAGTGTATACTGAGCTTATTGCAACTCACCTGTAAGCCATAACTAAATATTTCCCACAGCACCACTCCAAAGCTCCACACATCTGACTCTGTAGTGAATTTTCCATACAATATGGACTCTGGAGGCATCCACCGCACTGGAAGAAGGCTCTTGCTCTGGACTCTGAAATTGTAATATATAGGTTACTAGAGGATAAATTCCTTAGCACTATATTCTAAATACTTTTATTGTAGGTTTACTCCATTAAAATTGCAGATCATTTCAGGATGCCTTTTACCTTAGAATTTCTATCTCAAGGATTGCTTTCAACACCTTAAAAATATAACAAGTTACCACAACTACCACAAATGACAAAAATCACTTTTCATACAAGTGACACGAAGGATAGAAAGTATATATTCTAAAAAATAAATAAATAAAAAAAATAATAATAAATAAGAAAAAAAAAAAAAAATAAAAAAAAAAATAAATAAATAAAATAAAATAAATAAATAAAAAAATGCAAATATATATGTAAATTACCTGTAATAATCTGAGGAATAGATGTCCCGTGATAGTCCAAAGTCTGAAATTTTCACTGTCAGTTTCTCACCCACCAGACAGTTCCGGGAGGCAAGGTCACGATGCACATAGTGATGGCTGGCCAAGTACTCCATACCTGGAATTAACAGAATATACACCACTAAGCACAATGTCATTATCCACAAGCAAATGAATGACAAACCACACCCAGTACATGACTAACTGACTTGATGATTTTCTCACAAAGGTTTATATTCATAAAACTCCTTGATTTAAGAAAATTCATGGGTATATAACACTAATTTCCTTAAGAGTAATTACCTGCGGCTATTTGAGTAGCAATTGCCAGCATGTCGGGCTGTTCCAGAACAACTTGAGACATGCCATCATCACTACATGCTGAGACATCTGACCTTGGAGAGTGAGCAATCAAAAACTCATGTAGATCACCCTGTAAACAATATCAGAACATGAGTGCTGTGACTGAAGTTTTTGTAGGAACTAAAATAAATTTCAAGAACAAATTTTAACAGAGCAGTTATTCTGATTTTTTAATAACATACCACATCACCATCCCTCTTCTTAATCACTATATATATCACAGCATATTTACATAAAGTCTAGTTGTATATGAAAAACCCAATAGATAAATCCTAAAATGAAGCCCTGCATTTTATATATATATATATATATATATATATATATATATATATATATATATATATATATATATATATATATATATATATATATATATATATATATATATAAGGCCAGAGGCTGACATACTTCAACAAATGCTTCTAACCTGTGACATATGTTCAAACAGCATGCACATTGGTTCCTCCTTCATCACCACACCCAGCAGGCACACAATGTTGGGGTGGCGTAGGTCAGTCATCAACTCCACTTCCCTGTGGAAGTCCTGACGGGTCTTGGCTGTAGCATTTTCCTTAAGAGTCTTTATGGCAACTAGCACTGAGCTGCCATCAGGACTTACACCTTGAAGTTCTCCTTTGTAAACCTTGCCTGTTGGTTTAAGGAAAAAAAGTTGGTGAAATCATGAAAACTAGTCTTAAAAAAAAAAAAAAAAAAAAAAAAAAAAGTCAATTATGTATGTCCAGGGCATTTAATCCCTTAAAAGCCTGAATTAAGGTAAAGCAGCTTATAAATACATAAAAAAAAAAAATAAGCAAAAATAAATAAATAAATGAAAATAATAATAAAAAATAAATAAATAAATAAAAACCTTACCAAAGGCTCCTTCACCAAGCTCTTGCATGAATCGCACATTAGCCAGTGGAAATTCTCTGGCTCGAAGCTGTTGTTGCTTGGGCAGTAGGGCATTCAGTTCCACTGTTTTAGCTTTGGGTGATGGTTGCTTTGGAAACTTTGTCTTCCGTTTGAAACATATATATCCAACAACTGTCACCAAAATGACAGCTCCAAGTATACAAGCAATTGTGATGTACACCACAGTATTGTTACCTGAAATGAGAAAGATGGTGTTAAGACTTTTGATCTGTGACAACAAGAAAGGTACTGAACAGGCCTCTATATTCCTGTTATGGGACCATTAAATACTCACAAAAAAGTAAATAACTCTTAAGAGCTGTGTCTTTAAATAGAATCTGCTCATCAAAAGTAATACACTTTCAAGAAAGGAGGAATTATGTTTTGAAGGTAATGGTGAATTGCACAAAAAATATTGAAGCCTAATTTCAATAAATATTAGTTTTACATTGCAATTCTGGAAGTTACTTCTTCCTTACTCACTAACAGCACAAAAAGGTGATTACTTACTACACACAGGAACAACACATGCTTCCTTAGTAACAGAGTGTTCAGTTGTCACAAAACACCAAGGCTGAACCTCAGAGCCACCAGGGTTCCGGCAGAAGTTGTGTCCACCAATCAGCTCCGGATAGTCTGCTGTACGCATGTACAGTTGGTTCTCACTCCAGGGTTCACATATCCGGTCAGAAAGAGTGCGACTCTCGGTGCCACGATAGGACTCACCATTTCCTACATAGCACTTTTCATCTGCAGCAAAATACTTATGTTAATATCTGGTATGTGTAATCATTCTAAATAATATTTCTGCAATCATTCTAAATAATATTTCTGCTGTGGTTTATTTTATGATTTTATAAAAATATGAAATGGTAATAAGAATTGATCAAATAAATTTCTCAGTATTATCTGAGCAAGATTTCCACAAAACACATATTTTCAGAAACATAACAGTGACATATATCAAACATTTTCTAAATGACTTTTATATATGTAATATATGAAAAAAAAAGTCAGTACCTTCAACCAGAGGTTCACTCTGGACTCCCAAACGAATACAAGACATGTGCTCAGGGGAGATGATTGGGGAGAGGTCGTCACAATCTGGGATTGGCAGCTGTCTGCCAATGAGCTGGTGTTGCTTGGCAATGACATACTCCATTCTGCACACATCATTCACCTGTTTTGGGTTGGTCATATAATTAGGGCATTTCTTTAACACAATGCTTGTAGGTAAAACGTTTATATCTCAGTTTTATGAAGATTTCCATAATTTTCTATGTAAAAGAAGCATAACTGTTTTATAAAGCAGAGAAGAGAGAAAATTAAATGGAAGTATGAAATCTTGAAGGAAAATTAAGTACATAATGAGTCAAAAGATGTAAAAAAAGTGAATATGCATACAGTCATAACTGGGCATGATGACAAAAATGTTAATCATGATAACTGATAAACTGATAGTGATAACCTTATTGGCAATAACAAATGATCGATAACAGGTGATAAATTTATTGCCCGATAACCAATAAATTCATAAATCCAAAATTCCAATACTAGCGATAACAATATTGATATTTTAAATAAAAATGTTGATAAATCAAAATCTTTATTTTATCTTTATCTTAGAAAAACCTAGAAAAATCTTAGAAAAAAAAATTAAAATTCAATGTTTATCCTGTCTACTCATGAAAAGTACAGTTAAGTAAAATAACATGCTCATGCTCAAAACCTAAAATGATCAATTATATTGCTAATTTGGAAAGAGTACTGGTGATACTGATGAATCTATAACGCAGGAAAAATAATTATCGGATAACTGATAATCCAATATCTTTATTGTGATAAATTACAGTGATAATTCATCGCAATAACGCACATCTATGCATACAGTCAATGCCACTTGATATGATGATGACAAGGTGTGTGTTGTAAACCTGCGTGCCAATCATTTTACCCCTGTATCCACCACAGAAAAGATGCATGGGAAAGAACACAGTTACACAGCACCACTACAGTTCTTGCCCGATGCTTTGATTGACAACAACGACCAATTTTAATTATGCTTGTGAGGAGAAATGTGAGCTTTCATATCAGGTGCCTCCATCTTATCCCCTCTACAGCAGTGAGTTATGCACACATCACATGCAAAATTCCCATGATATCTGAGAAATGCACAAGTCAAGCTAATATAATGTGTATGTACCTGCAGAGTGGTAAAGATGGAGGCATTTGATAATAAAGCACACATTTCTCCAAGCAAGTGTAATTAAATCTCATCATGGTTGTCAATCAAAGCATCAGGTGAGAGCTGTAGCATTCCCATATAGTTGTGATTTTTCCCACGCAGCTTTTTCATGGTGAATACTGTGGCAAAATAATACACATGCAGGTTTGTGACATGTGACTTGCTGTGAACACATCTAATAGCATTGACTGGATGTATAGTTTAATTTAGATAACTGATAAAAATCATGTTCTATAAGGGTTTCAGTGCATAAAAACTATCCTCTCATTAGAACAACATTTAAAATTCAGTTTACCAGAATTTCGCACTCTTCTCTACAAAGCTGCCGGGGTTGTGGGTCAGGAGAGTTTTCATCACACAGAGGAAGAGCAGCATAGCACAGAGACTTGATTGCATAATCTTCACACTTAGCAGAGAGGTCACTTAAGAAGAAAAGAAGATTAAATCATTAGAATTGTGTTCTGATGCTCTTTTGATGGCCTGGAAACATGAAGAAAATGCTAAAATTCATATTTAGGATAATTAAATGATTGGATCAGAGAACATAGGTGCCTATAATTAAAATGACGATAGGTTTTATAAAAGCAAATTCTACTTACAAGAGGTATATACACAAGGGTTTCACAGATGGTAATCTTTGCATGTAACAACAAACTGATATAGTTAATATCTAAAAAGTTGAACTGCACTAGAAAAAGGAATGTTGCTCTTGTTATCTTATACATTTAATACTTTACAGTAATGTAATGGAAGAAAATAATAAAAGTATATATATATATATATATATATATATATATATATATATATATATATATATATATATATATATATATATATATATATATATATATATATATGGACATACTTTGAGTGACTGATGACTGTGATTGCACTTGTAAGGCGCTTCTCCATGTCAGCCAGGTGATGAGGGGAGTAGATGTAAATGGAATGGTTGCCAATGAAGCCACTACAGGTGGCTCCCCTGTATACCTGATGTGAAGGAAGACACTTTTACAGTCCTCAATTAACATATCTCATCCTTGCCTTCATTACATATATATTGTAAATAATTTGTACATAATTAGTGCTTTCTGCAGTGGTTCATTAATACACAGCCTATAACAAACACATCACTATGACTTTACACTTTACAAGGTGCAAACAATTAACTCACCTGGCAGTACCCTTGTACATTTTTGGTGTCCACCCCTGACTCAGGGATGCCACTGGGATGCCCTCCATGCCCACCAGGACTGTTGGGGCTGATAGCACCTGGTACACCTGGAATGCCATCGGGCAATCTGCAAAATAACCACATTTAATATAGAGAAAAGAAAAGAAAAGAAAAGAAAAAAAAAGTGATTAAGCTAAAAAAAAAAAAAAAAAAAAAAAAAAATATATATATATATATATATATATATATATATATATATATATATATATATATATATATATATATATATATATATATATATATATATATATATATATATATATATATAATAAAATAAATAAATAAATAATTAAATAAATAAAAGGATTTGAAGGATGGAAGAAGGGATTCCTAGTCTCCTTGCTTCAACTGTCTCAGTTGCCTTTTTACAATGTGCAGGGAATATGATGGCATTCTTACATTCCAGCTACAGAATGTAATACCAGGTCAAGTCTCCCTATTACAGACTTAAGTGACCTACCTTAAACTATTTAAAATATATGAGAGAATCTCATATTTAGACCATGTCACATCAACATATTGTCCTTTGTCCACTATCACCAAAAAGGTATATATAGTATACTGCAGATAGCAAAATTACATTTACTGGTATATTTTGTCGTTCCAAGTGGTCAAAAGACTATAAAATCAGGTTCCCTCACTCACACATGCATGCATGCACACACACACACACACACACACACACAGACACACACATATTATATATATATATATATATATATATATATATATATATATATATATATATATATATATATATATATATATATATATATATATATATATATATATATATATATATATACACACACACACACACACACACACACACAAACCCCACACAAGAATTTAAGAAAATATGGATAAGGAAAGACATGAATAAGGAAGTGATAAACTAAGTGAACTGCGTGAATCTATGAAAATAATTATGGATGAGAGTGGAGAAGAGTTTATTGGTAAAGATTTAAACTAAAATAATGACACATGCAAGAAGAAAGAGCAGTATAATGGAAGAGAAAAAAAGAAATGAAAGTGAAGTAAATAATCATTCTCTTCTACTGCAGCTTCAGTAAGATGAACATCACACATAACCACATGTTGGGATTTGATCATTTTATTTTGAAAGGCAGTAGCTAGTGATGAGTAGCTGTGGGAGCTGTGATGGTGAAGCAGCAGTGAGTCTAGACAATAGTGTTCATTCTCATTAAGACAGTAATGCTTAACACCAGAAGGTACAGAAATTCTCCATGAAAAAGGATAAGAAAAATCCAGAAGGCACTGGAAACCACCAAAAATCTCCAAAAAAGAGGCACTAGGAAGTATGAAAAAGGCATCCCACTCAGTACCAGAAGGTACAAGAAGAATCCACAGAAAGCATGGTAATGGATTTTAGTGTAGAAACTCAAAACATAATACAAATATAATATTTATCAAGCTATATTTCAGTGCTTGCCTTGGTTTGATACAAAAAAAAAAAAAAAATCTTGATATCAATATTATTTTTCATAGGAATGTTAGCAGTTAAATTCCTTTACCAAACTCATTAATATTTTTTTTTTTCAGGTTTTCATAAAAAAACCTAAGACATTTTTTTTTATTCTTCCTCACTTTTGTAAGAAGCTATTAAAGAGTTGAAGTTTTCATACAAAGTGGGGAAGAAGACGCTAAATGATAATCGGAACTTTCCATTTTTTTCAGACATTATCGTCATAGTCCAGACACGCCCTTCACGAGACTACTTTGACAGTTGTAGCTGCGCTGCCTTAGACTGGCAGCTTTTATACTCTTGCAAAGAAATCGGGTAATGACCTCTCCTTCCGCCTAACACAATCCACTGCCTTATATGGAGCCATTCTGTGCTTTCCAATGCCTTTCGTAGAACGTCCTTGTAGTAGTGCTTGCCCCTAGCTTGGCTTTAGCCATCCCCACCTCATGTTTCACGATATTCCTGAACTAAATGGTACACAAAACTTCTTATAACACGCACACTTACAATGCATTCCTGTTTGTTCCATTCTGAGCCCCATGTGTGTAAGAAATTGTAAAACAAGCTAATATCCAGGTAAGGGAAAGTATGTACGGAACCGCTCTTCCCATTTTGTTTACAAACAAGGAAGGATCATGACGTACTCTATAGCACCGCTGACTCACACCACACGTTCTTTTCGCGACGCGAATTCGACGCCATATTACTACTCGACTCGAACATTTCTCGGTGTGTTAAATCTCTCTCTCTCTCTCTCTCTCTCTCTCTCTCTCTCTCTCTCTCTCTCTCTCTCTCACACACAGTGGTGCAACCAAGGCTAGTTGGGAAATGGGGGGTTACGTGTTTTTCATCACAATCTTCTGACATTCTACTATAATTTTGACGTGTAGATACGTGCTTGCTTCTCAAAACTCTAGTAAGTTCAGCCGTAGCATCACTAGTGGCCACCTAGCATGGTGCAGCTGCAACACACGCACCCCGCACTTGTGCCCCGCCCCCCAAATCCTCAGTGAAAACCCTGCCGGTGTCACTGGTCATCTACAGGGAGTGGTACCTCTCACAACTTTTAATAATTGCAATAAGTTGTTGCTGGAAGTGGCACTTACAATAAATTATAGCTCTTTTGCTGCAGAACTTCTGAAATTAGTGGAAATTAGCAGCTGGAGTACCGTACATATTCAGACATTATATCATGCCCATTTCATTACTTGGTGTATAAAAGTAACGGAACTTTTCCTCCCGAATACATGTGACACGCTGTAATTATACTATATATAAAGTTACTACAAATATTCTCCTCTTTTCAAACGCGCGCTCGCACGCGCGCGCACGTACGTGTGTGTGTGTGTGTGTGTGTGTGTGTGTGTGTGTGTGTGTGTGTGTGTGTGTGTGTGTGTGTAATAATAATAATAATAAAGGTGTGTGTGTGTGTGTGTGTGTGTGTGTGCATTTGAGCAAACTGCTACCAAGCCACACTCACCTGAGGTCACTCGCCCCATCCTGGCCAGGCGTCTTGCCCTCCACGGACTCATTAGATATATGAGGCTGACTGGTACTTTGTTCCTTAATGCCATCAAATAAATGTTCGTTTCCTTTATTTCTCCACTTTTTTCTGTTTTTCTTTCTCTTCCTCTTATTTCTCCACTTATCACCACCTTCTGCCACAACATCCATAATGACGAGCGCCAAGAGGAAGGCTGTCCATAGGGGCTTCAGATTCATGGTCAAGGGCACTCTCTGGGAGCATGAGGACAGCTGTGTCGGCACAGGAGTTACAAGAGGTAATGATTCAAGTGGCGGCACGGGGAGGATATATTCATAACTGCGGGTTTTATCCACTTCCCCTTCCCCTCTCTCCCTTATTGCCTCTCATATGCATATCGAAACCCGCCCTGCTCCTCACTATGATCCCTAACGCACACCATAACTCACCCAAGACGTCGTATCCCCCTTCCCATCACATAACATAACTCACAATCTTAACTCGACCCACTCGTTGCCTACCACTCCTTCCTCTACGAGCAACAGCCCCTCCCTGTTGCCGCGGCCCACTAGCATCTCACATTTATCCACTGGCACCGCGCTCTTTCCACCCCTCCCCTGAAGGTATACGCTCCACTGCCACTATCCCCTCGTCCACCAACACTTACGCACGCCGCTCCTCACTGCCGGCACTCCTACGCACATGATGGGAGATTCAATCAATCCTATTCCCCGTGTCCGATTCTTCGCTCCGCCAATGGTTCACTAGGGCAAGCCGTAGCTCCCTCTCCCAGGCTGTTCTTACCTTCAGCCTCCACACTGGCGCTCTAGTAATGCAAGGCCGATTCACTACAGCACCAGACCACAGTCTACAAATCACGACTTTTATCTCTGTACTGCTGGGGACGTCACGCGGAGGGGGAAGGATCTCTGACACTTAACACTGGCAGAGAACACAGAGGCATCATTGTGAGGCGAGTGACGCGGCTCGACTGTGCAACGCTCATTGACCTGTGATGCAACAAGTGCTGTGCTTGCAGGCAGATCATGGAAAGGCTGGAGCGCTCGTGGCAAAACACATCCTGATTCTTTGCCACAGGCTTAACACATATTGATTTCCCAAGACCTTAACGTTCATTTTAACGGCTACGTGTACTTATGAGTCACTCCATCACACACTGTCTCTTCGCTGTGTCTTCCTTCTTGAATACTTGGCGTTATGTTGATTGGGTAAACACATGGACACTGCAATAGTCTTTTCACACGCTGCTCAACGTTTGTGTTCCCATGTTGTCTTCCAGCGACCTTCCCTGATCCCTCCCACTCACACTGGTCGAGGAACGTCAATACCACACCGAGTAAACACCCGGCGTGCGGTAGCAGTACTCAGCAGGCCGCGGTGGTGGGTTACGTTGGTCACGCAGAGGGCAGTGGTAGTACTCCAGCTTCCCTCACCACAGCCGCCGCCTCCCTCTGCGCTCCGACCTCCACACAGATTGAGTGACTGGACAACAGTTCAACAGTGATGCCACAACTCGCCGTTCTGAGTTTCCCATTCCCTCCCTCTCTCCGTTCCTCTCCCTCTCTCACTCCCCTCCCCCCCCACTCTCTCTCTCTCTCTCTCTCTCTCTCTCTCTCTCTCTCTCTCTCTCTCTCTCTCTCTCTCTCTCTCTCTCTCTCTTTTTCGTATGTTCGGTGTCCGACATTGTTCAGTGACATGAACTCTATACATACAAACTTCAGCATTGGCAATATAATGTAGATATTTTTGAGGAAACAAAGTTTGCATGTGTCACCTACAAATGTGGACAGAAAATATGTTTTTAAGGTAATAAAATACTCGCGAGTAACGGTAATACATGAAAAATAATGAAAACACACTAGTCCAACGGAAAAACATTTAAGAGCAGCTGAGCTCTCCCGTGGTGGGAAGGGAGGGGAGAACGTGGAGTGGGAGGGGCCAAAGGGGAGCGCAAGGGGGAGC
The DNA here is from genome assembly GCF_035594125.1 of Scylla paramamosain. NCBI lineage: Eukaryota > Metazoa > Arthropoda > Malacostraca > Decapoda > Portunidae > Scylla > Scylla paramamosain. Next base: position 5,525,767 of record NC_087166.1, read on the forward strand.
CAGGACGCACCAGGCCGTTTGTTTACTTCGCTACTGAGGGAGGCAGGCCCGATCGAGCACCATACCTTCCATTTCATCACAATAAGTGTCATCATAAAGCCGTGCATCGCAACACTTTCCACACACGCGGGAACGGATACGCGCGATTCCCGCCAACGTTGATTCATTCACTCGACGCAGACGCAGAGCAGAGGTCCTCGGGCGCTAGCAATTTCATGCTGGAGGATACGGGCACCACTGCTCTCCAGCTCCTCTCTTACGCTCTTTGTCTCTCCACCCCTCAGCCTCCGGGGATGCTTATACCAAATGGAAGAGCGGTGTTTGTGTACGTCTCTACGCGGGACTGGGGTCGGCATTTTTCTCTCCGTTAGCAGACGGAAATACTAAAAAGAAATCGAGGGTTATTAGGACCATCGTAAGAGGGAGTGGTGGATGGAGGGGCCACGCATGGTGAGCCTCGTTTATTCGCTCCCACGGGTCTCATAACGCGGCGACAATTTGCAGGCCTTTGCCAGAGGGATTCCGTGAAAGGCGTGGAGTGTCTGGGGTCCTCGACGCTCCTTCTAGGCGGCAACAATCTGAATGACGCAACAGCACAGCAGGACAAACATGATTGGAGGCACAACGGATGGCCGGCAGGAACCTTTTAATAAAGGAAATAATGGCTTTGTATTTATCTCGGCAATTTCAGTCCAGACATTAAATTCCAATACAGAATGATCGTCATGGCAATACGCCGTTCCCCTCCGCCCTTCTCTAACTAGCGCAGAGATTCTCCCCCGCTGGTACCGAAACTATGAGGGGAGAACGTTGAATAGCCTTTAAATATTGTCTGCCGCCATGTAATAAAGACATATAAATCACACGTCTCCCTCACCACCTGGCAGGCGAGGATAGACGTGATCTGCTGGGGTAAAAACGAGCGGGGGCGCCGAGTTTCACGTTCCCCCGTGCCCCGGCCCGGCGGAAGCTGTATCAGATCGGGCGTGGCGAGACCAAGGAGGGGAACGAGCCGGGGCGGGGCGGGGAGGGGCTTTGCGTGCTGGCCGAGGTGTTTGCCTTTGTTCCTCCCTCAAAAGAGTTAAGGCATGTACGGACTGCCTACCTGGGAAAGGGGAACACGAAGGCTCTTGTCACTCTGAAAAGCGGCCAAAATTTTCTTTAGTGTCTTTCGTTTGGTCTTTCGTTGTTATCTAAGTTTTGTCTGCTCAGTAGGTAGTCTAACATAATTACATAACATGTTTGTTTTCCTACACACACACACACACACACACACACACACACACACACACACCATTTACTTTCACAAATACGTGACACCAGAACAAAGTACAGTAATTTTTAATCTGTCTACACGCATATTGTTCTCCTTACTTTAAATATTTTCCTCCAGAAGGAAAGCCTGGCTGCGTCCCACCAGCGTAAAGTAAATACCCGCAAGGCTACCTAGGGATCCCCGTAGGCGAACATCAGCCTCACGCCCTTGATTTGCAAACACCTTTCCCTCGTGCCGCTTCGGGAACAACAGCAACAAAACGAGACACATTATGCTAAATTTATCTACGGAATCCTGCATGTCCAAAACATATGTTATTATCTTTAGTGCAGCGACATACGTTACTGTACGGTTACTAAACTTCACAATTTACACACGGCACACATGGTCAATAGGTAGTTTGCATTATCGTAAAAAAAAAAAAAAAAAAAAAAAATCGACTGGCGGGATCTGGATTTTAAGGGTTCAATTGGCAACCCCCAACACGATTAAATGGCAAAATCCTCCCCTGAGGGCACCACGCACTTTTTAAAGAGGGACAGCGACAGCAGGAGGGTTGGGCAGCAGCAGCAGCAGCATTGGCAGCAGCAGACGAGGGAGAGGAGCTTTGTTAAAGGGGATGAGCTTGTAAAGGAGGGAGCAAAACATTGTTAGCTAAAGGGAGGAACTGGAAGCCTTTGAAGGTGGGGGGGAGGGGGCTGAGGGACACATAAGCATTCCACTTCATAGGGCAAAATGAAACTGTGGATGAAAAGTGTTTGTGTCCATTACAGAGAACAAACAAACGTATTTGGCTTTATTTTTTTTTAAGCATTACGCGATGTTATGCAGCGGTTTTGTGCCGCGACAACAACAGCAATAAAAGCGTACAATGCACCATCACTACGCTGTGAGCAGGATTACAAACAAAACAAGATCACAAACACGCAAATCCACCCAACAAAGCACGCGCGCAAATTGCAACTTTTCGAGGCATCTGCAAATTTAATTAACATAAAGAAAAAGATCCCACCACTCTCCACCACCTCGCTCTCTAAGCTGACTCACTCCTCGCCATGAATTATTAACCGCGGACTCAATGGGAGAAAGAAAAAAAGAAAGCATATCAATGAACAATAAGTGCAGGCTCATGCTTCCCTGTTGCGTGGAGCGGCAGGTGGCGGGGTCAAGCTATCGTTTATGTGTGACTCAACAGAGCATCTTTACGGCCCCTTGAGAATGGTGTGGCCTCCTAGTACACCTTGACGAATGGTATTGATCCCAGCACACGCGCGCCGCTGCGAGTCTGCCACACCACGCCCGACTCGAATATGGATTCACTCTGCCACTGCGCTCAAATATATGTGTCCCAGCGTGTTCGCCCCTGCACCGAGCACACGGCCCGGCCCTTCACGGCACCAATTCCCAAGTTACGTAACCCAACCTGACGGGAAGGTCGTGAATTAGGCGATTTGTTGCGGCATTTGGAGTTTCATCTGTTTGGTCTGAATGTCCTGACGCATATAAACCCTTGTATAATACCCTCAAAGCAAATACGATTGACTTCCAACACAATGTAATTAGACGCGACCAGGGCAAAGGGAAGCAGGGAGGCTTTGTCTGGGAGGAAAGGCACCGCCCACTGACACGCGGGCGGTGGCTTGTGGGATGCTGCGGCCGCTACACGTGAGGCAGTGAGGCTGAAGAGAAAGCAATCTTAACTTTCATCTTACGCAAAAAGTAGCGCATCATACAGTAGGAAGCGTTAGTTCTGAATATTGTGTTATTTGTTAAGGTTACATATTTTTCACGTTTCTTTCTTACTTTTTAGTGAGTATGAACAAGGGGGTTCTGATATGCACGTACTGATATTTGCTGCATAAATTAACAAGCACAATACAAAGGGAAGCCCAGTGGTGCGGCATCCGACGCGGTGACGCACGTCGATGGTGAAATAAAATATGGAAGGGAGGGAACATGTATTTTATTTTTAGACGGTGAGGGAAGGACAACATGGCTGACTTGGTGCCCTTTGGAAGACTGCTCGACTGAATGCCTGTGGGCGGGAGTGAAGATGTGTTCGAACTTGCAGAATGAGTTATGATCACATGTTAAAACGGCGTCTTATCTCGACTACATTTTAAGTGGCTGCAATGGAAGTTATTTATCTATTTTTTTTCCAAGGGTACGCCTTTAATTCTCGTGATAATTTAATAAGGATTATGACTCATCAGTGGAAATAAAACATCTGCTACACTAAGATTAACCATATCAGAGGCCCTTGAACGTAATCATGCAGAGAGAACAAAGCGTTTCGAAATATGAGCTTTAGATTCGCAACTCCGATCAGTGAGTGGTTAGCACGACGCCCCGCTGAGCCAGGGATGCAGACAGGCAGACCAGTGTTGTTGCTGTGCCGATGACAACACCTGTCTGAGATGAGCTCCCCCCCCTTCTCTCTCTCTCTCTCTCTCTCTCTCTCTCTCTCTCTCTCTCTCATATGAACGCTCCCCTTTGTCTTGCATCTTGTCCCTTCATTCATTATTATGTGATGTGGTACACGAGTTATTCTTGCATTTTTTCCTGTTTCATGTTCCTTCATTCGCACCGAGGGATATATGGGGTGAGAGGAGCGTCCAGGCAATGATGAACGAGTACGGGGCGGACAGGTGGACTCAGAAACAAAGACCAATTTAGTGAGTCTCCTCTCAAAAGGGTGCGTTGGCTTGCTTCGTTCACCTGTGCCTACTTATTTTGTTTATACTGGCTGGGACTTGAACGTGGAAAATATATACAAATGAAAGAATCGAAGAGAGATGTTCTAGGACTTGTTGAATGTTTTTTTTTTTTCAAGGAAAGGTTGAAGGTTAGAAGGTACAGGGGAAGAGAAGGTGGAGGTGTGTGGATTGTGAATGTTATACACAAATAAAAAGTAGATGAAGTGATAAATTCCTGATGGATTTCAATGAATGTTTAACCCTGCCAATGCAATATGCAACACTTCATAACACTACAAACACTGGGAGGAATGTTTACCGGAACCAATAAGAAATAAGATGGATAAGGTGAACGGGATTTTAAAATCTTTAGCCAGATGTGGCTGCTGAACGAAAAGCAATATGTCAGAGTAGTTTGTGAGTGAGGAACCGTGAGCCATGAGCAGTGAGGAAGGAGCCTGAGGAGGGAAGGCCACTATGATAGGATGTGAATGGAGAAGTTAGTGATAAAAACATGAGTGAAAACAACATGTACCACAACAACAATTGTGTACATGAATTAACAGAGAAAAGAGAGAAAAGAAAATCACCAGTACTGCTGATCCTTACGACACTGCTTCTAGGTGATACACTAAATGACAAGTCGACTATGCTTGGCTATGCTTGACCTGCTTGACCATGTGGATAAAATAAAAGATAAAAAAAGAAAACAAAAACAACAAAACATTAAGATGATTAAAACCACGTGGGATCAGATTATTACGCTGCACTAATGACTACGTAAGTGCAAGGAAGGTTTCAAGACACTTCCCTTCGTAATTTTGATTTTCTTTCTGGTAATTCTTTCTCTTATGGAACCTGCAGTAGCCTTTTTTTCTGTATTTTCGTTTCCTTTGGCCAAATCCTCCGTGAAATGGAAAAGAAGAAGAAGAAGAAGAAGAAGAAGAAGAAGAAGAAGAAGAAGAAGAAGAAGAAGGGCGCATTTCCAGAAAGCAGGCAAATGATGAAAAACTGCCATATGAAAATGTGAAGTGCGGAGTAGGTAAGGAAGACGAAGAATGAGTGAGGAAGTGCCAAATACAAGAATATTAAGGATGAAGTAATGGAAGCCGTGTATGAGATGTCCATCAGGGAGCAGATGGACAAATATATTCTTATAGTTGACATGGAAAGGGGCTTCAGTAAAAAAATCAAAGGAATATTAATGGAGGATGAATTGGATTTGGAGACGCTGTTAGAGAGAGAGAAAAAAAATATATATAAAGGAAGGATATATGATCTTTACTCGGAGAAATGTTAGCATGCGTGTTTAAAGGAGAGAGAGAGAGAGAGAGAGAGAGAGAGAGAGAGAGAGAGAGAGAGAGAGAGAGAGAGAGAGAGAGAGAGAGAGAGAGTTAATATCTGACAAATGTATACAATTTTGAACCCTGGATCTGACCGTACAGACCTATTAAACAAGCTCTGTATGCCAAAGACCTCATTATTCAGCTCCTGCCTTGGCCTGTCCTCTGTTATTCATATTTCAGGTGCAACATTACCCAGGTCCTTCATTTAACCCCTTCAAAATCATTTGGCACATCTTTCCTTTTTAACAAACCACTCGGGCATTTCCTTTTTCGTTCCACAGCGGCATTTAATCCTTTCATAGCTATTTGGCATCTTTTCTTAATAATAGACTGCCCTGGCATTTATTTTGCGTTCCACAGCCAACCCTGAATATTATACTGGTTACGAAATCTATCTTTTATTTATTCTGAAGTCTTTTCTTTCTTTCTTGCAGGAACTTGTAATCTGTATCTATCTCCTAACTATTCTGATGCTTGTTTTCCTTCCTTTTTCTTGTACGAGCTAGTAAATAATTCTTAGTGTTCTTGTTGTTGTGATCTGTTGCATACAAGAGTGAAAAGATTGATTAGTGTAGCATCATTGAGAGTAAATTGAAGCAAAATAATTTACTTACTTTCCTCCTGGCAGGTTCTGGAAGTGCACGCCGAGATCTTCAAGAAGGGGGATGAAGGCTTCGCTTTCAGCGGTGTCTGGCACGCGTCCTGTGAAAATGGCTAAGTTTACCTTCCACTTCCACCTTAGAAAACCAACGCTCGAGAAGCCAACGACAGAAAACGACGGCATTTTAGGGGTCACGTTATTATTAGGGATTACTGGTGGGGATTATGAAAAGAAGAGGGGACAAATTTTGATTGTTACGCTTTTTATGCATGTCATTAACTAACAACATATCTGATAAAGAGTGGAGAGGAGATACATTTTGATTATTATGTTTATTTTCCATGTGACTGAAAAGGATTAACTGACAACAGATCTGACAAAAACTGAGAGAGAAATGAAGATGGCAGACCACATACGTAAAAAGACTGTGAGCTTAAATAATCACAGCCCTTTGTAGAAATAACACTGTAACTGTCAATGACGGCATGGCAATTACAACTTTATCTGAGGAGCCCTAATCAATTTTACAAAGCCAAAAATAAAATTGCATATATTAAAGAAGACGAACTACTTGATGACTCCTTTTGCTTTCAATGTAGTTCTTAAAAATTATCCTCTAAAACTTGCATTGCGTCATTTAATAGTCTTGAGAAGTCATAGCAAGCAGACTGACAATAATCAATAACTAACAACACATCTAAGACCAGCAGAAAATGGAAAGTGAAGCCACACAAGAGGGTAAGACCACCAGTAATGGTCGTCTAAACATGAAAAAAAAAAAGAGTTAACCTTTTAAGTATTAAGAATGAATGACAGTTGTGCTGAGAGACCGGAATGTGAAGAAAAAATAACTGGCAACAGAATGTGAATAATGAAATAGTTCAAATATCCCGGTGCCTGCTGTCCTTGGCTGTGTACACTGTCGAAGGTTAATCAGATGAAGTGAACAGTGCGTTATTAGTTAATAAGTAGATACTCACGCCACATTTCCAGCTTGACGATAAGGATGCCCGTGGACTCAACCTTCTCGTCGCCATTGCTCGCCTCGCATCTGTAGAAGCCCTTGTCGTGGATCTCCAAGTCCTTGATGGTCAGCTTGGTGCCGTAGATCGGGACTCCGTCGGCCTTCAGCTTGTACCTGACACGTGGGTGAACATTTGTAAAACCCCTCTTTGTAAATAATAACCAAAGTAAGCTCTGCACACGAATAATCCTTCCAAATTTTACTCATACTAAATCTAACCAAACCTAAATTTTTTATGTAAATTCCACCTTAATTAATTCCACTCATGAATACGGCTTAAAAATTCCATCCATACTAAACCTAACCTGACCTGACCTTGCCTGTCTTGGGAGGAGTTATCTAGGAAATCTTGTGAATGGATGTTCGTGGGGAGTATTTACATAAAACATCAAGCACACATTTGTAAACATCCAGTGCAGTGTTATCTAATGCTGAATGTAAAAAAAAGAAAAAAAAAAGTCTCTGAGGTCACTACTGCTGAAACTGGTTGGTATCAAGTCACACAGTTGTTATCAAGTTGTATAAAGTATGTGCATATATGTTGCGGAATGTATGAATGGATTTTACCAAGAAGAATGTACGAGTATGTTATATTTGAGTACCTGTTTTAATTCATCACGTTTTCTTATATCCAGATAAATGCACTGCCTTATCTTAACTGAAATTCTTATAAAAAGGACCAACAAAACAACAAAATACAGGAACAGTAAAAGTAAAACAATAAAATCAAAGCCTGGAATTCCTCCTTCCATCTTTCTCCCCCCACCCCTTCTCTCTCTCTCTCTCTCTCTCTCTCTCTGAGTATGCACGACACACTCACTTCCTGATGTTGACACGACCCTTCTCCTCGATCACGGGCGCCTCATTCTTGTACCACTTGAAGCGAGATGGGGGAGGATCGCCTGTAAACTCACACTTGAGCCTCACATTCTCCCCCGAGCCTTTGGTCTGGTTCCGGAGAAGACGGATGACCTTAAGGCTGCTGCTGGTGTCGTTCAGTCCAGTCCTGCAACAAGGGTAATGATTCTGTCAATGTTGAAACTTGTGCTTGAAAAGGTGAGAATGGATTGATGCTTAAAATACGTGTCGTTGTTTGAAGATAGTTTTATTTATTGAGGTATTTCTTTTTTTTTTATGCGTCAAAGAGATTGGCCACGAGCTTAAAAAAAAATAAATAAATAAAAAAAGTAATAATAATAATGAAAGGAAGGAAAATTCAACTTCTCGTCCTCAAAAGTCAGAGAAAGAGACAAGATAAGTTGGGCAGTTTAGTTCAAGAGGTGTCTTAAAAATCCTCTTTTGAAACGGTGCAAGTCGCAGAAAGAATGAAAAGATAAAAGAACACACACACACACACACACACACACACACTTTTTTGTTCTAGAGAGTAACTACATCCTCTATAGTCATGGTTGAGGATAAGGTGAATTGTACTATATTACACTAGACCGTTACAACTACATCATGGAGCTGAATATGTGGCAAAATTACTTGATCCTGTCTAGATTAGAATTCTACTTTATATTTCTGCCAGTTGGAGAGTAACATCAACATAGATAAACGAGAAGAAGAAGAAGAAGAAGAAGAAGAAGAAGAAGAAGAAGAAGAAGAAGGAGAAGGAGGAGAAGAAGGAGGAGAAGAAGAAGAAGAAGTAAAAAAAAAATAAAATAAAATAAAACAAGAGAATCTGGAAGACAAACAAGTTAACTCACCGCTTTTCAGTTTTCTCTCGCTAATTAGAAACACTCAACTAGTTCCGGAAATACCCGCAAAACTTTAAACACTTCACCGGGTCACGTTCAGAGCAAAACACAGCGGAAAACCACGATCCCTTTCATAACCGTGCTTAGTGTCACTCGTACCCTGGACATTTGTATACAAGGACACCAGAACTAGGACATGGCGGACACTCATTACAAGGGTGGTGATTAATAATGCAAATAACAATGCAAAACACCACGGCGCACAATAGATAGCAGTAATCAAGACCGTAATAGTTCCGTAATGATGGTGATGGGGGAGGAGGAGCGGGTAGAGGGAATGTGGGTAGCTATAGGAAGGGCAGGAGGGAGGGTAGCTGCAAGGGGAAGGGTTGGCATAGGTGGCAGGGGTAAGCAGGGCGCCAGTGGGTAGTGGATAGCAGAAGCCCCTAGCCGGTAGATCGAGTGTCGGGGTGGCGTGGGGAGGTGTGAAAGAGCCGCACCACCGCTGTGTTCCGGCCGATCAAGTTACCATGCCTCATCTCACACATGACACCTTTACAAGCAGTTCATTTCCCCTCGACATCCACACACCTCCTGGCCGCCGCTGCCACGATACACTGCCTCTCATATATACGCTGCCGTGACAGAGGGAGGATGCGAGCAAGACCAAGATATGTACTTGTACTCTATCTATTCTAGTGAATTTGTTTATGACTAAAGTTCGTATTTTGAGAGGTTTCGGAGTCCTATCACGACTACCTTCAACAGGCTTTCGTGCTAGCTATTGGAGCTTTTTCAAGGGTGTTTTCATGAGTCTAGTGGTAATTTAACAAATATTTTACACATCCATCATACTCTAGTGGAAAGGCTTTCAAGTGTTTTCATGATTCTAGTGATTGGACAATAAAGATTTTACATTTTTAAACAAGATCTAATAGAAGTTCTTGGGAGTTTTTACGGGTGTTTTCATAATTCCAGTGATAGTTTAACAAAGATTCTTGACTTTTAAACAAGTAAAGATTTTTGGAAGTATTCAAGGGTGTTTTCAGGATTTTAAAGATAGTTGAACAAGGATTCTGAGCTTTTATCAAACTCCAATGGAAGATCTCAGAGTTTTAAGGATGATATCATGATTCTAGTAATTGTGCAACGGGTTTTGAGGATATTCTTATTGATAGATTGACATGGATTCTGTATCATCAGCAAGAAAACACCCATGACAACCATACCAGTAATCTCTGTGCTTCCTGAAAATACTAGTTATGAAAGTCCATAGTGTTTCGAAATACAGTCCACGGATTGCATATGTAGTGGCTCTTTACCATCTGTGAGTTATTACTTATTTGTACACACACACACACAAACACACACACACACACACACATACTCTCTCTCTCTCTCTCTCTCTCTCTCTCTCTGCCTTTCACACCCTTTGACGGAAATAAACGTTTCTTTAAATGACAAGTACTCATACAGCTAGGGAGCTCAGCCAGCTGTCGCCCTGAAGGATATTACGCTTACTCAGCATTCACGATGACCATTGCCAGCCAGACCCCAGCATTAAGTAAGTATGAAGTAGATAAGGGGAATGTTTTTAGCTTTATGAGAGAGGACATTTTAACATGATCGGTATTGTTATGGGGGGAAACTCTCTCTCTCTCTCTCTCTCTCTCTCTCTCTCTCTCTCTCTCTCTCTCTCTCTCTCTCTCTCTCTCTCTCTCTCTCTCTCTCTCTCTCGTACAATTATGTTTTCTTGTCTATACATATTGTATACTCTTGAAATTTTGAGTTCTGACAATTTGTATGATAGTTCAGTTTAATAATTACATTATATTCATTAATACACAATGCAGTGCAACCATGAGTTGATGGATGAGTAGAAGACTCGGTAATGAGTGCAAATTAATTCTGTTCTGTCTTATCTTATTCTTGTTCAGCAAAACATTACAAGAACTTATTCTTTTCAGCAAAATATTACAAGAACAGAGTAGTTATCCCTAAGGAAACGACTTGAAGAAAACGAATGAAATTAAGGGATAGACTAAAACAATCCTATTCTTAGCTACACCGCTTACTAGTAAGAACGTAATAACATAAAAACTAAAACAATCCAATTTTTAGATATATCTTTTACAAGTAAGATCACAAGAACATGAAAAAAAGGGAAGCTGCAAGAAAACATCAAGCTTACACCTGGCTGTAATAGGAGGTGAGGGATAAGACTGAAGTAACCTTAGCGTTTTCATCTTAGGGAGAGGTTAGGGTTACATTCATCCACTTCATTAATTTCATTGCTGATCCTTTCATTGTTTCAATCATGATTTGAGAGAGAGAGAGAGAGAGAGAGAGAGAGAGAGAGAGAGTTAGGGGCATATTTTGCCGAGAAATAAATAGTCTGGAAATCTGAGTGATCTTCCGCATATATGTAAGGCTGCAAACCACTAAAGAGAAAAAAAATGCAATTAAGAGTAAATAAACAAATGTGTACGAAAATAAGTTATGTATTCAAGAGTAATCGTATGATCATAACTGCACATTGAAGTTCTAATTAAAACAAAGATCTTTTATCCTTAATGCAGGCCAATATTAGTCCCTTTGTCTGGGATGTGTGCAGCAGGAAAATAATTAACGGTGACAGTAATGCTCACGGACAACGATCATTTGATATACTTAACGTCAAACCTCTCAACACACAAACATACAGACAGACAGAGATATTACTTATTGGTTTAACTCTTTCCTTTTATGGCTAATTATAACAACAATAACTACTACTACTACTACTACTACTACTACTACTACTACTAGTACTACCAAGTCCTTTAATTTTGAATCTCCTTTAATGCTGGTTAATTCTTCTGGCTCTATTCTTAAGGGAGTGGCATCTTCATTAAGCCTTTTTCTTTCTCTCTCTCTCTCTCTTTTTTTAACCTTGGCCAGTATCCCTATTACATAATAAAAAAAAGGAATAACGCTGTCTACTTACACATCAGAGGCGTTGGCGTTTTCTTCATAGTCGTAGCTGTATTCGTAGTCATAGTCGTCTGGGGGAGGAACGAACACTCCCGGCTGCGACCATACTGCAAAGAGGCAATAGATGGAATGATTAATAACAGAGAAGATAAACAATAAGATAAACGACAACAAAAGTAACATTATCATCACTACCACCAACAACAACAATAACGGTGATGACGACACTACCACCACCAATAACATTATTATCATTACCACCACCACCACCACTACCACCACCACCACCAACAACAACAACAACAACATAAGTGCCTACAATACGGATCGTCTTTTTTTTTTCACTATATGGTAGGTACCGATAAATAAATATAATACACAAATACATAAAATGAATATATGGTGTATGAATAAATTAAAATTGATAACACAACGTATGTAAACTACAACACCCCCCTTTCATTCACAGTCGTACATTGCATGGCATTTTATTCATTCATCTATTTATTGTGTGATCGCTTTAACAGTTCATCGTTTTTAACATTCATCAACATTGCCACCATTCTCTCTCTCTCTCTCTCTCTCTCTCTCTGCCTGCCTGACTGTCTGTCTTCCAGCTGTGTTTTGTATTTCAGTGAATTATCTTTTAAAATAACTTGTTCTTTTAATCACGAGCCTTTGTGTGTGTGTGTGTGTGTGTGTGTGTGTGTGTGTGTGTGTGTGTGTGTGTGTGTGTGTGTGTGTGTGTGTGTGTGTGTGTGTGTGTGGTTTTGATTTCCGAACCAGGAGAAATAAAGAAATTCCACATTTTAACATAACTCTTAAAATAACTTTCCTCCTCCGAATATTAAACTCTGGAGCCGCGTCCTCTTCCCCTTTACCTCTGGAATTCATTGAATAATTAATTAAAACTTAAATCAGTCACATATGGAAAGCTTTGGCTGGTTCCTCTGGATATTGTATATATTATCTAGAGGTGCGGCCAGCTTTTCCTTATTGAAATGTGAAAGTTTTCGAATTGCAGTATCTGAGTGAGAGTGGTGGTGGTGGTGGTGGTGGTGGTGGTGGGTGCGGTAGTGATGGTGTTGTTTGTTGTTTTTTCGTTGTTAGAGGAGGAAGTTGTGGTAGAAATGTTGTTGTTATAATTTTTGTTGATGTTGTTGTTGGTAGTGGTGGTTATGGTGGTGGCAGTTGTGGTGATGGTGATGGTGTTGCGTGTTGTTATAATATTGGTGGTGGAAGTAGTTGTTGTAGTAATCTTGTTATCATTGTTGTTGATGGTAAGTGGTGGTTATGGTGGTGGCAGTTGTGGTGGTGGTGATGGTGTGATGTGTGGTAGAGATGGTGATGCATGTTGTTATAATATTGGTGGTGGAAGTAGTTGTTGTAGTAATCTTGTTATCATTGTTTGCTGTTGGTGGTGGTAGGAAGAGCAGCGATGGCGGTGGTGACTGTGGCAGTAACGGCGGTGTAGAATCCTGGTGTGGTGGTGGAGGTTACAGCAACGACAACAATAATAATAATAATAATAACACTAATGACGTTGGATACTGGCACATCATTAACATTTATATAATTAGCATAAATAATGACTATCTAATTTATTGGTGGTGTAATTTCATAGTGTATGTATTAATTCATCATATACTTCAATGACAAAAAAAAAGTGGCGCACCGGGTCTTACATAGCGAGGGTGGGCTGCGTCAGAATCATTCCCGGTATTCATCGTTAAATATTCTGCTTGTTGAGGCAAAAACTTTCAGAATTACAGGAAAGGAATAAAATGCCCTTTTGATTATAAATTTAAAGGAGTGTGTGAACAAAAAACGAGCCTGCAGGAGTAAGGCACTATGATGTTATGGATTATTCATGCATACCTTACCGCTTCGAGTCTGTATTTTCTGAAACACTTCTGCGCTTCACTTCCACTATTTTCACAAGGCTCTAGTTGAAGTTACACGGGTTTATAGGTGTTTTTACGGTTGTAGTGAGAGATTAACGAGATTTCTACATTATCAATAGGAGAAACACTTGAGAGAGTCCAGGTAATCATCTCTGTAGTCTTTGAATAGGCGTTTCTAAATATGAGCCACTAGCACCATACTCTAGAGCTGGAAGGGTTTTTAAATATTTTTTTTTTGCGGTTCTAGTAACAGATTAATTATATTTCTACATTATTAACAGGAGAAACAATCGTGAGAATCAGGCCATTCATCTCTGTAGCCTTTGAAAAATAGTCGTGTTGAGACAGCAAAGCGTTTCTGAATACGGGTCTGTAATGTGATCAGACTGACAGAGGGACTTAGCGGAAGACTGGCCCGACGGGTAGCTGGTGGAATGACAACTTGTCCGTGGAGTTCATATTATTTTTTAGATGGGGGAAACAATAAACAAATTTTTATTTTTTCTGAATTTGTTTTTGCCTTTCGATCTCCCTTGTACACCAAAGAGAGAGAAAAAAAATGAATAAAATAAATAAATAAATAAGACTAAAAAGTAAGGAAAGGCACACATACCATAATCAACGACGTGGTATGAAAAATGATGAAAAACTACCATCATAGCGGTGGATGCATGAAGTGTTGTATACATATATTTGCGGTGACGTTTCAAGCAGGTAATGACAGTGGCAGTGATTACAGCAGCGCCATGCAGGTCCTGGCGGTGGTGATGGCGGTGATGATAATGATGATGACAGCGCCTCCCTCTCATTGACCTCCCACACTATTCCTGGCGGCACTGAACCAGAATTCCGACGATATGATTGGCTCGTAACTAGCAGGCATATCCGAGCTATCAGCCAATCAACATGCAGCCTCTCGACTCCATAACAATACCATATTACTCCAAATGGGATTCGAACATACTGAATACCGAAGCGAATTCCAAGTCTGCTGGAAAACTGGCGGCATAGCATTAGGCAGCTTTTCGTCGCTAGCGCTCAACAACTCCCCGATAACCTGCAGAAGTTTGTGAATTCACTTTCTCTGCAGGTAAGGGAACCGTCGAGGCTTTTGTCAACCTGCTCTCCCTCTTCCTGTTTGCTTGTTTACTTACTCGTACTTGTTTGGCTGTCTGTTTCAGTTTTCAGTGTTTCAGCTTCTTTGTGTAATTCTGTTTGATTTATTTGTTCATTTTATTTGTTTGTTTTGTTTATATTCGTACTTATCTCTGCTTATTTGTCTGTTCTTCTCTATTTCTCTGCCAGTCTCTCTTTGTTCCCTTCTATTCTCCAATGAGGCAGCAAGTAAATATCTGGTGCAGCTTTTTCTCTCTCTCTCCTTAGTCCTAAATTGTAACTCTGATCTTAATGATGCTTATATCCTGAGTGTGTGTGTGTGTGTGTGTGTGTGTGTGTGTGTGTGTGTGTGTGTGTGTGTGTGTGTGTGTGTGTGTGTGTGTGTGTGTGTGTTTCCCTTTCTTCTGCGCAATGTAGGTTCTCTGTACATGCCGAGTCCTGCTAAAAAAAACGATTAGTACAGAAAAAAATAAAGACTTTCATCAGAGCCATTATATTTGCATAATTATGTGTCAGTTTAATAAATTTATTCAGTGTGAACCTTTGAATTCCTGATGAAGATTAAAATTTAGACCCATTATTTCTTCTCCACATTATGTGTTTACTAAATGTCAATCCGCAACAACACTCAATTAATGTTCAGATAACGTATACATATATTTTTCATGCATTATCATAAACACTTCAGTCTTTCCTTCTTAATTAACATTTATTCATATATTAATTTGTCTTTACTGGTGTCTTTTTTTTCATGTTCGCCGCGTTCAACTGATTACACAACAAGGTAAATTTAAAGTTCACTACAAACACGTTTCAATCTCCGTCACTTCCAGCCATCAAAGTCATTACGCGCTATAAGAACTTGCTGCCCCAATAACAGACACAATGACACACGTGCTTAGAACCTTAACTCATCCAGCGCAGAAACCATAAGCACTAAAAGGTTCAAACAGTAAGCAGAAGCAGTAGAGGTGAGAGGTACGAGCACCCACACTTCATGCACCACCACACAAGACAATCCTCACCTACATAACGCAAGAGCTACACCTTTTCCCCTATAATTTTTTCCCCAGGCAGACTAACTGTACTACATCTCTCGACTCTCGCTAAATTTTCATCCCCTCAAGGTCTCTCGGTGCCTGTGACCCACGAATAGTTGTAAAGCCACGTAATTCCAGATTGGCACACAGGCCACTGATGATGGAGAAGACAAGGTTAAGGGCGGTGAACGTTCTCCCCTTCGCTTGTACGGGGAGGGCGGAGGGGCATGAGAGAGAGAGAGAGAGAGAGAGAGAGAGAGAGAGAGAGAGAGAGAGAGAGAGAGAGAGAGAGAGAGAGAGAGAGAGAGAGAGGGTGGGGGGAGGCTGTCTAAAGATTACGATGTGAGTCCGGAGTCAATTTAAATCCTGTGACAAGCTTGACACTACCTGCATACAAATCACCTCACTGACTCATTACTCCCCTCTCTCTCTCTCTCTCTCTCTCTCTCTCTCTCTCTCTCTCTCTCTCTCTCTCTCTCTCTCTCTCTCTCCCCCTCGTGGCGACAATCCCGAGAGGAGGGAAAGAAAATATATTCGAGTTTGAAGGAGAATGAGGGAGAGGGAAAAAAATGTTTGAAGAATTTGACTGGCATCAGGTTAGGGTGGAGAGAGAGAGAGAGAGAGAGAGAGAGAGAGAGAGAGAGAGAGAGAGAGAGAGAGAGAGAGAGAGAGAGAGAGAGAGAGACCCATAAAACAACAGATGATGCAGAATACTGATGTGGAAAAGTGAAAATAAAAATACAACAGATAAATGAAAACTGTGAAAAAGGAAAAAGGGAAAAATGTAAAACAAAAGTAAACAAACACACATGTCACTAAATTTGTGACCTGCAAATATTAAAGAAATTGTGATAAAAATTTTTGGTAACATTTCGGCTACAGCAAATAACTGAACACACACACACACACACACACACACACACACACACACACACACACACACACACAGAGGCTATGAAAAGAGTATGGAAAAATACAAGGAAAAATATATTCCAGCTGTATAATGGTTTCCTTTGATACATGTGAAAAATTCTTGCTCTTGCTGCCGCCCTACAAAAAAAATCCCTCCATTTGTATGTATTTCATGAGTCGCTCGTTTGTCTGCCACTGGTGAGAAAATTTCATATCTTGCCGCATGAAATATGGAGATTAAAATATGAGATCAAACTAATACTTCCTCCACTTCTTAGATGGGTGACGAAAATTACCACTACTACTACTACTACTACTACTACTACTACTGTGTGTGTGTGTGTGTGTGTGTGTGTGTGTGTGTGTGTGTGTGTGTGTGTGTGTGTATGTCTGTGTGTCCGTGTGTGTGTGTTAAGAGAGGGAAGAAGGGAGTGTTGAAATTAGCTCACTTTACGGGAAATTGCACTCACTGCTCGAGGCTGTATTTAGCTCCCCTTGTGTCTCTCCCTCCCTCTGTCCCTCCTCTCCGTCTCTCCCTTCCACTCCCGCACTTCTTAACCGAGCAGCTTTACAACATTCGTCAGCCTTCCCTCACTCTCATGTCAAAATATATTCATGTATTCCAAACTTGGGGGTGGAATATAAAGACACTGCATGGCGACACACGCACATTCTGCCCGGTGGTGATGATGGAAGGGGTCCTTTTCAAGCCGGCTGATAAAGGCTGCACATGACAACACTGCAACCTGGATACTTTGAGGTACTGGCAACGCTGCACCTCTCCTTTGAAGACGTTGAGTTCCTCGGGGCAACGGAGAGGAAGAGAGGAGGAGGAAGAGGAGGAGGAGGAGGAGGAGGAGGAGGAGGAGGAGGAGGAGGAGGAGGAGGAGGAGGAATCCAAAGACAAGGGAACATAAAGAATGAACAAGCAGCATTAGATTTGTTGATGCTTACGAGTCTGTTTGTGGGTACCATACTGTCTATCTATAACATGCAGTGAGAGAAACAGGACAGTGTAGAGAGAGAGACGAGGAGGAGGAGGAAGAGGAGGAGGAGGAGGAGGAGGAGGAAGAGAAGGAGGAGGAGGAGGAGGAGGGACCGTGTGGGTAGCCCCGTGACGAGTCCTTCCAAGATCTATGAGGTCTGGGGAAGCCCACAAGTCTTCTCAGCACAGTAATCACAAGGCGGAGGGCGTGATGATGTGTTGTGTCAGCCACGCCGCCACCAGTACCACCACAACACTCGTCACCACCACCACAACACTCATTACTACAACACTCGTCACCACCACAACACCATTCATCACCGACGCAACACACATTATCACCACCACAACACCCATCACCACAACACTCATCGGTTCATGGGAGTAAGATTATTTTTTTATTAACTTCATGATATCAAACGTTTGAGTGCAAAGTGATCAAAGGCTTGGATCAATTTGAAGATAACCTGCTGGTGTCACTCCGCAGTGTTCACGGCTGAGCGAACGCCAGTATGCACATCAACACAACGTTTATGCTTGCGTGGAATAACGTGCTGGCTGATTCCACCTGATCCCCCTGCACGGTGTGGCTCGCTTCCCCACAAACTTGCACCTCGATACATACATACATATACACTAATAGTTCCCAGCGCGTTTGGAGGTATGTAATGAACTGTATTATTAATGAGGTCAATTAGCCGCGGTAGTGTAAGCGAGGCCGCGGCACGCTCTCGTCACACCTGCATAATATTAAGCCTGATGGCGGCACCGGGTTGATAAAAGCTGCAGAATATAGGCCACAGTTCTGAAACGCTTCGCTCTTTCACCACGACTGCTTTAGAAAGCCACAGAGTTGATTAGGCTGGTTCTCAAGAGTGTTTTCCTGTTCATAATGTGGAAATCTTGTTAATTTGTCACTTGAACCACAACAACACGCTTAAAAACTCGTGTTGCTTCAAGTAGAGCCCTTTGAGTGTAGTGTAGATGGAGATGTAGTGGAGAATATGGTCCGTAATGTATAGCGTGGTGTCAGGGCAGGTCTTCTTTATTATTTCTTTTAAGTACGCGTAAAAATCCAGTAATGAGAATATACTTTTTAAATATTTATTTTTTTTCCTTATTAATGCAGGAGAGGGTGGGGGGTGGTGGGGAGGAGCCTTTGTCTTTGCTATCCTATATCACTGAATTTGGATCACAGTAGATGGCGTAGCTTTGTCATAAACAGTGGCGTAAGGATCATCAGATACAACGTTGTTTAATTTCTCTTTGTGTTCTTATGAAAAGAAGCAATAATATACAGTGTGAGTGTATGAGTGACCGAAAATCCTTCTATATAGCAACAAAACAACAGGAACTATCACCACCACTGCTACTACTACTACTACTACTACTACTACTAATACTACTACACTACAGCACCCAATATCATATCAGAATAAAAAAAAAAGTACAAAAGATCCACAATCGTAGCAAGTGGCGGGACTTTACAGACCAACAAACAAAAGTCATAACCTTAAGTTTTCTCCCCTGAGGCGGCAATAATGAGGCGGCCAGGGAACCAAACCCATTAAAGACGCCCCCCTCTCCCATTCCCCATCAGGTGTGGTGGACGCCTCGATGCCCAATACCTGACGCGGAAGGAAGCGGAGAGGGAGGAGAGATACGAGAAGGGTGATAGGGAAGGAAGAGGAAGTGTACTGTTTATAAGACCAGAATTCTGAAATACTGCTCTCTCATCACTTGTTTTAAAGGCCACAAAGATGATTAGCCGGGTTATCAAGAGTGTTTCTCCTGTTAATAATGTAGAAATCTTGTTAATCTCTAAAACCATATATATATATAAAAAAAATAAATAAATAAACACTTTAAAATCCCTGTAACTTCAACCACAGCGCAGAAGTGATTCAGAATATGGTCCTATGTTGCTCCTTCCTTATTTCGTCCTTTTACTTTCCTACTACTTCTTTAATTTATTCCACACAACAGCACACACTCCTTTCCTCTCCTTCTCTTCTTTTTTTTTCTCTACTTCCTCCTTCTCATTCCATTCTTGTTGTCGCATATTCTTCCTTCTTTCGTGTTTAATCTCTTATTGGTGTTTCTTGGTTACGATAAAAGTGAAGAAGACAGGAAGGTATATGGAAAGAAGTAAAGGATGTCTGTCAGCCTCTATGCACTTCAGTGGGTGATAGCAGATACATACTGGAAACAAGGGACAATAAGCAAGCTGAGTCACATACAACTAAAATCTATGGCCGTATTTTTAAACATATCAACGCTTTATCTCGACTGCTTCAAATAGGGTTTAGTGGAAGTTATCGCGGTCTTCAAGGGTGTTTTCATGATTCAGTTGATAGAATAACGAGGATTCTGTATCGTGAATAGTTAAAACCCTCAAGAAAACTCGACTAACTATCTTTGTGGTCTTGAAAAATAGTCTTTGTGAGAGAACAAAGAGTTTAGGAATGCGTGTGCGAGCTGTGTCTTCCGCAGGTGGCTCATAATTTTCCTTTCCTCTTTGAAAAGCTTCTAAAGAAATTTATTTAAAAGCACAGCGTGAATATTCCTCTCCACTGATTAATTAATACGTAAATATAGTGCCTATCACATTTACACACTGAATCAACCCTCAAATAAGCAATTTCCTCATTAATACTTTGATTTCCCATATTGTACTTCCTGATTTATTTAACCCTTCTTTTCCATATATTGCAAAAAATGAATTGAAAGCTAAGACGCATTTCTATAGAGCCTAACTGAGTGTATCAATCTATATATCACTATCAGTCTCATGCGTGCTCAGTTCTCTCTCCCCACCTGCCTCAGGGAAAAGCCAGCAGGGATTCTACAATTAACCAAAAGGTGGAGGATAGGGAACGTGATAGAGATTTGTCAAGGTCCTCGCCGGCGCTTCTGTTAATTAAATCCAATATGAATACCAGATCAGTGAGGCGAGACTCGAAGCTGTTGTCTTTGCACCGTGACGAGGGGGTAACTCTCACTCTCTCTCTCTCTCTCTCTCTCTCTCTCTCTCTCTCTCTCCTCTCTCTCTCTCTCTCTCTCTCTCAGCTAGGCGATTTGACGAGATTTTCCGCCATAGTGGCACTTGGGAGACAATAAAGTGGCGCTGGGATAATCATAACTAAAAGGACACTTGCACAGACGCTCCTATCTAAGAAAAGAACAAAAAAGTATTAGGACCGTTTATTTATTTATTTATTTTTTTTTCATGAAAGCTTTATTTTTTCTTCATTTGCTTAGTTATATTTTGGAATTGTTCTGCGCGTCTCACCTCGTCTATAATACACTGTTTGGCTTTACACAGCTTTTGTTTTTATTGCTTTTTATTGCTCTCTGGTATAACAGTAGTTTTGCATCAAATCTGAATTTACGTAGTGATTCGTATTTGACCCAGGGACGTGCAGAGAGCAGCGTGCGTATGGAGGTGCAATAAAACAACAGTAAATGATTAGATTCATCCTGCAATGGTGTGATATAAAATGAACTACACTAATTGCCGTCCAAACTGATTAAAAGTGCTGCAAACACGCTCTCTCTCTCTCTCTCTCTCTCTCTCTCTCTCTCTCTCTCTCTCTCTCTCTCTCTCTCTCTCTCTCTCTCTCTCTCTCTCTCTCTCGTAATAATAATAATAATAATTACTATGCGCGTTCAGTTTTTCTTCATTTGGACTCAATTTTACACATCCTCTCTCCCCATCTTTCCTCTCCCCTCCCGCCAATTGGCTTTCCAGACTAGGAATTTCCATTCCCGGGAGCAGCACGACTGGAATAATGATTTGATACCCTCAGGACAATTATTTGCATAGTTACTGTAGTTTCTAAGTCCCCCTCTTTCCCTTCCTATCCCCCTCCTTTATTCACTTTCCCTCCCATTCCCTCCTTCCACATAGTACGTACACTCATCACACGCTTCTCCCCTCTCCTTCTTTTGTTTTCCTCTTCTTCTTCCTTCTTTCTTTTACCAGCCTTATTTTTCCTCTCATACCTGTAGATCCTGTCACTTTTTTCCCTCTTTCCCTCCCTTCATTACACTCTCCTTTATCTTCTCGTAACTAGTTCTTTACCTTTTATCAAATGTTCTCTGTTCTTTCCTTCCTTCCTTCCTGCCTTCGTTATTTCCCTCCCTTTAATTTTCCCCTCCTTCCCTTCCTTAGAACATCCATTATCTTGCCCTCTCTAGCACTCTATCTTTCCCTGTTATCTGCTCGCCCTCCCTCTAATCTTTACTTCTTTTACCCTTTCCTCGATCCTCACTTTTCATCCTCTTATACTGATTCACCTTTCCTTCATTCCCCTCTTTGTATCTACACGTTCTTCTTTCCCTTCTCTTTTCTCCCCTTCCTCATTGCGGGTACTGTGCTTATAGTGTGGACAAAGGGAGGGGGAAGACAGGGCGACATGGGATGGGGAGGGTGTAGGCAAGGAAGGAGAGAGGAGGGAGAGGGCGAGACGATCCTGTGAGAGGGGAGAGTAGATTAGGTAGAGGGGAAAGTTGTCAATTTCAAAGAGTAGCAATTATCAGGGCGTTTACGTTGTTATTGTAGGCTACGAGGAGGGCAGTGCGACGTGGATGAAATAAGTGAATAAATACGTGAATATATAAATGAAATAAGCGTAGGAATGAGGAGGTGAATGGTAAACAAAACACATGCACTTTCACCTCGATATTGACTCAGGCGCTAAATGAAAGTGTTGCTTTACTTTTACAGAATTGATATGAGAGAGAGAGAGAGAGAGAGAGAGAGAGAGAGAGAGAGAGAGAGAGAGAGAGAGAGAGAGAGAGAGAGAGAGAGAGAGAGAGAGAGAGAGAGAGAGAGAGAGAGAGAGAGAGAGAGAGAGAGAGAGAGAGAGAGAGAGAGAGAGTATATGCATCAGGATATTACACGCATTTCACAACAAAGACCACCTTTCTGATCTCGTAACCAGCCGTGTAACTCTGCAACACGCACTTTGCTACATGCACTTCAATGGCTTTAAAAATTCACCTGCTTTATTTCATCACTTGAACGTTTTCCTTTATTTTCTCATCCCTTTTCTCTCCCCCACAAAGTTGACACCACCGAAGGTCTCCATACAACTCCCTTTATCAGAGCGTAAAGACTTTCACCAGCATAGGATGGCTCTCCTGTGATCTGTCGTGGTCCAGTCCTTGGGGAGAAGCGGAGTGCGACATGTGAGAACCGCAGAGTCGTGGTGAGGGGACGCAGTGGTTCAACTTTTCTCATGTCAAAGTGTGCCAGTCACGAGTTGTTAGGAGCCGTCAGCGGTGAGGGAGAGGTGTCAGGCTTCAAGCGGTGTCCTATGAAGGCAATACTGTGCTCCTGTTCTTTTCCATGGCGTGAATAAGAAGCAGATACGAGTCGGAAGTGGAATGGAAGGTATTCGTTTATTTATTTATTTTTTTTTCATTATTATTAACACGTGAATCAGAAGAGGAGAGAGAGAGAGAGAGAGAGAGAGAGAGAGAGAGAGAGAGAGAGAGAGAGAGAGAGAGAGAGAGAGAGAGAGAGAGAGAGAGAGAGAGAGAGAGAGAGAGAGAGAGAGAGAGAGAGAGAGAGGAATATAATGTTTTTGTATTAAGACGCGAAAAAGGGAAGGCATGTAACAGATAATAGAGCAATTAGTGTGGATGCAAGGCAGTGTCTGTGCTTGGCTCACTCACATCACTTCCATAAGCTACGTCTATACATCTACATTTCGTATGATGACACGAAGTGGAAGAGAATGCAATGAAGTAAGTGGTAATTAAGAATTTAGCGAGGATAGAAGATTTTATGGATCACGTAATCAGCCACCGTAACCACATTTGGGGCTTGTAAGTTATATTGCACTGGGTTATGTAAAGTTATATTAGACTATATGACGTCATTTGACTATCTACAATTAGCTTAAATTATCCTAGTCCCTTCCAAAAACAGTTGCAATGGCTGCTCTATGTGGCCGGGTTTTTGTCTGTGGTTACATCACTCATATCATCCTCAAACATCATCTGCAGGTAATATCGGGGCCGCCCCTCGCGCGCCACCAGGGAGGCTGAAACACTACCGCCGCGCCCTCCCAACGCTGTTAAGTTTTGCGCACATGTTCCCGTTTTCGCTGATGGCCCCGGGGAGTGAGGGCTCTTGGTCTGGCACTCACGTATTCTTATTCAATATTTCACCTCTTTCCTTGAGTTACTCCCGCGCTGCACAAAGCCACAATATTCCCGCTTCGAGTGTTCTTTACAACCCTTTCCATCTTTGAATATATTTGCTCAGGTAAAGTGTAGGTTAATTTGCAGTCCTTCACTTTTTTTTTTTTTTTCTAGTGTGTATCGTTGTTAACTTTACATTTACTTATACGCTTTTCCTTTCACTAACAATTTATCTTTCACTGCACGTGTTGCTCCGTCCCTCCATTCCCTTTCCACTGTACTTCCTATCCCTTCCCTCCCTTCCCTCTCTTCCTCCCTCCATCCGCCATCCATCATCATCCATCAACACTCCACACCGAAGCTACAAAATGCAAACAAAAATTCCGTTTTCTCTGCGTTGTCAGTCCCAAGGGGGAACTTCCCTCCTGCTGGGCGAGACTCCAAAACTCCCATCAGGCAAGAGCAGAAAGTCTTCACACACACAACCTTGCTTCCTGGAGACCGGCGTTCACACCCCATTCACCAAGAGGCCAGTGTGGAATAAATATGCTTTGTTATTTGCGCCAACACGTGGAAGCAAGGGAACAGCGAGATATTCTGGGATGTTGCAATGTCTCATGTGTTTATTCTTGTCTTATGTATTTGCTTAACTGCTTCCCCGGCTCCTTGTTAGTTGTCAGTATATATTTCTGTTTAACTGTCTGTTTTATCTGTTTATCTTGTTTTTACTTGTTTTTCTATTTGTCAATGCCAGTCTTCTC
This sequence comes from Scylla paramamosain, assembly GCF_035594125.1. NCBI lineage: Eukaryota > Metazoa > Arthropoda > Malacostraca > Decapoda > Portunidae > Scylla > Scylla paramamosain. Next base: position 5,550,257 of record NC_087166.1, read on the forward strand.
TTACTGATGACTTTTTTTCTAAAAGAATTAACTAAAGGTTTTGTATGCAGCACGTGTATGCAGCTGAAATTGTTATGAACCTTACTATAATAACAATTCCACTCCATCTCTTCACCTTGCAATCTAATATTATTCACTATCATAACTCTTTAAGTCTCCTGTCTCCAACCAGGGTAGCCAAAATTCTCTCTCTTCACTGTTGTGTTACTTATTCTTTCAGTCTATTTCAATATTATTAGGTTTCGTATTGGACAGAACTGCAGGATTGGTCATTGGTCACTTGGTCAGTCAGTGTGTACGTGATCGGCTTTATATCTTTCTTTCTCTTCGTTATTCTATGTATTTTCTTAATTATTTACATGGCTGACTATCTTGTATTTGTCATCACGTCTGTTTATCTTTTTCCCTGTGTTTAACTTCTATCTATTCATTTTTTAATTCTCTCTCTCTCTCTCTCTCTCTCTCTCTCTCTCTCTCTCTCTCTCTCTCTCTCTCTCTCTCTCTCTCTCTCTCTCTCTCTCTCTCTCAGCATCATAATCAGATCACATATCACCAGCAGCTTCTCTACAGTCAATGCATTAGAGTGTAAAGGATTATAAAGGTATTTCCAGCGAATTGCGGGGTTGGATTCAAAGCTTTTAATGCGACTTTCTAAAAAGATGAAATCTGCATTTGTGACAGCTAAAAATGAATGCAATAAAATTTAATTAATGCCAACGATAGAGCAATCTGTGCATTTATGTGTGGGATGATAGCATGAGTTGTATTTCATGAAGTTTTAAAAATGTATTAATATTTAGTTGCAGTAAACAGCGTGAATTACAGAAATGTCTCTTATGTATTAAAATGAATTCATGACAAAGACTTACGGATTTAATGTAATAATGTATAGTTTATGTTGCACCAAACTTAACTTAACCTAACCTAACCTAATCTAACATTCCTTGTTCAATGAAATATGCAGTCAAGAATAATCTATTTTAGCGAAACAAAATTTAACATGTGACGGGGCATTTTTGTCACTCCTCGTGGGACGCCTCGGGTCAGGTGTCACGCGAAGCACGTCACGTTACGCTCCACACTGAGCCGGCAACAGTTCCTTGGGCTCAATCCTCAGTGCGGCCTTGCGGATCGAAGCCAATCATTGCTAATTCGTCACCGCCGCCTCCATTCAATCAGGGCGTCCGTGCCGTTCTCTGTGGTGCGGCCAGCGAATTACCAGCGACGCCTCGATATTAATGCACCAACGCCACTGCCGCCGCCCTCATCTCCGCCACCACGTCCATCATCGCCGCCAAAGAGGAAGCGGCGCACTTGACATCTTCACTACCCTCATGTTCACTCTTTTTCACTATTGCCACAAAGAAGAGTGTGATCCCAGCCTTTTAGTCACCACTGCCATTACGATTTGTTTTATTAAGGTTGTGACTACTACTATTACTACTACTACTATTACTACTACTACTACCGCTGTTGCTGATGCTAAAAGTATTACCTGTCGCCACTGCCACTAGTAAATGTTAATCATATTATCACTATTACCACTCCTACTACAGTCAGAATCATAATCACTACCTCCACTGTCATAACCATCACCAATACTACTACTACTACTACTACTACGACCACTACTAACCGCAACCAACACCACCACCACACATGTACCAAACTGTCACAGCCATCACCATTGTCACCACCACCACCAGCACCACCATGTCCATCACTACGCCTGGACATTACACTATACAAATCTGGACATACGTAGCGGGGACATGTAGCGGGCGTTTCCCTTTCCCGCACCCGAAAAAGACAAAGAGAAACACAGAAATTTACGCAACTCTAAAAAAATGTGTCACTCATGATAAATAAAGAGAATGAAACGCTACAAGCAAAAAGAGAAAATGTGCGGCCAGATATAAAGGGATGTGGAAATTGTTGTGACGATAAAACGACGCCGTGACCCCTCTGAAAAAGATAAATAAATGAAAGAAATAAGTAAACAATACGTGTGTCAAAGCTGTCACGGTGGTGGTGGTGGTGGTGGGGGTGTACCATGCGGGCGACGCCATTATTGTCCCCTCACCCCTCACCTCACCCCTTCCATTCTCCCCCATCACGCCACTATATACCATTCCTTCCCTTCGCACCCCTTCCTTCATTTGCGATAGCTACAATATTCCTATCCTTTCATTATTTATTTCATCTTATCACCTAATCCTTTTTTTTCCTATCACGCCACTAACATTCCTTCTCTTTGCATCCTTTTCTCATATTTTCCTTCATCTGTTATCAATATTCCCATCTCTCCTTTATTTTTTTTTCACCTTATCACCCAATCCTTTCTTTCCAATCATTCCCTTAACATTCTCCCCTTCACCATCCTTCCTTTAACATTTTTTCCCTTCTCTGACAATCAATCAATCAACTTCCCCTTTTCCATTCCTCCCTTATCGAACTTTTCTACATCAACCTCCAACACAAAACTGTCTCTCTCTCTCTACATACACACCTCACTTCTTTCAAATCCCGTCTTCCCTCTTTTTTCCAGCTATTTCTCCTCACATGGATCTTATAACCTCCCTTACTTATCAACACTATAACCTCACTTCATGTCTGCCGTCTCTTTCTTACTCCTGATTTTCCCATGAGCTTCCTATACCTACCACTTTTCAGTCTTTCCCTCACATATCCCTTCCTTACTCCCCTAGTCCCACGTGCATACGTTCCCCCTTACTTCTTCACCTGATCGCATCACCTGCTGACCAATTCACCCACCTGCTGACTAAGACTAACCCACTGACCCACCGCACAGTCCCAACACTCATCTACACACTCACTCGGCATAAATCCTGAAAACATATTCGCCGCGTCACTGTCTCTACACACTCCTGTCTCTCCCTTTCCCCCCAAAACACACTCCCTCACGCCGCCGCCAGCAAAGTACAAACACTCGCCGTCGCTCCCGCTCCCCCTGCACCAACACCACAGACTTATTGAGAAGCTTAATGAGAATAATGTGAGGCTGACGGGCCGGGTGGTGGGAAGCAAACATGAGGGGGAGACTTGACGGGCTGTCCATTGCTCCTAGACACTCTCCGTTACTGCCACTGCCTTGCTGAAAAACGCAACGTAAAAAAAAAAAAAATAAAAAATAATGCTCTACTCTGAAATCGTAAATTTTCACAACTTTTCTAACCTTTTTACCGAGTTTAAGCTAATTTTTCACGACATGCAACGTGTGATATCTCTGTTTACACAATCTTTATTTCATCAAAGAGAATTCTGCCTTTTCACACTCAAAGGGCTTCCTCAAACTGCCTCTGGCCCCCCGCTTGCACTTGAGAGGCAGTGGAGTACTCACTGTCCCTCGGGTCTGTAGAGAGAGGACCGGGGAGGGAAGGGAGGATAGGAGGAGTGGAGAGTGCAAGAGGATGGGGAGCAGGCAGGCTGAGTGAGGGCGAAGTGAGGGTGTGAAAGGCAATAATTTAGTGTTGGTTGTTCCGTCAGTCCTCACATCTGCCGCTCTCCCTTCTCCCCATCTCTCTCCCTCTTCCTGCTCCTCTTCTCCCTTTTCCTTCTGGGTAACGACAGCTAATCAATTCGTACGTCCACCCATCCATTTGTTTCCGGATACGAGTGAGTCTGTCTACTAAACGACTTCATCTAGCACACAAATAGACAGGAGGGAACAAAAATAGAAGACAAATAGCCACGTGGTTCTTAAAAGTACAAGTTCTTCACCTCTACAACGCCAAACCCACTTTTCCTCCACCAATCCACATATGTACCACTCCTGCCTCACTCCTACCACCAACTGATAATCTATCTACCACCTCCACACACACTCGGCCTCCCCACACACTTCATCCACCTCTCCCTCACACCCTGCCTCACCCAAATCAGCCCTCCCGCACCTTCCGCCCCTCAGTACCCATCACAACGCCCCAGCCTCCCTTGATCACCCCACGCAGTCAGGTTACTCATGGGGGCTTCGGGTCTCCCTCGGTTCTCCCTCGGTTCCCTCTCGATTCAGGCCGCCAGGATGCAAGTGTCGCGTTTTGGAGTGCGATAGAGAGAGGGAGAGAGGGAGCGAGAGATACAGGGATATAGAGAAAGAGACGCTTGAGGAGATACAGGGATCAATACTCTCTCTCTCTCTCTCTCTGCTTTCGACGTCTCTTTTTAATTTTATTTTCTTCCTACGTGCATCTGATATACATGAAATTTAAGAAGACATTTTAATATCCTTGACGTGGTACATTTAATATAACATTGTATATGACTGATATTTCTTTTATTTATTCAACGTAACGTATCTGATGTAGGCATTTAGTTTTAGTAGACAAGCTTGCATGATAACAGTTTCTCTCTCTCTCTCTCTCTCTCTCTCTCTCTCTCTCTCTCTGTTATCAAAGTATACAGCTGTTAGTCCTGTACTTCGGCAAACACTCAGTCGCTGTGCCTCGCTCTCTCTCACTCTCCTAATGGAAAGTTTATCCAGAGAAAACTTTTTGTAAGGGGAGACTTCGGTAATATTTCATTAAGAGGTAGAGGGAGGGGAGCTGGCCTGCGGGTGAGAGCGCTTGAATGGTCATGGCTTGCCTTTTCTCTCCTCCGAACTATTGTTTTCTCGCGTCACACAAAAGGCCCCATTGTGCGAGGTGTTAAGACTAGGAGAGCGGGCGAAATCCGACGCTGATATGGAAGTAATTATGTTATGGGGGAGGAAGAGGGCGGGAGGGAGCGAAAGAATTGGGGAAAGGGGGCGGGAGACGCGATTTGAGAGGGAGTGCGGGAGGGAAAGAAAACCAGGGAGGGAGAGAGGGAGGGTGCCACGTGAAGTTAAGAAAGAATAAGGAATGAGTGAAGGGAGGGGACGGTCCGTGGAGATGAAGCGCTTGCAGAGGCGTGCGATGAGGGGATAGAATGAGACAAGGAAGGAAAGGTGAGAAAAGCCCGTATGGATTTATCGAAGGCCGGTAATGAGACGCAAGTTGAGTGACAAAGCAGATGGGTGTACCGCATCCCGCCCCTAAGTAACCTCACACTATTTAGATAAGAGAGGAAAGTAAAGAGTCAGTAGAAGTGCATGTACGCTGAGGGCAATCCAAACTCCAAGCTTTACGAGTATTTTCCCCATTAAATCAACCACTATCGCTCAAGTTATAAAAGTTAAGGCGAACTTTTAACATATGCATTCAGATTTCTCATATTTTTCTGTATATATTAAGGTATCGTATAATGCAGCAGTGCGTCTCCTGAAGGATGCTCACAACAGAGGAAGCAAAGGTAGATAGAAAAGTCCTGGTAGAGCGCCCCAGACAATTAGACTATTAGTGGTTATTGAAGAGCGCGCGACAAATAACTGCAGTAATGAAGCATATTATTAGTTTGTGAGGGTTGGACAGGGGGAGAGGCAGTGAGGGGAGACGCAGGAGGGAGGGAGAAATGGTGACGGAGACGGAGATAGACGCAGGGAGAGAAGGAAGGAGGGAAAAAGGGACAATATGCGCAGCAAGTTGGCACGTTAATGGACTCGCTATCAGGGGAATGCGCTCGTGTGGTCAATATATCGAAGAAAGAGCGGTTTTAAGTTCCATTACGTTAACGAAACTTTTACGTTGCGTTTATATTCCAACACACACACACACACACACACACACACACACACACACGAGGGGTACACACGCCCCACACCAACACATTTGGAAAGTATTAAATGTCAGGCGGAAACAGAAAGTCTAGAACAACAAACCAACAGAGCACATAACAGGGGCCTCTTCCAAGTCCCTTCCTCCCCTTCCTTCCTTTCTTCCCTACTTCTCTCCCTCCCATCCTCCATCTATGCCGTCCTCCCTCACTCCCTCTCTCCATCCCTTCCCTCCCCGCCTCCCACTCTCCATTACCTCTCCCTGCGCCCCGCCAGTCCAGACATTCGTGTGGCGTTGTCTTCCTCCCTAGGATTGTTTGTCCGCTTGTGTGTTTGTTTGTTTGTTTAGTTAACTATTTGTGTGTGTGTGTGTGTGTGTGTGTGTGTGTGTGTGTGTGTGTGTGTGTGTGTGTGTGTTCGCTCCCCTCCTCTACACCTAACAAGCCCCAGGAACCATCACCTCTGCCACCAGGAGTCCGTCTGACCGAGAAGGAAAACACATGACAGAAGACACGAACATTACCACTGCTGTTTTTTTTTTTCCCTTGTTCTCTCCCTCACGCCTCGTTTACTGTATTTGTGGTGTTGCGTAAGACCTTTTCTGGCCTTTTAGAGCAACTGCCGACATCCCAAACTCACATACACACACACACAAACACACACACACAAAGGGGGAGGGTGCTGGCCTCCGGCGTCTACTGAACCAGGAATTCACAACTCCTTGCCCTACGTCCACACGCATCCTCTCCTTGGTGAACATTGGCCACAGCAGGCAAGCAGATGATGCTTTAACTTTGAAGTTCAGCTACCTACACCCATTGAAGCTGTGTTTTGTTAACCTTCAATCTTGCGTCTTCTGATGTGCTGATGATCTTATTAAAACTTATTCATGCTGGTCAGAAGTCGAGTAACCTCCTACACTCACACTGTGTTTTGTGGTTTCCTTTAGTGTTGGGTAAGTCGTCTGTTGTGCTGGTAACCTTGCAAGAGCTCACAGTTAATAGATTCGTGGTAGATCAGCGGGGCTTATGACTGAAGGAAGACGCTCAGTACTGTAGATGTGAGTGGTGTGTTACCATGCTCCTGCTTGCTTCACGTTTAGGCGGGTTAAGCTTGGACGATTCCAGATTTAATTAAATATTTAACAAGTTACCCAATGACCGGCAGACCTCCAGGGCTCAAAGATAATTAGTCGAGGGAAAAAAATAAAGATAATACAATAAAAAGATAAATGAAAATGAAATAAATAAAAATGGAATAAAACAACTAAATAAAAATAGATGAGAAAAAAATTACAAACATATCATAAAAAAATCTTCGATAAACCACACGGACAGCCTCAAGCACCTGCACCTTCAGTATGGGCGGGTGAAACGATAATTGGCAGGCCTGAACCGCGTGCCAGAGTCCCCCGGAGCACGCCAGCCCGGCCGGGGAGGGTGAGGCGAGGGGGCAGCAAGGAGAGGGTTTGTGGAGGGATCATCCAGCCTACGCCTTGTCCTCACCACTGATCCCTCCCTCGTTGTGAAGATCCAACCTGCGCCGCTCAGTGTTCCGGGTCGCGAGAGAGAATCTGAGTGTTGTGGGTTACTCTGTTCCTTCAGCTTATTTAACTTACGTTATTCTATGAAGATCATCTCCTTTTAAGGCTGGCCCGTATTTTTAAACAGTTTGGGGTCTTAATACTATTTTTAAAGGCCACGATAATGATTTGGTGAGTTCTCATGATTTTAAGTGTAGAATCCTTGCTGGAACTATCACCAAAATAATTTAAAAGGCTTAACAACTCTAATAACGTAACTAGAGCCTGTTGGGGGTATGCAGTTGAGATAGAGCACCCAGCGTTTAAGATACGGTCGTGAATTTGAGGTATGGTCGTCGAGTTTACATCTGAGAGAATTTTAGAGCTTTTACTGCAATATATCGCTTAGTTTACAGGATTATCAACTATAAATCCATTTAAAACTTATTCACTTTCCGAGGCTTTACTAACATGGAAGTTCTGCCTTCCTTGCTGAAGTTGTTAGTCTTTGGTTCACAAGATAATCGGTTATAAATCTCTTTTAAAATTATAAAGTGTTATACGTGGTTTCACTGATGGTCGAGGTTATGAGGTACATATTATTTTATACAAATGACACAACTTTCTACACACACACACACACACACACACACACACACACACACACACACTAATAACACCACTGCTTCGTGCGACACACGTTCATTAACTCAACATTACCCTTGATAACCATCAAAGACATCTTCCATTACCACTAATATAACCACTGTAAAAGATAATAAAATCAGCAACTAATGAAGCTGCGTCGCGTCCCCGTAAATATGGGCGAGGAAACAAAAGAAGAAAGTCCAATATTTATGTACCTGTTACGGTAACTACATTATCCCATTACATATCTAATTAGGCACACCATCCAATTACCTCGGCTCTTCATTATTAAACGAAACAAAAGAAGCGATTCCGTGTGTGTGTGTGTGTGTGTGTGTGTGTGTGTGTGTGTGTGTGTGTGTGTGTGTGTGTGTGTGTGTGTGTGTGTGTGTGTGTTCCTTTAAAGTTGCGTCAGTTCCCCCTCTCTTCTTTTTTCCCTCAGTCCCGAGATGGAGGTGGAAATTGAGAGCATCTTTATGGAGGCGTGAGATGCACAGAACCATTAAAGCCTTTGAACGTGCTCGGTGCTCACGACAGGCCGGACACAAAGCGGCTTCTCCTCTCCACTGCCCCTTCACCAGCCCCTTCTTGGACGCGAGCAGTACATTCCTCGCACAGATCTCATTTCCCCTCCAGTGCCCATCCTGTCCTGCACTCTTTCTCTTCTCTAACTTCCCTTCCTCTTCTGTCCCATCATTCCCCTTTCCTATTGGGTTTCCTCAGTTCACCCATCCAAGGATCCCATCACTATCCCATCCCATTCCATCGCCACGTGTCCCATTATTTCCTGCCTCTCGGTTCTACTTCCCAACCCCCATCACCTAATTGGCTTAGTATTCCCCATTCCTCGCAGCTCCGGGCACAGTTACGAGTACTTCCCTGCTGAGTTTCAAGCCAATACCTTAAGGAGAAGTAGGAGCAACCCTTTCCCTGCAACCTGTTGTTTATCGATGTGTTACTTGCCGCTGCACGTGTGTGTGTGTGTGTGTGTGTTTACTTCCTAAATAAGCCAGACTTTTTTTTTCACGAGTCTATGAAAAGTCGACTCCAAATTTGGTATTGTTATCCTAAACTGTTCTTTCTTCTTATGACGCAATATAGTCTTTCTACACACACACACACACACACACACACACACACACACACACACACACACACACACACACAACTTAAGAGGAGGGGCAGCTATTCTACATTTTAAGTGAACTGTCAAGCCCTTTTTGAAAACTTAACGGGATCTCATTTGGGTTATTTGTAAACAGTGGTGAGCGTCCTTTGTGCCGCTGTATTAGCTCCAATAGCACAGACAATGGCGCGCTCCGTCCCTCACACTTGGCGTCAACTGGAGTGCCATCTCGTGGGGTGGGACAGAATCAAGGGTGCTCCAGTGGGATGAATTTTGATGGCTGTCCTTGGCGGCGGGTTGAGTGTTCCCTGCGATGTCTCGTAAGGTGCTGAAGGCGGGACTTTTGAAGGGCGATATTCCTACGTCTTGCAGTCAGGTGGATGCATTGCCCGATAAGTTATTTTTCGTCAGTCATCCATATTGCAAACACACACTTAAATGAAGAGTCTCGTAACGGCTAACATAATTATCTGCTGTTTGTTCGCATTGTTCGGTAAGTCCTTTTTCGTAAATTCTTTAAACTACAAACACACATTAACATAAAGTCTTTTAAGGGCTAACGTATCGTAACGTTTGTTCTTCCATTGTGTTCATTTGTGAGAAAAAAAATCATAACGTGATCGGTAATGCGACTGGTGCTCGTAAATGTCAGTTCCAGTCACCATCATACAGTCATCCAGGTCTCAGTCCCCGCAAACAATATTATTAAGGCAGGCATTCAGGCGCCTCATTGTCGCTGGCAGGGATGAGAGGGTGGTGGCGGCGCCCTCTTAGCATCCCTGTAGAGACAGTGACTCGACCTGCCACTCATAAGCTCATGAACTCAAGCGTCGGTGAGTTGCGTCTGGCCAGAGTTGTCGCAACCACACACCCGCGGCTCGCCACTCGCCAGACAGCATCCTCCTGGGACGGCCTGCTCTGGATTTCCGCGCCCCTTTACCCCCTCCGAGTCTGATGCTGTGGGTGTTATGCAAACTGGGCTGTCCTCCTCTCGCCCTCCTCCCTGTGTTGCTCCAGCTGCTGGTCTTGAGGAGGAAGGATTTAAGATGATGAAATAAAATCTTTGGATCATGCGGACGAGGTTTTCCTTCACCGGTGTACGTGAGGGGAGAAAATGAGCGCCGGGTCGCTGGGTGTTGTGGCCACTCGGCTTTCATTCATCCGTGCCCTCCCGCCCCTCGCCGCTACTCAGGAGCCGCCGATGTAAATATGCGTCTACAATAAGAAGGTGGGAGGACGGGGGTGAGCCGCGGGAAAACAAACACCCACCGCCGTAAGGTTCGTGGCAGTGTCGGGGCATCAAAAGAGGGAAGGACTGTCCCTTCATCCCTTCACCTCATGGCTCGGTCTGTCTCTGTGACGCACTTGTAGGTCAAAGGGAAGACTGCTGCTCAGAGCTTCCCGGAGCGCTGGTCTGCAGGACTCATCTTGACACTGGAGAAAGGCAGCGTTACCACTTGTCTCAATACATGAACGCTTCAATTAAATATATAAATAGATTAAGATTGGAATGTAAGTCAAGCACATCTGCCGTCCTGGTGAATTATTGCAACGTGAAGCAACATCGCGGCGCCTACCATAAAGACAAAGGCTAGGGCTCAGTGCAGGAGACGCGGGCCAGGCCTCAGCGGCGGCCTGTGAGCGAGTTAGATGCCGCCGGCCGGGAGTCTCTCCTTCGCGTCCCGGGAGGTGGAGATAGGGAGGGAGGGAGTGGGGGGACATTATCAAAGACGAGTGATTAAATTTACATGTCATTCCAGGGCCGCCGTCCCTATCCGCTCAGGAGCAGCGTCTCGCCTCACTCTCGTGGGTACGTCTCCTTCCAGGAAGCTGCCACCACAATCTTCAGCATAAATTCTAATATTTTCACTAATTACAAGTGACTACTCTACCGAAAATTACTTTTAATTCTATAGCAACAACTTTTGTTTGCGTCGCTTTTTAAATGGAAATGTTAAGAGCGGTGTGTGTCAGGGGACAATTTTGTTCTGGTTGTGTTTTTTTCCCGAAGACTTTTGTAGTTTCTGAATTATGTAGACACATTTGTCGTTCAGTGTGGCGATTTCGGTTCCCAGAATTATAAGCTTGTAAGAATATAGCAGGGAAAACAAATAAGTCAGTCAGACATCCAACGCGCCACCTATTCACCTCTGCGACCAACTAACTATCTGAGCAGTCACAGGCGCGAAGACACTGCAAGCTGACCACCCAGCCACGTGGCCGGCCAGCCAGCCAACCAGACTGATAGACACAATAGTAGTTACCTATCCGTCCAGAGAAACAAAGACAGCCTACCAGCCAGCCAGCCAATCAGCATGCCGGCCAGCCAGCCTAACACACTCAACACGCCCGATCCACGGCAGCACTGAACATTCTACCTCTCATGGCTCATTCTCGATATCCACCTCCATTCGTCTCGCCTCACCTGCAACAGAAGAGAGAATAAGTGTTAAATTTATTGTATGATAATATATCTTTTAATATGAGTTAATGAATCTGAAAAGTCTTAGATTACTAAATTACTACTACTCAGATTACATATTATTATTATTATTATTATTATTATTATTATTATTATTATTATTATTATTATTATCATTATTATTACTATTGTTGTTATTGTTATTATTTTATGATCATCTTTACTAATACCACCACCACAGCTACTACAACAACTACTATTAATACCGCTGCTGCTACTACTACTACTACTACTACTACTACTACTACTACTACTACTACTACTTCTACAGTTGCTAACCTGATGAATATTCTCGTCCTCACCTCCTCGAGCACCACACAGGCCTCTGACACACTTCCCCTGCTCCTCCCCACACCACCCACTTCCCCTAACTCCCTCTACATCCTTCCATCCACACCCTGAAACAGCTCCTTCCTCTCCGCATCCCCGTCCTACCTATGTAACCCACACCCACACTTACACCCTTCATCCACACCCCAAGCCTACACCCTCCGCCCACGCCCATTTCCTGCAACTAATGCCGGAGTTTCCTGCATCACGCCCCCTCCGGCCCCCTGTAACTTCCGCCTCTACTTTACCTCAAACTTCCCCTGGTTAACTTGACAAGCCGGCAACCCTCATCCCTTAACCGCATCAACTGGCTTCCTAACTCTGAGAAAATCCTAACAATCGCTACCAAAGGGATTACATTGACAAAGAGAGAGAGAAAAAAAAAATATACAAAAAGCATAACCATTTCAAGATGCCTTCGTCTCGCTGTAATCATCAACATCTCCTCAACTACTAGTCTAAACCCCCTACTTGTGACTGTTTGGTACGTCCCCGCCTCTGCAATCACCGGAGCCACAGACACCAAATGATACAGGGATATTTCAACTCGGATTTCAAAGTTTAGCGCGGAAATGATACTGATTACTTAGAGAGTTCCGCGTGTGTCTTTCATTAACATACACTGACAGCTCTGAAATTTGTATGTGCGTGTGTTGTAAGTAGGAGTTTGTGTGTGTGTTTGTGTGCTTATTTGAGTGTCAAGTCTTTTCTCTCTCTCTCTCTCTCTCTCTCTCTCTCTCTCTCTCTCTCTCTGATTCAACAAAGTAAACCTCACTTAGCATAGTAATATAATTCAGTAAAGCAATTTTCCATGCCAACACAAATCATGGACTAATTCTTCGTCAATTCGATTTTATCCGTCAAGTTTTTAAAGGTGGTAATGTCCAGATGGCAGGGAGGATCTGGCAACGCTGCATGACCTTAAATGATAATATGGAAATGCCTTTTCTTTTTTGTCTTTCTTATAGTTTTCTTGGAGCTAAGTCTCTCTCTCTCTCTCTCTCTCTCTCTCTCTCTCTCTCTCTCTCTCTCTCTCTCTCTCTCTCTCTCTCATGCCAATACAGAGACATCTACCATCATTACTTACACTATCGTATCCTCCATCACACGCCACCACATCACACCACCACACACACACATTCCCATACCCTCCACCACCACCACCACCATCACCACACCATGACACGAGGCCGCTCCCATGATGCCTGCTGGGGTCCACTTGGTAGTTGCCATGGTGCCACAGAGGGCCAGGCTCTACATCACGTTAATTACTAAGGCACCCTGACTCTCCCTCCCTCGCCTCTCTCTAACTCTCATTCCTCCACTCCCTCTTTCCTTCCCCTTGTTTAAATACTACTTCTTTACACACTTACTCATGTCTGCGGCTCTCTCTCTCTCTCTCTCTCTCTCTCTCTCTCTCTCTCTCTCTCTCTCTCTCTCTCTCTCTCTCTCTCTCTCTCTCATAAACACACACACGATATCACACATCGATAATCACCAAACTCGTCAACAAAACCAACGAAATGACCCTAAAATAACGTGAAAAATGACACTACACACACACACACACACACACGGACTCTGACAGACATAACTCATAAATTTTAATACGCCCCAAAAATGTACACGCAAAAAAAAAAAAAAAAAAAAAAAAAAATCCCATATGCACAAAAAAGAAAAAAAAAAAAAAAAAAAAAGGCAACAAAAGCAAACCAATCAATTCTGACATGGAACTAAATCAAATTAACAAGTGCCGAGTTCTCAAATATATTGTTCATATATTTACATCACGGCACTGGACGGGGCGTAGTAGTAAATTTTAAATAACAAACGCTTTTCATGATTCGTGATTCCGATGCTATCGCTACATTGTCTGTTAAACAAAGTCCATCCAATATTAATTTCCCGCATGGAGGGGCTGCAGATCAATGGGTAATTTGGGATCAGGATAATTCAACTGCATCGTATTTGTTTTTATGGTGTTGCTACAATTTTGCGAGGCGAGTGTTACATTGCGCTTCTTTACATCCCGATAAGAGTGATGTTACACTTACCCGACAATCCCCCGCTCAAAGGCACGTTAGTTATGGCTCATTTAGATCGCTGATTGATACTCCACCTCGTGCTGTTTGTTGCATGGGTATTTTCACCTGCAATTACCTTTATCAGCAGCACGGCGTCCCTGGAGAGGATTCCCGCCACCTGTGTGTGTGTGTGTGTGTGTGTAGATGTGATTATACATAACAATCTTTATGATAATGTTAGAGTATAATATGTATTTAGTATTTGGTATTTATATTAACAAGCAGGTCAATTAAATATATAATGGACTGTATGCTTATATATATGTATGTATGTATTTGTCTATCTATTTATCTATCTGTCTATCTATTTGTCTATCTATCTATCTCTCTACTTATCTATCTATTAGTCAATCTATTTTTGTGTGTGTGTGTGTGTGTGTGTGTGTGTGTGTGTGTGTGTGTGTGTGTGTGTGTGCTCAGGTGAGTGCTCAGGTGCTTTCGTGCCAGCAGGTGTGGCGCGCCGTGATAAACTACCCGCGATGATGTCCGCGGTGGGGAACCATTACCTGGAGGGAGCTAATTACGCCGGAGGGAGCGAGGGGGGAGGGAGGGGAGCGGCAGGTGGTGGAGGTGTCAGGTCATCACTCCACGTCACCTCGCCCTCATCACCCTCACCGCCACCACACGCGAGCCCCATTGCCACTATTGATACCGCAACACGTAATTACACTACGACAAACACCGCAACAAAGGAATATAAACACCCGCTTCACCGTCACCACTAACACCACTAATGCTACCACAAACACCACTATCAGTATCACACCAGTTACTACTCCCACCACCATTAATACTGACGATACTACAACTCTTAATATCGTTACAAATGAGTATAAACAACCACTTCACCATCACTAACCACTAACGACCACAACCAATGACTATTACCACCACACAAGTTAGTGCCGTATTCAGGAGAGTCTTATTCCCTCACCACACCTATTTTCAAAGGCCACAGAGATGATTAGCTGGGTTCTCAAGAGTGCTTCTGATGTTAACAGCTAAGACGTATTGTTGATCTGTCACCAAATCCATAAAAACACCCTTAAAAACACGTGTCACTTCAATTAGAGCCTTTTGAAAGTAATCGAGGTGTTGCCAGAAGTATCTCAGAACATATTCCTTACTATTACTACTACAAACGTTAATACTAGTACTACATTTTGCCATGACCATCACCACTACTATTTCTACTACCATCACGCAGCTCGTCACCTGAACCGTGTCCCCCATAATGGCAACTCTAATGAGGTGAAAGGTAAGAAGCCAGAGTAAGGAGAGAAGGAAGACAGGTAGGGAGGAAGGGAAGGAGGGAGGAAGGGAGGTAAGGGGAGGGAGAGAGGGAGAGAGGGAGAGGAGCTGCCCTGCGTCTTGGGGAGTCTTACGTACCCAGTGACGCAGAGAGAGAGAGAGAGAGAGAGAGAGAGAGAGAGAGAGAGAGAGAGAGAGAGAGAGAGAGAGAGAGAGAGAGGGGGGGGGAGTGGTAGGTCCCTAGGTCCAGAAGGGAACAGGTTGGTGAGTAATGATGAATTGGTGAGTGAATGTAGACATGAATGAGCGGGCGAGTGAAGGAAGGTGCGTATGTTTGTATGTGTGTATCGTGTAGTTGGGTGTGGCTGTTTGTTTTGAACTTGTATGTTTGTGTGTTTTTCTTTTATAATGTTTTGGTGTGTGTGTGTGTGTGTGTGTGTGTGTGTGTGTGTGTGTGTGTGTGTGTGTGTGTGTGTGTGTGTGTGTGTGTGTGTGTGTGTGTGTGTTTGTCTCCATGGTTGATTTCCGTCCCCAAACACAGCAACAGTGTCCAATAAACGCTAACCTGATTCTATATTCATAGGAGAAAAAAAGTTTCATATTTATATTTCCGTACTACACACACACACACACACACACACACACACACACACACACACACACACACACATACAAACAGTGGTCGGTGCAATATACGATGCTTCATTTGCTTCCTCGCTGCATCAGTAACATTCACCAACTTTCTAATGAGATTCTATACGAGATGATAAGTTCACCTGGATTACCTGCCTTGCCTCCCACCTGCCCTCGCCCTCACCTTCACCTGCACCTTCCTTTGGATTATTAGATGCCTACTCGACGTGTAACTGACGAGGGTTTCAATTACCTATTAAGCATAAGGAACATGGCAATATATTCACGGTGTCTCGCGCTTGGTTTCACTCCCTCGTGCGGGCGGCGGCGGGAAGCTGTGTTGTGGTCGCCGCGCTCCTTGATCCTCGTAAAGAAAAGTGTGTATCGCTGCGTTTCTTTCCATCTCGAAGGGTTGACGCTACGATATATCAATACCTTTCACCGTAAAGATGGCTCGTATATTTTTCATTCACACACACACACACACACACACACACACACTAAAAATATTTATCTGTATGAGTTCCTGTCGCTTCATTGATTTAAATATTACATGACAGGAAATTAACATACGATTATATTAATGGTATATAGTAGAGGTAAATGACTATACTAAAAATTAATAGTTAGTTTGTTTCTTTTCCCGTTCTATTTTTCTTTTTTTTTTTTTTTTTTTTTTAGGCGAATGGGAGTACTACGGCTTGCTTTCCATGACTAGAACTACGAGAGTAGAAAGAAATATATCAGAGAGAGGGACCACAAATGCTCCTATTGCAGGTGTTGGCACAGGTTGGATAATTACAGATGGGAGCAAGAATCAGTGAGTTTCAAGTCTCACAAAACAAACTCATTAATATTCTAGCTATTCTGTATAAGTCTCAAGAGGAACAGATGCTTACAGCAGATGGGTTAAGCAAAAATCTTCTCCACCTCCCCTTAAGATAATCTCAGCGTAACTATAAACACAAGTGGGCCTCAGCTAAGATAACCCTCTGGGACCACTCCAGCCCAGGTCACTCCCCCCCAGGACTCACCACCTTCAATTTTGCCTCCTGCACTAAGGTCACCATCCCTGTGTTTATGCATTAGGGAGTCTCAGTTACGGGGAGAGGTTTGGGACCACTCCAGACCACTCCAGGCAGGTCATTCCCTCTCCTCCCTCACTCGCTGTTCACTGTCCGCTGACGGTCTGCTCTGTGTCACGCCCGCCCGCCAGTCTGTCGGCACCTCGGCCACTCATAAGCCCCGACACGCCCCACCTGCCACCCCGCCGATCAGGTTTCTCTAAGGCAGCGCGTTCTCTTTAGTAACCTTCAAGGGATGCAAAATGGAGGTTTCCTTAACGATACTCATATATCTCGCATGCATCTTTATTCCGAGACTCACCGACGCATGCGTGATGAGTTTCGGTGCGGCGGGTTCAGGTGGGCACTACCCCGAGGCACCTGCGCTCCTACTCTCATTACGGGAAAGGTGCATAAGCGGCCAGTCTGTTAATTCCCCCAGCACCAAGCCTGAGAGAGAGAGAGAGAGAGAGAGAGAGAGAGAGAGAGAGAGAGAGAGAGAGAGAGAGAGAGAGAGAGAGAGAGAGAGAGAGAGAGAGAGAGAGAGAGAGAGAGAGAGAGAGAGACTAGGGAAAACAGAAAGAAGATACACCAATAGATCTGTTAACACCTACGAGGCTGTTTCTCTGACAGTCTACTCTATATAACCTGAAGTACGAGAGAGAGAGAGAGAGAGAGAGAGAGAGAGAGAGAGAGAGATCCAATTTCGCGCCGTACGTAACCTCCCCAACACTACATCATCGCTTCGGAGCTTCAAAACGCGAACATAATTTCTCGGCCGTAAATCTCGGGGTTTGGGGCTCAATCAGGCTCCTTGTGTGTCGAGAAGCGAGCCGAGTGCTAATCTTGCCCCATAATGCCGAGGATTTAATCAAGATGCCAGAAGCGCCGTGTCAGGCAAAGATTCACTCGCGCGGGATAAATGATGAGGTTAATAAGTCAACTCCTTCCAAGATAACACTGATAACGCCAAGATAAGTCGGTAATGATAAGTGAGGGCTAGAGGGAGCACATTACTGGGGATTAGATGGGGCTATTATCCTGTAAGAAGCGGTGGAGTAGAGGGAGACTATGTGCAAGGGGCTGATAGGGAAAGGTGGGCGTGAAACAAAGATCAAACAGGATAGGGACACTGGTTTAAATGAAGGCTGTAGAAAGTGAGGATGTTTAAGGGGGGTCTTGTGTGTAAGGAGGGAGTGTACAGGTGAGTGATATGTGGAGGTGGGTGTGACATGAAGTTAAAATAAGATACACGAGTTTAAAGGGAGGCTGTGAAGGGTGGGGGAGTTTTGCGTGCTGGGAACTGGTGTTGGTAAAGGTGAAGCGTTGTTGTAAGTGTATTTTCGAATTATGAATGGCGTACTTTGGGGGAGTGAGTGAACTGGCTAACTTCTTAATTCTTACGAGTCTTTCCTTAAGTTTTCAGAAGCGACAAGTTGAGAAATTTTTCCTCTTCTCCTCGTTTTTATTTTTTACCCTTAGTCTCCTTCGTTTGTAGAAAAGAGAAGTGAAATGTATTACGTCATCTTGAAATAGGAAATGAAAAGCAAGAGAAGCGCGATCAGGTCATTATAGTTCACCTGAGGACCATGGACCGGCCACCTGGAGATAATCACACCTGGGAACAAGTATAAATAAAACATAATAATACTCTTATCGATAAAACAGAGATCGAAGCCATGTAAGTGATTTTTTCCTCCTATTTATTAGCGTTCCAATATAGACACGAGTACCTGGCAGGTGGGTACGAACAAGGTGACCCAGGTACAGGTATTCTGGGTACGATATCGAGGTGGTAAATATGAACTAAGATAAATACTTGCTGAAACTGGAGTTAGATAAGAAGATTAACGTTTAAAAACCAGACGAGAACAAAAACTGAACATTGCCAGAGTGGAGGAATTAGCAAGAGATAAGAAGTGGGGAGGGAAAAAAGAACAGGAGAGACCGAGGGCACGTACAACAAACCTGCCCATGCACACAAACTAATCTCACAAGACACACACAATTACACCAACACAAATATATGGCTTAGGCCTAACATGGTTCCCAGCTACCCTGTCTTAATAGAAGAGAGACGAATAAACTGAATGGCAGGAATATTATACGGGTGGGCATTAAAAAGAAATAAATGAAGTTCTTGTAAATATTCCGGAGAGAACCACTAACCTTTTTTTTTTTTTAATATAACTCATACGTTTAAAATACAGAAAGATGCTGATATAAATGTAGTGATGCCGAGTTTTCTTGTGTGTATTTCAAAACGTAACATTATTCTTTATTTTTTTTTTAATATAGCCTGTGTTACACGAGCTTAATTATACAGAGTTATGGGTTCATTTATTTCCGAGTTTTCTAGCGTCTATTGCAAAACGTAACGCTATTTTCTTTTTTAATAGTGAAGTCTTTGTGGTATGAGCTTTAGTTAGGTTATATTTGAAGTGGTTCTATCTAACTTAACCTGACGACTTCTCTTGTGTATTCCTAAAAGTAACATTTTTTTTTTTCCCGTCTAGTGATGAAGTAAAATACAAATAGATACAGCTGATAATGTTGAAAGTGGTACCCTCTCTCTCTCTCTCTCTCTCTCTCTCTCTCTCTCTCTCTCTCTCTCTCTCTCTCTCTCTCTCTCTCCACTCCCCTGCCCTCTATCTTCACTCTGAGGCCCCATGCTGCTCGCTCCACTCTTGCAATCGCTTAAGGAAGGATAAGATGCAGCGAAGATTGTGGCGATGAGTGTAAGCACTTCGACGAGTGACAAAGAACCGGCTTATGGTGAATGTCATGAACCATTATCGCAATCTTCTAATCCCAAGTGCATCTGCTTTATTGCCTTCAGTCGCTGCCACTCCGTCGGTCACCAGTTAACAGTTACTTTCCTGTTTTCTTCCCCCTGAGCAGGTTTGTGAATCATTTGCCTTGCTCCTTAAATCACAATCCTTCCCTCCCTCCCACCCCTTAGTCACTATCTTATTTAAAATCCACGTCCGTTTCCAGGTATGATTTTTATGCACCCTTCCCGTCTCCATGCATCTGATACCAGGTCTTTCTTACAGTCCCACGATCCCCCAGCATCCCTTCGCTCATCTGTACCTCCTTCCCTGAACGTTCATGTTGTGACTTCACCTACATTAAACAAAGAATACTGTCAACATTAACCTTCAATATCTTCACTCACCTGAACGTCCATTCCATTGCCTTTATAATGTGTCTTTACCTACACTAAGCACAAGACACTTCCATCATTAGCATCCAGTACCTTCACTAACCTGAACCTCCATTCCTGAACCTTCCCACTGTACGTTCATCTACACTAAGCACAGAACATTGCCATCATTACCTTCCAATACACCCAGTATACTTGAACCTCCTCCCCTGAATCTTTATACTGAACCTTCACCTCCACTAAACACATCACATTGCCATCATTACCATACTAAATATCCTCTTGTAAATTATAGCTGTATATTGCACTCTGATTTTATATGGCACTGTTTTTTTTCTCCAACAGTTTACTTAGTGTTGTGTCATTAACATGCCAGTAAGCAAACATTTACACCATTCCTCTCAAAAGGCAGTAGTTATATCACACCTTGCTATGTTTTTATTTTTTAGTTAGTTTTTTGTATGTTACTTTAGCTATGTTCAATAGTAAAGTGACATTACCATACCAAAACACATGAATTTTAAACCCTCCCCTACATTCAATTATAGCCTTGGATTACTCTTTGCTCTGTTTTCATATTGCATTTTTCTCTCTAATACAATAGTTAATGTATTGTAGTGTGGTGAAATAGAGCAGCTAAAGAACCTAAAGAACTAATACTGCTTAAAATCTAAAAATCTTGTAAACTCTAAGTGTTCAAAGCAATAATTCTCATCACGTCTGATATGTTCCTTTTACGATGCTTCACTGCTCACGCCACCAGCATGCGTGTGTGTGCTTGCTTCCGATCATCACCTCCATTACAATGATTGATGACGTGTGCAAGCAGGCAGTCTTTTTTTTCACATTGCCCAGCAGGTAATTTCGCAAATGGAACAAACTTTTCTCAGCTGGGACGTCATTTTCCGTACCAACACCCAAATTACCTTCACTGTCGACGCCTCTGTGTAATTTTCCAGGGTGCCACTCAACGATCATTTCCTCGAATGCATAACCAGTCTCCTTTATTTTGATCTTTTCCGCTTTTCAATATTTTTTTTTAATTTCTGTCAGTGAGGTCGCTTACATACAGCAATTTCAGTATTTTTTCTTATTTCTTGTGTATCCGCAGCTTTAATTTGTTGTTATATGTGTGGAGCTTTAATTTGTTTTTATATGTGTAGACTTGATTTTTTTCTCTTTTCTCATTTAACACACGTCAAACTGTTCAGATACAAGGACATGTGTACATTCTGCCTGTACAGCTTCCCCTTCTTAAAGAGACGCTTTATAATCTCAATGCAGCGGCACATGTAGAGTTACACATTTTTCTTTACTCCATTTTCCTTTCATGCATGTCAAGCAATCGTAACACAAGGGCAGGTGATCACACTACCTGTACAGCTTCGATTTCTTAAGAGATGGCTATATGATCTCTATGTTACGGCGCATCTATAGAAATTCATATTTTTCTTTACTTCCATTTACTTACACGGCTTCCCATGTATTCTTAGAGACGATATGTGTGGTTTCAATTTCACATCTTCCATTACTTCACTTTTCTTTCAAACCCATCAAGCAAAACAAACACAAGGACAGGTACTCATTTAACTTCACGGTCTTCCTTTCTTAAAACGGCGCTATATGACCCCATCGTTGCGGCGACTTAAATCAATCATAATCTTCCTCAAAAAACCCTATTGTGGTCGCCGCCTTCCGAACACAAGCATTCCTCACGTAATTCCATCCATTTCTTTCGTCCTTTCTACTCCTTTTTTTTTTTTTTAGATTTCTCAGCTAGTTTGGGGTCCCTTCCTGAAACCCTTATTTCATTCTCGTCTCACTTTTTACTCTGGATCCCTCTCTCCTCGGGTACGTTTCTCATCCATCCTGATTCCAAGGAGGCAGCTCTCGGTCTCGTGTTGCCTCCTCATCTTTCTATTCTTAATCCTTCTCTTTATTGGTTTTCTTTAGTCTGTGTTTGTATTTTGTAAAGGTGCATACATTTGCTGGTGTGTGTGCTAATTATTGCTATTGTTATCATCATTATTATCTATTCCTCATCGTCATCTTTACTGGTTTTCTTTTAGCATCTGTTTGTATTTTGTGGAGCACATACATTTATTGACGTCTGTGTATAATAATTCTTATCATTATTATCAATACAACAGGCCCGAAAGATTATGAATTATCAACACCATTCAGCAAAAACAAGAAACGGTGATATTGTGTTAAAGAAAGAAAATGACAACTCCTGTTTGTATATTGTGGAGTACACACATTTACTGACGAGTGTGTGTATCATCATTATTGTTATTATCATTATTATCACTGCAACTACAAGGGGGAACTAGAAATCATTAATACCATTCAATAAGAGCAACAAACGGCGATATTGTGTTGAAGTACAAATAATAATTCCTCTTCTCTTCCTGCCTACATTAACATTTTCTTATTTGGTCGCCTCTTCCTGTTCCTTTATCTCCTCGCCCTCGTGTTCGTCTCGCTCCTCGTCCTCCACACTTGTCTGTCTTGAAGAATTGTCCACTGAAGCTGGTAACTTAAAATCAATAGGTTCTGTTACTTGCTCCTCCTCCTTCATTTTTTTTCCTTCTTCATTTTCCTCCACCTACTCTTTCGTCTTTTTTCCTTCTCCTTCTCCTTCTTCTTTTGCTGATGCTGGTGCTGCCACGTTTTTCTTTTTTGTCGTTGCTGTCTTCTTCCTCTTCCTCCTCTCCTCCTCCTCCTCCTCCTCCTCCTCCTCCTCCTCCTCCTCCTCCTCCTCCTCCTCCTCTGGGCCCAAAAGTTAACAAATAGGCGGCATCTGTGGTGAGGTGGCCCAGGGCTGACTATTATGTTTGGAATGCAAAGCTGAAAGATGATCCTGTGATGGTCGCCCCGCCCCCTTACCTTAATTAATCCTCCGTCACGTGTCCCTCAGGTGACCGCCGCCACCTCAGGACACGCCAACGCCCCTCCACCTCGTCTCCTCACGCGGATTAGCAACATCCTCTAATGTAGATGCAAAAGATAAGTACATTTCTGTGACAGTGATGGTTATATTTATGCGTACACTTCTTATTTCTTCAAAGCTTTTCAATGAGGAAGCATTTATGGCGCATTTTGAAACTTTTAGTGCGAAAGTCTGCGTTTAGAATTGGCACTGCTTGAAACTTTTGGTACATCGAAAGACAAGATTTAGAACTTACACTTTCCCATGCAACTCTGCTGTTAAGTGTGACTCGTAGTCTTATATGTACTTGTGTTCTTGTCTCGAATTATCACAAGTGACAAAAGAGTGTTATTTTTTTCTTTAACTATTCACAAACTTGCTTTTTTTCCCTGACAACTTCCTCTTCCTTCATTCTCTTTCTCTTTGTTCGACTCCCCCCCACCCCTCTCTCTCTCTCTCTCTCTCTCTCTCTCTCTCTCTCTCTCTCTCTCTCTCTCTCTCTCTCTCTCTCTCTCTCTCTCTCTCTCCTCCCAGCGACACCTTTTCCCTTGCCCACAAATCGCGCCCCACGAGGACTACGTGTTCGACTGAGTCACCGATGCATCTAACTTGTGTATACTCAAAAAAGTTTTCCAATTTCGGTAAGTTTCTGTCTTGTTGGACGGATGGCGGGAGGGAGCAGAGACGGCAAAACGGCAGTAATAACAGGAACAGTGGTAGCAGCAGTATATATTAGTAGCAGTAGTAGAAGTAGGATAAGAATGATAAAACAGTAGTAGTAGTAGTAGTAGTAGTAGTAGTAGTGTTGGTGGTGGTGGTGGTGGTGGTGGTAGGACAAACACCACCCCTAGCATGACTCGAGTGAGGGAGAGAGGTAAGAGGCCGACCCATGCAGGACGTGACTAATGACGAGGGATATCAAATGTTTACGCGGCAATATTGATTGATTGACGGAACACACTGACTGCTGGCACGAGGATGGGAGCTTTTAGGGGAGAGTGCGTACTAGCGGGGGTAACTAAGTATAGAAAACGGAGAAGTAAGAGCATATAAACAACGTAATATGCGCATGGTTGTGTGACGACCATGAGCCTCACCCTTTCGACTGCAGCCCTGAGTCCCTGCGTCCCTTCACTGCTCGTCGGGTCACTGGTCGCGCCGAGACTCACAGATAAGCAAGAAAGGAAAGCTTAGAGGCAGGAAAGTTAAATGAATCAACGCCTTTATTTTCTTGCTGTCTTTTAAAGCTGCAGTGTGTCAGGAAGGAGGCGGAGGTGGGCAGGGTGAGGAGGGTGAGGGTGCAGTGGGTGGTGAAAGCGGCGTGAGGGAGGAGTGGGAGGTGGGGTGAGGGTGCCACTGGTGGGGCGTGCCAGTTGTCGTCTTCAGGCACTTAGGGAGTGGCAGGGCCTTCCTCACTCTTAGGCTTGTTTCCATTTTTCGTCATTTACAAAATCCAGTGAAATTTACGTACGGAAGCACCTGTTAATTAACCTCTTTATCTATGTATGTGTACACTGCATCACATATACGCACATTTACACGTACACACACACACGCAGACACAAGATATAAACATACATGCCAACACGTTGCACAAAACCATTATTGTACAGACTTGAATCTACTAAACGGCCTTCAGACCTCATAAACACCTTAGTTTTGTGTGCAACCTTCCTTTTCCACCTCCCTTCCTTCTACCCTCACCCCACCTACCCTTAGTCCCTCCCTCACCCACTCCTCTATCCTTAGTCCCTCTTCCCTCCCTCCTTCCCGCCGCCTCCGGACACTACCCAGGGAAATAACGCCGCCTTAACTGGACACCTGGACCCGCCTGATACCACGGCAAAATATTGACTCGGTGCAGGGGGTCGGTCGCTTATTTGACGTGATAGAAATAAATTGCGCCACGCTGAGTTGCCTTAATCTGGTTGGCCGGCGAGGAGCTGAGGCGCTGCTCCCCTACACCTCCATACATGAGATATTTGCCCTTAATTTCTACTCCTCCTCCGCAGTCCTGGAGGTGACAAAAACACAATTCCGTGCTGCCATCCGCCCTGATCCCCTGCCTAGAGGAGAGAAGGGGAGCGCAGACGAGAAATAGATTGGAAAAATGGAGAAGACCAGGGAGGAGACTACAGGGAGATGAGGAGGGGAAATGCAGGTATGGAGGATTGAAACAAACGATGAATGGAGGGAAAACGAGCAAAGGAAAAGACAAATGGAAGAAAAAAATAAGAATAATAATTGAGAGAAACTAGAAATTGAGTGAAAAAAGATACTAGAGGGAGACAAAGAAGGAAAAATGCCCGTAACGTTAAAAGCTGAATGCTGAGGAGAAAGGAACAAATCTAATGAAAAAAAAAAGAGAACTAGGAGGGAAAAACAAGAAAGACTGGGAAAAAAAAAAAGTGGAGAAGAGTATGAAGAATAAGTAACGATTTACATGTATGGAGTAGTAATAGACACGATGAAAAGAGGGGGAAAAAAAGGAAGAGGCTAATGGAAGAAATTAAACTAAGAGAAGGAATAAGGAGAAACGAAAAAAAAAAAAAAATGCATTGGAAAATAGGAAAGAGTATAGCAAGAAATAGAGATAACAGAATGGGGAATGCATGTAATCGTAATAAAAAAAAAGTACTGAAGAGGAAAAAAAAATGACGAATGATAATAAAGAAGGGAAACTAATAAGAACAAGGAGAAAATAAAAATACATGAAAAATAATGAATAAAACTAGAGAAAAACACAAAGAGATAAGGAGGGGAATGAAAGAGAAAGAGAGAGAGAGAGAGAAAGAGCAACAGAAGAAGTTAATGGAAGGAGAAATGAAGCAAGGAGAGGAATGAGGCGGAGGAAAAAGTATATTGAAAAGTTTGAGAAAATTATGAGTGGATTCAGGGAGAAGTGGGAGACGGGAAGAAGCTGCGAGGGAAGACTAATGACAGCATCCTGAAAGAGAGGAATATTGGTGAAGGAAGATAGTTATGAAAAAAAAAAAAGATTGAGACAGCGTTAAAAATGAAGATAATAATGACGGAAACAATAACTTAAAGGGGAAACTAGGGAAAATACGTAGAATTGTAATGAGATTCACGATGAAGAGAGAGAGAGAGAGAGAGAGAGAGAGAGAGAGAGAGAGAGAGAGAGAGAGAGAGAGAGAGAGAGAGAGAGAGAGAGAGAGAGAGAGAGAGAGAGAGAGAGAGAGAGAGAGAGAGAGAGAGAGAGAGAGAGAGAGAGAGAGAGAGAGAGAGAGAGAGAGAGAGAGAGAAACGAAAAAAAAAATCAGTATAAAAAAATCAGAAAGGGGAAAAAAGCTAACAAAGAAAATATTGCAAAAGAAAAGAAAAGATAAAAACGTAAAAGACAATAATTTTCGAACGCCAACGAGAATAAAAGATGTGAATAAAATGGACTTTCTTTCTTACGGCCTGAGAGAGAGAGAGAGAGAGAGAGAGAGAGAGAGAGAGAGAGAGAGAGAGAGAGAGAGAGAGAGAGAGAGAGAGAGAGAGAGAGAGAGAGAGAGGATAAGAGCGATGAGAGAAGGGGAAAAGGAAGAAGGGAAGGAATGAAGGGGGAGGAGGCCGAGGGAATGAAGGACAAATTGACAAAATTGAGACAGAGAGATAAAGGGAGAGAAAGACTCAGGGGAGAGGATTGGGGAGAGCGACAGGTGAGATTAAGGAAAGGGAGGAATGGACATTACGGAGGAGGAGGAAGAGGAGGAGACTGAGAAAATAATAATGGAAGATGAATTGCATAACTTTACCTAAAAAAAGTTATGGAAAAGAACAAATTAAAGGAGAACAATGAAAACTACAACAATAATTCTTAATAAAAAAAACTTTGATAACTCTTAAGCAATGCAAAAAGAAAAAAGTTCACATTCAGAAATAAATAAAAAAAAAAGCATCGTAAAAAGAATAAAAAGTGGAAGCTGTAAAGTAAGAAAAAATATGATGTAAATGAAAGAAAAGAGACTTAGGAAAATAATCTTAACAAAAAAAAGTTGCCTAAACGGAAAAAAAAAGAATAGTGGACAAATGAAGGAAAAGTAAAAAATCACAAATATCAGAACATTGAGTAAGATCAGTTAAGCCTTAAAAAAAAAAAAAAAGATAAAACTAGAGGCAAAAGCAATAAAACGATTAAAAACAAGAAAAAAAAAAATAGACGAATGAAGGAAAAGTTTAGAATCACAAATACCAGAAGACATAATAAAATACGTTAGGTCAAAGCAAAGAAAAAAAACAGAAAAAAAAGAGAAACCAAAAATATAGATAAACAGAATAAAGAAAAAAGAAACCAATAAGAAAACTAAACACTAAAACCAAAAATACACAAACAAAAAAAAAAAAAAAAACGAATCAAGGAAACAAATAAAAAAAAACACAAAGGAAACACAAGATGGAGGAAAAAGCTTAAGATCATAAATATCAGAGTTAAAAAAGAAGGAGAAGAAAAAAAAAAGAGGCTCAGTAAAGAAGAAGCCGAGCATTCCGGACTCCAGGTGGCGGCGCCTCTGAATCAGGAGTCGGTGGGAAGACTTTGTCCTCGGAAAATGGAGGTTTTATAGCTTCCTCAGCGGCGGGATTAGTTTTCACTCGGCTATCTGGGAGGAGGAGGAGGAGGAGGAGGAGGAGGAGGAGGAGGAGGAGGAGGAGGAGGAGGAGGAGGAGGAGGAGGAGAAGGAGAAGGAGAAGGAGAAGGAGAAGGAGAAGGAGAAGGAGAAGAAAAGAAAAAGAAGAGGAGGAGGAGGAGGAGGAGGAGGAGGACGAGGAGGAGGAAGTATTAAGGAAACAGTGACTGCGGACATGGAGGAATCGGAGGAATAAAAGAAGCCATATAGGAAGGAAGGAAAGAAGAAAAGCGGAAGAAATAAAGGAAGAGGGGAAAATTCAAGAAGAAGCAGAGAAAGTATATTAAAAAAAATGACCTGAGATAGTCCTGATAAAGAAGGAAAACTCAACACGATAAAAACAGAAGATAAAAGGAACCGAAAGAATAAGAGGAGAAAAAGATAAAAGGAAAAAAAAAAAAAATTGAAGGGAGCTCGAATGATGATTGAGAAGGAAAAGAATGTAGGAAAAACCGTAAGATAAATAACGAATTGGGTGATTGAAGACAAAAAGGATAATCAGGGAAGAAGAGAGCAATAGAGAAGAAGAAAGCAATATAAAAGACACACACATTTAAAAAGAAAACGGAGGAAGAAAATGGAAATCACACACACCGAAGAATCATCAAAAAAGAAAACGGGAGGGCGGTAATGAGAGTCACGAAATTCAGTTGTGTTTCGTAAAATTGTTGTTTCGTTGATTAGGTGCGAAAGCGCTTTTTTTTTCCCTCTATTTTTCCTTCATTTTTTTTTATTTTGTTTTGCTATATATATATTTTTTTTATTTTCATTTATCTATTTATTTATTTTGCGGATGGTGATTGGGTTTGCATATTTTTATGACTTTGTTTTTAGGTGTGTGTGTGTGTGTGTGTGTGTGTGTGTGTGTGTGTGTGTGTGTGTGTGTGTGTGTGTGTGTGTGTGTGTGTGTGTGTGTGTGTGTGCGTGTGTGTGTTATTCATATTGACATTCCTTTCTTTACATTTCAACTCCTGTAAAGAAAAAATAAATAAATAAACAAAAAAAAAAATACACGTAATTTTACAACAATCACAAAGTCAACACGCAAACACGACTTGAAAAATCATCCAAAACTTAATAAAAAAAAAAAATGCTACAAAAATACGTGTTTACATGGAAGGAGACGAAAATAACCTGAGTATCGAGGTGAAGGAAGGAGTGACATTTCCCGCCCTCACCCTCGCAGCGTCCTAGGGAGTCTACTAGGGAAATGAACTCCGTGGAAGGGCGCTGTCACCTCCACGCCACAGGAGGGAGGGTCGGAGGGAGGGAGAGAGGGAGGGGAAAAACTTGGATGGGAAGGAATGAACGGTGAAGGAAAGAATGGCAGGTAAAAAAGAAAAGAAAAAGAAAAGTGAAGAATTCTTGGACACACACACACACACACACACACACACACACACACACACACACACACACACACACACACACACGACAAACTTGCTCATATCAACTACTACAACTACTATTACTAATACTACTACCACCACCACCATCCCTCTTACTACAACAACAATAGCACCAATCAACTAACGAGTGTGTGTGTGTGAGTGTGTATGTGTGTGTGTGTATGACTACTATTTACACGCTTCCACTTCCTGGCGCGTTGCAGTGCACTGTTTGCAACGAGTCAGAATTGAGGCAAGAGCAGAGCGGCGACGTTCACAACACAATTACAGCATGCCATTCAACGCCAAAATTAATATTCAAGCACGACTCGCCGCCTCACGTACACATTTTCCTTCAGAGCATCTAAATTATTCATACACAGCATTCTTCCGCTTGCCTCGTCCTGACTGGTGCCCATTTTCATGTCTGGGATTTGGGGAGTGGTGGCAGGGGAGGGGGAGATTGGAGGAAAGAGGGTGAGAGAAGTCATGTGGGGGGGAGAGGTAGGTTGTGGAGGTAACGTGATGCCCTCCCTCAACTTTTCCCTTCCTTGAATTAGGGCACAGTTTTGGTTCTCTTTTTCCGGAGGAGGAGGAGGAGGAGGAGGAGGAGGAGGAGGAGGAGGAATTGTGAAGTAAAAGAGAATGGAGGAAGGAAAGAAAAAGGAGCGGGACTCTGACCTCCTTTTACCTCCGAACTAAAGAAAGAAAGAAAAAAAAATCCTTGGAAAACGAAAAACAATACTGAGTTTCTCTAAAAAAGTTTCTGGCGGAGTTGACCTGTCGTGGCGAGGCTGTCGAGATAATACCAAACTCCTAGGCCTACGGGACAATACACACAGCCTACGGAACAAATTTCACGCTCAGGGTAAGTCAGCAAGATAAGTTAGTAAGATATTTCTGTGTCAGTTTATATGTTCCCTTGAATGTAAAGAAGCGGGGACATTTACTCTAGATGGCCTCGGGTTGTTAATATTTCCCCTACTTTGCAAATCGAAATACAAGGCGAAGGAAAAGGAGGAGGAGGAGGAGGAGGAGGAGGAGGAGGAGGAGGAGGAGGAGGAGGAGAAGGATTTTACTTTTATTTATTATTTTTATGTGTTATTAATATATATCACTATGAATACTATTAATAATTTGATAGAGTACTTGAAAGCATCGAGACAAGGCTCTTTTACGGACTCAAAAAAGGAGGAAGAAAAGGAGGAGGAGGAGGAGGAGGAGGAGGAGGAGGAGGAGGAGGAGGAGGAGGAGGAGGAGGAAGTCTGGGAGTTAAGCAAGGCGAGTGTAGCAGTAGTTCCCATTAGTTTGCTGTCATTTTTTCACTTTATTCGTAACTCAGTAATTAAGGAACTTGATTAGATACGTGTGTGTGTGTGTGTGTGTGTGTGTGTGTGTGTGTGTGTGTGTGTGTGTGTGTGTGTGTGTGTGTGTGTGTGTGTGTGTGTGTGTGTGTGTGTGTGTGTGTGTGTGTGCGTAAATGAAAGTAGTAAGATAGAAAGTCTGCTTAAAAAAATAATAAAAAAAAACATGACAGACTTTCAGCATGTAGAAAAAATCAAGACCTACGAAGATTAATTTTCATATTTTTCGTACTTTTAGCTATTTCTTCGTCAGGAGGAGGAGGAGGAGGAGGAGGAGGAGGAGGAGGAGGAGGAGGAGGAGGAAAAGGTACTGAAAAGCCGAGTCACTCTTGTCTTAGCAATATTTGGGATAAACAAATGGAGTGCTGACAAGGAGTGCGTGAGGACGGGGGGCGTGAGGGAAGTAGTGATTGAGATCCAGGAGGGAGAAAAAAAAAAAAAGTCTGGAGGGGAATGAAACACACGGAAGTAAAAAGACTCAAGGAAGTGTGTTAAGCTAAAACCGTAGGAGGAAAAAGATGAAATGATAAATGAAAGAGGAACATGCGCAAAAAAAAAAAAAATGACGAAGGACATACAAAAGGTAGGAAATAGATTAAAAGGAAATGAAATATTCGCGGAAGTAAATAGATTACCAAATAAATAAATAGGTCAAGGCTTTAAGAAAAACAGTGAATGGCAGAGGAAAATACATCGATAAGAACGACAAAATATAAAAAAAAGGAGCTGAGAAAAGTGAGGAAATAAATGAAACACAGGTGAACGTGAATGGAAAAAGAGAAGGTATAAAACAATCTGGTAAAAAAAAAATATCAATAAAAAAGGAAAACGAGTAGCTATGAAACATAAACATAACCAGGAAGATCTAAAAAAAGGTGAGAGAGGGAATACAGGTTATAAAAATTGAGATAAACAGTGAACAAATGAATAAAAATTGAGAAAAAAAGAAGCAAGATGAAAGAGACAGAGGCAGAGATGAAACACACATACATACTGGGATCAAAGAATCAAGGAAGGGAAAGAGAGAGAACTGATGAATTAAAGAGGAAAACAGACAGACAGAGAGAGAGAGAGAGAGAGAGAGAGAGAGAGAGAGAGAGAGAGAGAGAGAGAGAGAGAGAGAGAGAGAGAGAGAGAGAGAGAGAGAGAGAGACAACAACATCGCTATTCACAAGACCATGACAAGCTTCACTATTTACTAAAATCAGCGTGACACGTCCACCTTTGCGTTTTCCTCCTTCCCTCCCCCGCTCCCGCCCGCACCCTAACCCTCCCCCCTCAAACACGGCACCGCTGAGGGCGAGGCGTTCACTACTGCCATCACACTTAAGGATAATCACACGAACTAGGACATCAAGCGAACACTTTTCCCAGCACTACAAAAGGCAGTCTTGCGAAAGTTAAGGCTTGGCGAGACTCCAGACCAGCTACACTCAACTCCAGTGGGTGAGGAGGAGGAGGAGGAGGAGGAGGAGGAGGAGGAGGAGGAGGAGGAGGAGGAGGAGGGGAAGAAGAAGAAGAAGATTATGGTGACATTGATGAAGGAAAAGGAAGAAAAGAAGAGAATTATGGTGATATTGATGAAAAAGAAGAAGAAGAAGAAGAAGAAGAAGAAGAAGAAGAAGAAGATTATGGTGATACTGATAAAGGAAAATGGAAGAAAAGAAGAAACTTATGGTGATAAAAAAATAATAACAACAACAACAACAACAACAACAACAACAACAACAGCAAAAAAAACAACAACAAGAAAACCAAGATGATTCTAAGATGCTAATGAAGAAGAAAAAAAAAAAAAGAGAAGAAAAAAAAACAGCCACACTTGTCTTGTCTGGCACTTGTAAGGACATTTTATGAATCATGATCCATTTTCTTCTCATAATTCCCGCCTTCAGACGTGTTCCTTAATGCGACAGACAGCCACAGAGAGCCATGGGGAGCCGCAGAAGAGGAACCTGAAGCTGAACCCGCAACTGAGCCAGAGTGGAAAGATGAGGAGGGGGAAATGTGAGAGGTTAAAACTCGTGAATCGTGGTATACTCATTTCCGCACAAGATATATGCCTCTCTCTCTCTCTCTCTCTCTCTCTCTCTCTCTCTGAAGCCAAAACCAATACGAAAAGAGATAGGGAGAGTTATGTAAATGAACCTTTCCACCCCAAAACGTAGTTAGAGAAATCCATCAGTTTAATCTCCGCGGTGCTTAAGAGATTACACCTCAAGTCTATGGGCGCAGTCCGAGATACAGGAAGGGGAGGAAGGGGAGGAAGGGGTGGAATTGGGGGATGGGAAACAAGATTAAGGAGTAAGAGAGGAATAAGATGTGACTGAGAGGAAATAGTATAAGATGGAAGAATTTAGGTAAGGATGGAAGAAAAAGGGGAGTTTAGGATGACGTACAGAAAAAAGGGAGCTATGAAGAGGTAACTTATAGGAACAGTGAAAGGAAATAATTGTGGGGTGGGAGAGAGGATGAAGAAAGCTAAGAAGAGGTAGGAGAGGAGACCATATATTGTGGTGCAAGGGAGAAGAGGGATGGGGAACAAATGGAAGGGTAATTGGGAGGAGGGGAAAGGTACGATTGCTTGGGGATGTAAGGGAGGAGAAAGGGGGAGAGGGAGAAGGGAGAGAGGAGGAAATGAGATAGTGGTGGGGATGTGGGGAAGGAAAAAGAGATAGAGAAAGAAGAGTGAGGGGAGGGGAGGGAACTGTGGTGATGTGAGGAAAAAGGGGAGAGAAAGAGGAGAGAGAGGAAGGGAGAGGGAATGTGTTGGAGATATGAGGGAGGAAAGAGATAGAGGGAGAAGGGGCAGAGGCTGGGAAGAGACTGTTGTGGGGATGTGAGGGAGAAAAAGGGAGAGGGAAAGGGCGAGAGGAGGGGAGGAGACTGTGATGGGGAGGAAAAGCAGCAGGAAAGGCTGGATTGGAAGATTACAATTAACCAAAAGGTGTGGGGGGAGGATAGGGAGGATTCCGGCCCTGGTCTGCGCCCCTCTTAATTAAATCTAATATGAATAGTGGATCAGAGAGAGACAGACTCGTGGGTGTTGTCTTTGCAGCGACAGACGGAAGGGTGCGATGGTGCAATGTTTTCTCTCTCTCTCTCTCTCTCTCTCTCTCTCTCTCTCTCTCTCTCTCTCTCTCTCTCTCCAGTGCCAGCAAACCTTCTCTCATCGCTTTCTAAACATTTACAAACTCTCCATCACCTCCCTGGCGTCAACATTTCTCTCTCGTTTTCTTCCACACGTCTATAGTTATTTGTAAATTAGTCACGGCATTCAGATTTTCAGATGTATGCGTATTATTAGTACTCTCTCTCTCTCTCTCTCTCTCTCTCTCTCTCTCTCTCTCTCTCTCTCTCTCTCTCTCTCTCTCTCTCTCTGTCTACGCTGCACAGACAACATTCCAGAGCGGGAGGGAGATAAACACTCACACTTTAGAGTCAGCCCAATATGATTATCGCCTCATGCACCTCAGTACAATCAACATATATAATACACAAACAAATCGCCGATGAGTCAACACGATAGCCTCCAAAAGCCTCCCAGAGTTCAAGGCATAAACACAACCCCAAAACACACCCTAACCTAACCATGTTTTTCTCCTTCTCTTCCCTAAACAACCTGAAGGCACCGTAGCACCATCCCTCACCTGGCGACGTCCATTTACCTGGCACACCTGACCTCATCACCTGTGCTCTCCCTCTCCCCTCTGCTCTCTCTGTCTCTCTCTCTCTGTCTTGCTTTCCCTTCGTCGACGCCTTCGCCGTGAATTTTCCCTTAACGAGGCGAGAAATTATCGTCAATCAGCAGTAATGGAGGGGCAGGACGGGACCTTTATTTTCCAGGCGTCACAGGTATTAGATGGTATCGCGGGCGTTACGAGGGATATTCTGGACGCGGGATGAGTATATTTGGCGGCAAACAGAGTCGTGGCGGGTAATCAAGGGTGATACACGGAGACTTGGTAGCCCTTCCCTCATCCCCTCACCTCACTCCGCTCGATGAGAGAGAGAGAGAGAGAGAGAGAGAGAGAGAGAGAGAGAGAGAGAGAGAGAGAGAGAGAGAGAGAGAGAGAGAGAGAGAGAGAGAGAGAGAGAGAGAGAGAGAGAGAGAGAGAGAGAGAGAGAGAGAGAGAGAGAGAGAGAGAGAGTGCATATATTCTTTCCTCATGTTCCTCCCTCCTGCTGCTTTCCTCCAGTCTCCATCAGCATCCACGGGAGTCTTGATGCACTAAAGGTTAAGGTTTAAAACTTCTCTCGTAGCCTTGCCTCTCACTCAGCGGCCACTCTCCCGTCACTCCTCGCCACTCGACGCCATGCACTCACTCCCCCACTCACTGTGCATTTCTTTGTACTTACTCCCTTCTTCATACTCATTATTATCCATTCTTAATATTTTCCCACAATTCTCTCACTCATTAAATTACGTACATATTCATTCATCTGTATCTTACTCTCCTCTTTCCTACTCCTCGTCATCATTGCCCTCTTACTTCCCATAATTCTCTCACTTATTAACTTCAATACACATTCAATCATGTGTACCTTATTTTCTTTGTACTCATCGTCATTATTACTTTCCTACTTTCCTATTATTCCTTCATTCACTCACTCACTCCTATGCACACCAATTTAACTATCATTACTCACCCTCTTCCATTTACTTATTCACCCTTCCTCATTCTTCCATTTTAACTCTCCCACCCACTCACTCACTACACCACCACCAAATTCTACTCGCCTCTCACTTCACCCACACCCACACAATTCATCCCCATCACCACTACTCTCTCAAAGCACTTTCCCCTCCCTCCCCCAAGGCCCCATCCTCCCTCACTCCCATCATTTTAATCTCGAGTCACCATCTGTGCCCAAATGATAAGGCTTGGGTGAGACACAGCAAGCATCGGGGAAGTGAGACAGAGGACAGCGTATAAGGAAAGGAACAAGGAGAAAGGCGTAGAGGAGACACACGCAGGCGGTGATAAGGCGACTCTCTGTGGTCACTCGCCTTCTCTGGACGCTCATTGGAGGCACACACAGGCAGCAGGAGGTCAACCGGGACCGTTTTTCTGTAAGTTTTTATTTCTCTCACTCGTTCGCACACATAATCATTCTTCTTTAGGTCTGCTTTCTTCTCTCTCTCTCTCTCGTTCTCTCTTCATTGTGTTTTATGTCTTTATTTCCTACACACACAATTATTTTTCGTCTTAAATTATCGTGTTCTTTTTTTTTCTTTTTCTCTTTTTTTCTTTTTCTCTTTCTCTCCTCCATGTGTTTTTAATGCTTATTTTCTCACGCTGGTTCTTTTTCTTTAGTTTTATTTTTTGAGGTCGCTCAGCATTTGTCTCCTATTATCTTCCCCTTTATCATCTTGTTCATCATATTCATCTGCCTTTGCTAGTTGATTTAAATTACATTTCTCACACATAATTGTTCTTCTTTTAACTTTTTTACTCTCTCTCTCTCTCTCTCTCTCTCTCTCTCTCTCTCTCTCTCTCTCTCTCTCTCTCTCTCTCTCTCTCTCTCTCTCTCCCCCTCTCTCTCCAGACAACATTTCCTAATAGCTCAAAATAACACTTTTCACCATTAATAAACATCTCACATACTTCACTCACGTAATAAGATAAGAAGGAACACCTGACTTCTTCACCCTTCTGGAACAATTACCTATACAAACAGAAACCCACACGAAACCCTACCATACCACAACCTCTTTCCTATGTCCCTCCGATAGGCGCCACGAAAAAGTCTGTTCTGAGCACCTTCTTATCCCCTATTACTTTAGCTGGTGGCGAGAGGGCGAGGATAGGGTGAGTTTCAGCGCCAAGGATCCCAGAGTTGAATGTGTGTCCACCAGATTCGGGTTTGTTCCTCCTATTCATGACGTCTTCCGTACACTGTCTCTTATCACTCCCTGTCTCGTCTTGTGTTAAGTTTATGTTGCCTCCTCATACGGTCCTCGGCTCCTCGCTCTCTCACGCATCCTTACACTCTCATACTCACAACAGACCACCCCCTCCCGCTTCTCTCCCCTATTTTTCTTTCTCTTTCTTTCTCTTCCTCAGCCGCACACAGCTCGCTTCACTCACCACCGTGTATCTTTCTTTTGGTTCTCTTTCTCTTTGTTAGTTTCTTGCCGTCTGTTAATTTGTTTTGTGTTTTATTTGCCAGTGGTCTCCCTTTGTCCCACGCTGCTGTTTTTTTCTTTTATTTTTCACTTTATTTATAATTTTCTTCACAGTCTTTCATGTTACTAATCTTACAGCTTTTTAAAATTAGTGCTCTTTGGATAATTTTCATCTTTCTTTCTCTTTCTTTTCTGCCATTTACATGCTCTTACGTCTTTTGTCTCCTAATCTTCCTTCTCTTTCTATCTTCCTGCCTTCCGCCCTCCACGTACTTCTCTGTTTTTTGTGCTTCCTATTCTGATTTCTCTTCCTTTCGTGCTTCCGTCCTCCACCTGCTCTAACTTCCCTCCTTCACATCCTTTCACGTCTAAATTTACTTCAAATACAATTACGTAGTTTTAACTCACTTTCCTCCAACACTCCGTTCTCTTCTTCATATTTTTTTCTTGCTGTCGTCCTTCACCACCACCACCACCACTACCTCCTCCTCCTCCTCCTCGTTCTCCTACTCTTCCTCTTCCACGACACTCATGAAGTCTATTTAGACAACCGTAAGAGGAACTTCACTTCTTTTTTCTCTCTCTCTTCTTCCCCACAGAGCAAGAAACTTCTGAGGAGTTTTTGGGTGCTTTTTCCAAGACGGCCGCGAACCAATACCTTCGAGGGAGTGGCAGAGGACGAAGGGACACGTAGAGAAAGGGCGGGGGGAGTAAATAACTGAGTAAGGCTAAAGAAGACTTGAAGGAGACTAGTGGGTGGGTGGGTGGAAAGAGTGGATGGCGAGGGTGTGAAGGTGAGGGTGTGGAGAGAGAAAATAGAAGAGAAGAGAAGAGAAGAGAAGAGAAGAGAAGAGAAGATAACAGAAGAGAAGAGAACAGAAGTGAAGGGAAGTTAAGAGAAGAGAAGAGAAGAGAAGAAGAGAAGGAAAGAGAAAAGGGAAGAGAAAGAGGAAAGTGTACTACTTTCCCTCCAAGTTCCTCCTCCTCCTCCTCCTCCTCCTCCTTCTGCATATGCTCTTCTCGTTCTTGTTCTTCTTAGTCATCGTCCTCCTCTTCTTCCTGCTCCTTTTCTTTTTCCTCCCTACTTCTACTCTTCATTTACTAACACCTTACCGTCCATCCCCCCTTCTCTCTCTCTCTCTCTCTCTCTCTCTCTCTCTCTCTCTCTCTCTCTCTCTCTCTCATTCCTCACCAGCTTCCCCTTATTGCCTTCACCGTCACCTCCTCAAGGCGCCGCGCTTCCCTGTACCACCCACAGCGTTGCTCTTCTGCTGCTTCACGTAAATTCCACGCGAAATCCACGGCGGTTGATTAAAATAAAGCCGCCGGACGTTTATTGGCGCAGGGCACTGGGTGAGAAATTGAATCGAGTCTCTTTGTTGTGGATTTACAGACGAAAACGAGGTAGAAGTGGTGCTGGTGGTGGTGGTGGTGGTGGTGGTGGTGGTAGAAGTGATCTAGTCAAGTCAATTAAAGATATCAGTCAAGATAAGACGAGTTTTCTTAGTATACTGCATCTACACACACACACACACACACACACACACACACACACACACACACACACACACACACACACACACACACACACACACACACACAGGGACGAAATGCGTGTTAGCTGAAGCCTAAAATTAAACCTTTGCTAAATAAATGAGAATCACGCCGCTAGTGACACGGAGTTAGACGGTGAGAGGAAGGAGAGGGAGAGTGGGAGAGAGGGAGAGGGAGGGAGGGAGTGAGGGGAAAGAAGGACAGGTAAAGGGAAATAAAAGAGACAGGTGATTGAGAAAGGTTCAGCTATGGCGAGAGAGAGAGAGAGAGAGAGAGAGAGAGAGAGAGAGAGAGAGAGAGAGAGAGAGAGAGAGAGAGAGAGAGAGAGAGAGAGAGAGAGAGAGAGAGAGAGAGAGAGAGAGAGAGAGAGAGAGAGAAATACAAAGAGGCTAAATAAAGAAAAGAGAGAAATTTTGAGTAAATATTAATAAATGCAATGATCCACGGACAAAAAAAAACAGTTCTCTCTCTCTCTCTCTCTCTCTCTCTCTCTCTCTCTCTCTCTCTCTCTCTCTCTCTCTCTCTACATCACTCCCTCGCTAAAAAGGAAACACGGAGCACAACGACAAGCAACACAACACAACGAGACGCAAAATCAACTCTGAAAACACGATAATTTCCTGAGAGTGAGAAAAAAAAATAAAAATAAAGATACTGTAGTGTTCACCTCCTCACCACTATTTTAGGAGGAGGAGGAGGAGGAGGAGGAGGAGGAGGAGGGAAGAGACGTCACAGATTAGATCATCATTCATTCCTCATATTTCCGCATGAGGTCATTATCATATTTTTTTCTTTCATCGTTAATGACCGAAATATTATGGCGGACTGCTGCAGAGGAGGAGGAGGAGGAGGAGGAGGAGGAGGGTGGAATGGAAATGGAAAGAGGATGAAGAGGAGTAAATAAGAGTGAGAACGAGGAAGAGAAAGAAGAAAAG
Source organism: Scylla paramamosain (assembly GCF_035594125.1). Taxonomy (NCBI): domain Eukaryota; kingdom Metazoa; phylum Arthropoda; class Malacostraca; order Decapoda; family Portunidae; genus Scylla; species Scylla paramamosain. The sequence goes on from NC_087166.1 coordinate 5,589,150, forward strand.
GATGAGAAGAACAAGGAAGAGGAGGAGGAGGAGGAGGAGGAGGAGGAGGAGGAGGAAGAGGAGGAGGAAGAGGAGGGCAGAGGGACAGGAAATGAGGGAGGAGGGAGATGCTAGACAGCTTCAAAAATGGAGGCAAAAGAAAGCTTGAAAAAGAAAGCTTGAAAAAAGAAAGCTTGAAAAAAGAAATATAAAATCAAGCCTTTAGAGATCCGTGTGTGTGTGTGTGTGTGTGTGTGTGTGTGTGTGTGCAGCCATGTTCATAAAACCATATGCCACTCACTGACTGGTTGAACTACCCCATTACTCCTTGTGTTATCTCTCTCTCTCTCTCTCTCTCTCTCTCTCTCTATGCCTGGCCGCCTGGGAGATAATTTTGTGCCTAATGGGGATAACACATAAAAGGAAATGACACATAAACGAAAATAGGAAAGGAAAAGAGAAAAAAAAAATACTCGCAAAAATCCTTCAATTACAAGATCAAGAGTAAGAATCACACATTTCCCAAATAGTAAACAAAAAAAGAAAAAGAAAAAAAAGCGAAAAAGCAGCTAATCTTTCAACCTCATCACTGTCAACACCTTCACTTTTATCCTCTCACTTTTCCTCTCCGTTTTTCTTTTCCGCAGCACTGGAGGAAAGGTACAAGTAGAGACATCATCGCAACACAGCACAATGAGGAGGAAAATATTACATGGCTTGTCTTCTTTTACTGGTTGTAAGTCAGAGCAAAGCAAGCCTCCATATCTTCCTTCGTCTTCTTTTCTTTTTCATCCTCCTCTTTTTCTCCGTCTTTTCCTCTCCACCCGTCCTTGTTTCCTCCTTTGCAAAATCTAAACCTCCATAATATATTTTCCTCCTAATCCTCCTTCTCTATTTTGCTTCCCTCCTTTTTCTCTGCTTTGTTTTCCTCGTTATCTTAAAACGGAAAGCTTTGACATCCTTCTCCTCCTCCTCCTCCTCCTCTTCCTCGTCCGTCTGTCCTTCCTCTTTCCTCTTTTGTACAGTTAAAACTCCACCCTTGTATCTCAACACCTCCTAAAACTCCTCACTAACTTACCTCCCCCCTTCTCTCTCTCTCTCTCTCTCTCTCTCTCTCTCTCTCTCTCTCTCTCTCTCTCTCTCTCTCTCTCTCTCTCTCTGTCCGTCCTGTAGCTGCAGCCCGCGAAGTGAAATCAGATTTGAACGCATTTCCATAAACTCCACCAAAACCAGGTAAAGATAAACTACAATTATTAATCCGGCACTATTTGCACGGCTCATCCGGGCGTGCGGGTTCGGCGGGGCTGCAGGACACAACGAGGAGCGGCCGCGTGTGTGTATGTACAATAGTTTCTGCAAAGTTGTACATACAAGCGTGGCGGGGCGAGGGATTGTGTGGCGGCAGGCGGGGTGAAAAATAGTTGCTGTGTATAAATAAATTGGGGAGGGTGCATGGGTGGAGAGAGAGAGAGAGAGAGAGAGAGAGAGAGAGAGAGAGAGAGAGAGAGAGAGAGAGAGAGAGAGAGAGAGAGAGAGAGAGAGAGAGAGAGAGAGAGAGAGAGAGAGAGAGAGACATACGAGTCACAAGATTAAATAAAATTGACAGAAGAGAAAACTACGATTGAGTGACTAAGGAGGAGGAGGAGGAGGAGGAGGAGGAGGAGGAGGAGGAGGAGGAGGAGGAGGAGGAGGAGGAGGAGGAGGAGGAGGAGGAGAGAATAGAGTAAAAATGACATCAATGGAGATAATCGATTGGAATAAATCCGAGACAGGGGGAAGGGAAGGAGAGAGAGAGAGAGAGAGAGAGAGAGAGAGAGAGAGAGAGAGAGAGAGAGAGAGAGAGAGAGAGAGAGAGAGGGTTGGTGGTGCTTTCTCACACCTTAACATTCTCTCTCTCTCTCTCTCTCTCTCTCTCTCTCTCTCTCTCTCTCTCTCTCTCTCTCTCTCTCTCTGTGTGTGTGTGTGTGTGTGTGTGTGTGTTTGATACAAAGTCCGTACCTTTACTCTCCCTCACATCTCTTCCATCATACCCTGCATTTCTCCCTCCCTCCCTCTCTCCCTCTCCCTCAGTCTCCCCGTCCCCTCCTTCCTCTCCCTTTCTCTCACTTCCCAGCTGTCACCCTCACACTTCCCTGCCCCCAACCTTGTCAGGCTCTCCTTCACTCCCTCTTTCTACTTCCCCTCACTTCATCATATTCCCCCTATTTCCACTTTTCCTCTTTTTTCCCGCCTGGACGAGCACCCGATGCATTATAAAAGGTGGCTCTCTGACCGCCGCCCGCCAGTGACCAGCTGGCGGGCGGAGGGGCAAGATGCACCAGCTGGGCCTTGTTATTCACACCGACGGGACGCCACCTGAGCCACGCCAGCTGTCTAGGGAGGGAGGGAGGGAGGAGTACCAAGCAAGAGTAAGGGAGTGGGTTGAATTCTGGTTTATGAGCAACAGTTTTGGTTATGCATCTTTTTTTTTTCTTTTCCTTCTTCTTTTTATTCTTGTAGCGAATGGACTGACTTAATCTAGTGCATACTGTAAATCGCGTTTGTTTTAGTGTTTTTGTCTTTTCTTTTCTTTTTTTCTCTCTTGTTTATTGTGGTATGGGGAAATCTGAGTCAGTCGCTACTTTTTTTTTTCACATTGGAGAAGGTGTGATATTTTCTTGTTTGTTGGTGAGGAGGAGGAGGAGGAGGAGGAGGAGGAGGAGGAGGAGGAGGAGGACAAGAAGAACAACAACAACAACAACAACAACAACTACTACTACTACTACTACTACTACTACTACTACCACAACAACTACATATATTACCATAACTACTACCACTACAACAACCGGTTCCTTCACAACACGCAATGACACCGGACCCACAGACCCACCCACCCAAACACACACACACACACAGACACAACCTCCTCCTATACATACACTCACGTCCTCTAATCCGAAGCAATGTCATAAGTACGTCTGGGTCCCGCCCGTCCACCACAGATGTCACAATACCCATCACATTAACATGCATTTGCGCACCGATAACATCCCAGAGTAACCTGAGCTGCCATCCCGCGTGTTATCCTGATCAGGGGGACGCCGCAGCACATCAAAAGGTGGGGAGAGGGGAGAAGGGAGATGATAAAAGGGGAGAAAAGACCAGTACATAGGGAAGAGGAGAAAGGGGAGGGAGAAAGGAGTAAGTTAGTAGATAGCGGTGGGTAGAGACAAAGAAAAATGATAAAGGGGAGAAAAGAGCCAGTAGATAGGGATGGGGAAGAGGCACAGGGAGAAAGTGGAGGAAAGGAGAAAGAAAGGAAGAGAGGAACAGACAGGAGAAAGGGGAGAAAGAAGAGAAAAGGGATTGGGGAGGAAACAAGGGGAGAGAGGGTTCAGTATAAGGTGGTGAGGAAGGAAGGAGGGTAAAAGGGTGAAGAAAGAAAAGAGGGGAGTGTTAATGGGTGAGGTCAGAGGAATAAACCATGGAAAAAGATACGCATGAGGGAGGCAAAGAGTGGGTAATACGAGGAAGGGGTAAGTAAACGAGTGTGAAAAGAGAGACCGAGGGAGAGTTAATGAGAAAAATCAGTGAGGGCGAATAAGACGGGGAAAAAGTATATGATAGATGTAAGGAGTCGGTAATTGGAGTGAAGAATAAATAAATGGGGACTGAAAAAGAAGTAAAAAAAAAAAAATAAAGAAGAGTTAATAAGAAAAGTCAGTGTTGATGGATAAGAACTGATAAAAAAAGTATGGTAAGGATAAAGATTGTGTAATATAAGAAATGGCTACGTAAATAAAAAACAAAAAAAAAACAAAAGAAAATACTTAATAAGAAACTAAGTCGCTGCAGAGTAAGACCAACAAGACTGGTAAAAATTATATGATGTTAAGTAAAAACGTCAGTAATCGCCATTTTACATCTAGCACGAGGAGGGAGGTAACATGTGGTGAGCTGTGTTGTGAGTGATACCCATAAAAAATGATAACCTTCAAATGGACGCTAAGTAAAAGCTTCAAATCCGCTATTACTCGCACGAAAACCTGAGATATTTAATGGTTGTTTTTCGTGAAGGCAGTCTTAGTCTCCCTCTCTCCTCTCCCCTCCTCCCCTCGCGTGGCACCAGCTGGGAGAGGGATGGGGCGGGAGGGATGAGGTGATAGGGAGGGAGGAGGAAGGAATGCGGAGGGAGGGATGGACGGAGGGAGTGAGGGAAGGGGTAATGAAGGGGAAGGGATGAAGGGCTGGTGTTGAGTGCCATGCAGCTACTGGTACTGGCATCACAAAGGAACATGATGGCTTTACCGGCAGGCAGGACACACCACGCGTCCATCCATCACCAGCGGAGCCTCCAGCGGTGGTCGCAATGCTCCGCCACCACCGTCACCGCCACCACGCTGCCATACCAGACGCCGCTACTCCATCACAGCCAAGCGCCACCGCACCATCACACTCACACGCCACCGCGCCACTACATCATCCTATCGCCCCGAGACTGTGACTTCATGCTATTATAATGAGTACCTTGGAGCTGAGGCAGTGGTGGTGGTGGTGGTGGTGGTGGTGGTGGTACTGAGGGTTGATGGCTGTATGGTACGTAGTGATTGTGGATAATTTTTCTTGCAGTGACGTTTGTATTTTAACTTTCTTTTCACTGTCACTACAAATTTAACCCTGCAGTGTACCAGAGTCACCAAAACACCACGGCAGGGCAAGGCGACGCTTGGACTACACTGATGAGGAGGAACAAAAGCCTTCGGATCTTTTTCTTTATAAACAGTATACAACAGCAAGTTTTGTACTATCCTGTCTTTCTGTACTATCCTGTCTCTCATTACATAGCCTAGAATAACCACCCAAACTATCTAGTAAGGACCTTAACTAGGGTGCAGTGCCTCTGTGCAAAAAGCCATAGTTTTGTCTGGGAAAAAAGGCTGGCAGCAGGCTTGACTTTCTAGGGGACTGCTGTTTGAACTTCCCTTGTATTCCTTTGTATAAAGAGTGAACAGAGATTCTCGTATATGAAGAACTGGAGAACCTCACGACGCTTAGTATGAGGTGTATCTACATCTCTTGACCAGCTAACAGCGCCTAATAACACTACCACCTCTAATTACAGGCAACGTGCAATTAGAACCATATCTACGTGCTTAAATCCTCCTAAATCTTACATTCAAGTTGCGCCATTAGCAGAAGGACAGTTAAATAGCACGTAATCGTCTGTGGGGTAATCGAGGCAGGAACGTTTTAAAAAATTTCACAACCATAACATTAAAATCTTCCATCCTTAATAATTATAGATAGGATGATTAAAAAGAGGGTGCAGCTTTTCAACTTTAATCTGTTCTCCCTCAAATCGTACAGGACTCTCTCTCTCTCTTTCTCTCTCTCTCTCTTTCTCTCTCTCTCTCTCTCTCTCTCTCTCTCTCTCTCTCTCTCTCTCTCGTCACTAATCCTTCCCTCGCCGCCTTATCCCTACGCCACATTCACCGTCTCCCTCCTAGGAATGCACGAGAGAGAGAGAGAGAGAGAGAGAGAGAGAGAGAGAGAGAGAGAGAGAGAGAGAGAGAGAGAGAGAGAGAGAGAGAGAGAGAGAGAGAGAGAGAGAGAGAGAGAGAGAGAGAGAGAGAGAGAGAGAGAGAGAGAAAGTGGTTCAGTATTAAAGGCATGAATTGTTGTCTTAAAGCAAGATAAGTAAGATGAAGGGTTGGGGAGTTGGGGTGATGGTAGTAGTTGAGGAGGGTGGTTAAGATTCACAAGGGGAAGGGAAGGGAAGGGAAGGGAAGGGGAGGGAAGGGGAAGAGGTGGGAGGACGTGGGCAGCTGAAGGTGACTCCTCAAGGACTTAAAGAATGGGACAGAGGAGGAGAAGTTATAAAAAGGGTTGAGAAAAATGGTAAAAAAGAAAAGAATAATCAACTTGGCAACATTAAAATAGGAAAATATCAACTTAGCAATATTAGAATGGGAAAATAACTAAGTGATGTGAAAAGAAGAGAAATTTCAACTTAGCAATGTTAAGAGATGGGAAATATTCACTTGGCTTTCATTAATTACATATTTGAGCATGATTCCAGTATTAAGTGTATCAGAGGAGTGAAAGGAGCAAGAGATATGCACTTATCACTCATTAATCATGCATCTTAACATGACTTTGATATGAGAGAAGTAATGAATTAAATTAACGCTGCGAGAGAGAGAGAGAGAGAGAGAGAGAGAGAGAGAGAGAGAGAGAGAGAGAGAGAGAGAGAGAGAGAGAGAGAGAGAGAGAGAGAGAGAGAGAGAGAGAGAGATCCACTAACTTCAATTCGCCTTCCTTTACGTTTTCTCTACTTCTAATAAACCCAAAGTTGTTCCCTTCCATCGTCATCCGGCTTTCCTTCTCCCTCTTCCTCTCCCTCTCCCTCCCAGCCGCGTGTCGCACAGTCGGGAGGGGCGGCACAGGCCTCGTCGCCCCGCCAGCACCGCCTGCAACTCTCATACTCATGGGGTAAAGCCCTTAAGCTCCCCTTCATAATCCCATCAGCGTGTTTGCTACACCCTCCCCACTTCTCTCGCACACCTTCCCTTCTCCCACCCCACTCCTCTTCTCCCCTCTTTCCCATGTCCTCCTATATCTAACCCTCTTCTTCCTCTCCTCCTTTCTATACACAAGCATTTTAATCACGTTCTTTCTCCCTTCTCCTCCTCTCCTCCTCATCTCCACGCATAGACTTCTAACCCTCTCCTCCTCTATACACAAGCATCCTTATCAATCTCCTTCTCTCTCTCTTCTCCTCCCTTCTCCTCGTCATCTCCCTCGCGCACCTCACGTTTCCCAAAGCACTCCTGTCTACCCTTGCTTCCTCCTGACGCTCGCAGACGTAAACATGACAGGTGCCGAGGAGCCCAACGGGGAGCCTCACTTAGACTTCTCAGATGCTTGAGTAGAAAAGATAGTGAGCTTAAGTATGTCTAAAAGTGCCGACACACTCAGCAAGGTGCCAAGGAGGGGAGGTGTGTGTGTGTGTGTGTGTGTGTGTGTGTGTGAAGTAGCATATGGTGACACTTGTTCCCTAACGTCACCATCAGCTGCCACTACAATTTCCCTCTCCCCTCAACTTTTTTTCCCCTCTACTCATCATTACTCGCTCGCCGCTCCTCCCTCTTTGCTACAACCATTCAATCTCTCTTCAGTTGTACCTTATTCCAGTCCGGCTCTTGCTTACTTTCGTGTCTGTCCCTTTCCTTCTTCCTTCGTCATTCTCTCTCTCTCTCTCTCTCTCTCTCTCTCTCTCTCTCTCTCTCTCTCTCTCTCTCTCTCTCTCTCTCTCTCTCTCTCTCTCTGCCTCTCTCTCCCCGCAGATTCGTGTGTGGAAAGCAGAGATTCGAAGCCAAGACTTTGTTAATAGTTTGAGAGACTGAAAGGCGAAAATTTGCTGATTCTTGCACTTACGATGTAAAACAATTACTTCCACTGCTTCTTTTTCTTCAAGAAGTGTATGACAAAGCAATAATGAAAAAAAAACTCCTCCTCCTCCTCCTCCTCCTCCTCCTCCTCCTCCCACTACTACTACTACTACTACTCCTACTTTTGGTGGATAAATGGAACAGACTCAGTAATCAAGTTGTTAGTGCTGAGTCATTAGGGAGCTTTAAAACAAGATTAGACAAATTTACGGATGAGGATGATAGGTGGAAATAGGTAGGTATGTTTCATACAAGGACTGCCGCGTGTAGGCCGGATGGTTTCTTGCAGCTTCCCTTATCTTCTTATGTTCTTATCATTACTACCATCCCTCGTATAAGGGGAAAAAAAAAAATCTATACTTGCCCTCTTCACAGCATCTCGCGGTTACCTGGCCAAACATACCTGGAATAAAGAAATAAAGTCTTTATTAGAAATTAAAGAAAATTTTTCTCACACCACTTGCCTAAGCAAACTACGCGTTCTTAAAATTTAATAGATGGTGAAATATATTCGATTACTTTTTTTCCTGAACTTGTAAAGTTTGGCACAAAGCTTGGGAAATTATGAAATGCCTAAGGAAATTATGATACACGAGGAGAACGAGCAAAGTTTTGAAGAAAGAGGATGAATATTATTAAAATGCAGCTATGCACGCGCACACACACACACGCACACACACACACACACACACACACACACACACACACACACACACACACACACACACACACACACACTATGCTATCCCAAATACACAGACTCTCTCTCTCTCTCTCTCTCTCTCTCTCTCGCTCTCTCTCTCTCTCTCTCTCTCTCTCTCTCTCTCTCTCTCTCTCTCTCTCTCTCTCTCTCTCTCTTTCCACTTCCCCAATCTCTCACACATAACCCTAAAAAAAAAAATGCAGCACTGTACCCAATTCCTCGCCATTTTTCCCTCCCTCCTGACAGTGTTATTTAACCAGTCTGGCTTCATTCTTCAGGCGGCGATGACAGGAGGCGCGTCTCCTTCCAGCTGGCCACTGCCCGCACAAAGCAAGCACGGAGTATTACAGCCGCCACAAATGTTTTCTCCCCACGAACCACGGCGCGCCAGTTCTGACAAGGTTCGGTGTAGGGACGGCGGATTTGGTTGGAGTGTAGGCGGAAGAGGAAAGGACTGGAGAGGGGAGAGGGAAAGTGGTATAAAAGGGAGAAGGGAAATACGAGTAAAGGCAAGAATGAGATGAATGGCGTAAAGGATTTTGGACATTTCTACAGAAACAAAAACACAAACACAGAACAGAGAGAGAGAGAGAGAGAGAGAGAGAGAGAGAGAGAGAGAGAGAGAGAGAGAGAGAGAGAGAGAGAGAGAGAGAGAGAGAGAGAGAGAGAGAGCCACAATATCAGACCCACAAGTAAACAAAAAAGGACAAAAATGAGACAAATATAATAAAAACCATCATGAAACTTCTCTGGCCAGACTTGATCAGCGCCTCGACACACGCATCACCTGGCGGCCGAGCAACAACCTCACCTGAGTGCCAATGACTTCTGCAGGCGAACAGGTAAGTCAGGTAGGCCAGGTAAGTGTGAGTCACCTTAAACACTCACCTCATGAACACCTGTTGGGCTGCAGGTAATGATACTCCACTAAGAAGCTGCACCTCACCTCATTTAATCACCACTGCCTCGTATATAAATTGAGATGGATGGGGCCTTAAGAAAAAAATATCCCTCCGCAAAAGAAGGGTTTATGAAAGCGTACAGTCTGAAGTAGGCAGGAAAGTGTCGTGTTATATGAGGAATACTGATAACACCTGAATAAAATTGTATTAATAATAGTTTGTGAGATGGATAAAAATATTTGTGGATCAATAAAAAATAAGAGCTAATAAGAGTTTGTTGAGAGGCAAAGAAAATAATTTACAGTCGAATATAAAAAAAATTCATGATAATTCGCTGAGAGATAAAGAAGAAGAAGAAGAAGAAGAAGAAGAAGAAGAAGAAGAAGAAGAAGAACGAAAAAAGTACAGTCTCATATATTAAACACAGAAGCACTAGCAGACCAAAAAATTGTAAGAAAAAAAAAAGAAAAAAGAAAATGTTGTGTGATAATGCAGGCAAGAAAACGCATGAAGATGAGCAGGACATAAAATACAAAATAATTAACTTGAAAATGAAGAAAACCAAAATTTTTAAACATAAATACACTGTAACCGCGTATGAAGCATGTGAAAGAACAAGAAAATACTGAGCACTGGTGGTGATGAGGAGAGAATTAGGTGAGGGAGCGAGGAAGTATTTTAGGGAGGAAGAAGGATGAGGTGTGAGAGGAAGCCGGGCTGAGCTGTGAGAGGCCCTGGTGAGTGGTGTGTGTGTGTGTGTGTGTGTGTGTGTGTGTGTGTGTGTGTGTGTGTGTGTGTGTGTGTGTGTGTGTGTGTGTGTGTGTGTGTGTGTGTGTGTGTGTGTGTTATGTAGGAGGAACTTAAGTGTTGGTGAAAACTGATGAGTGTGTAAAGATGCGAGTAATGAGTGGCTGATTAAATTTAGGGCATCATCATCATTGTTATCATCATCATCATCATCAGACTACGAATCCACTGCCAGATAAAGACCACCACCAACATACTCCACTCAACTCTATCACCTGCTTCTCTATACCACATCGTCCCAGCAAAACTCCCTATCTCTTCACATGTACCCTCTAACAATCCTCGAAAACTCCATAGAACCTGAATACTAACAAGGCTTACTAACAATACTTCCTTCAGGCCAGTTTCGAGAGAGATGAGCGGGTCAGGAGAAGCCTTCCACCGTGCTGTCCTATCCCTACCACTATATTAGCGTACAGCAATGTAATCAAACAGCCTAAAAAAGGACCTCGGGGCATGTTGCTGTTTGTTATCCTTTCTTATCACCACTTCATCTGGCTCTCTGTCTCTCCTACCTTCTTTTACCATCCCTAGATAATGGATGCAAAATTAGAGGAGGAGAACGGAGACCTAGAGATTTAGGGTCTAGAGTGAGGCAGAGGAAGAGCTACATTGTGAAGACAGCCCGGTCGCCCTTCAGGTATAAGGGGCTCGACGGTGTTCTCTCTCTCCCCTGAAGCTACTGGCGGGAGAACACTACCTCTGTGCACCGACTGACTGGCTAATGCATGGTAATTGGTGGAGGGACCAGCGGGGCGAGGCTGACTGTACTCGCTAAAATATGCAGGCTAAGATTAGTATCTCCAGTGCCAGACACGAACATGTTTCTGTTAGTATTTGTATAAGATCATGTATGCTATACTGCTAGATACCTTATGTTTTTGTGACTCCCTTCATAGTGCTTAAAATAACTACAGTTCTACTTGCCTCTCTCTCTCTCTCTCTCTCTCTCTCTCTCTCTCTCTCTCTCTCTCTCTCTCTCTCTCTCTCTCTCTCTCTCTCTCTCTCTCTCTCTCTCTCTCTCTCT